>NC_081191.1:70882808-71189058 GCF_902713425.1 Acipenser ruthenus | reverse complement strand
GAGACAAGCTGCTAACACCGCATCTGCTAGACCACATTTAATGTACCATAATACATTAAATCACCTGTGCTACATAACCCAAACAATACCTTTTAAATCATAATACAATAGACAATACAAAATAATACAAAATACACACAAGTGCGGGGTGTACCCCACCACATGGCTATACACCGATTTTTTTTTTTATTTATTTTTTTTTTTTAAGTTTGTTTTATCGTTTTTTTATTGGTTAAATCCAGAAATCAAAAGCCCCAAGTGTGTTCCATGAGAGAATCATATGTAATATGTCGTTTGCTACTGTGACACTGCTTACTGTATATAAGTGCTCTCTGACTCTGAAAAAGCCGAAAGTTGTAAATGCAATTTATTTTTTCTCATTTTAGTCCCATGGCCAGGCAATGACTCTTCTGCCAAGTGAATTTGAAGCATAGTTTCATGTTCTAAACATCATCAATTTACTATATACATGAATTCTCATGCATTTGTGTTGTTGGTGGTCCTAAACTAGATACTGTTATACCGATAAATAGATGGAATAGGCCTTGTTGCACAGCTGTGTACATTATGCTGTGGTCTGTACATTTTTTTAAGACATTTTGAAGGCAAACCAGTGTCATATCTGACAAACTCCGCTATGATCTTAGTATGCCAGTTGTTTGTTTTCTTCATCTTTTTTTTCAGATTTGTTTGTGCACATTTTTTTTCCAGGGACATCATATTGGTCAAATCAGGAAATGAGTAAATATCTTCCATATGTGTGGATGTTTTTAAATGCCACTCTAACCAAAACCTGCTGCTATTTGTCTTTGCTTCTATTCGTAATCCCCAATAGAAGAAAAAATGTGCCTGCTGAAAAAGCACAGAGAGCTGTGGTCATTTTGATTTTGGCAGTGTATTTGTGCACTTAAAGTCCATTTATACGTGCAGGGAAAGCACATTTTCTTTCCAAAACAGATTGCGTGTGACTGAGACAGAAGTGAGAGGGAACTTGAAAGAGGAAGGGGTTGTGATGCATGCATCAGAATCTTAACACTAGTCTGAGAAAAGCTGTCAAATCGACTGTCACCCTTCGTGATGGAGTTAGGAGAGGTCAGACAATGACTGGCAAAACTACTTCTGCTTGCACTCAACAGTCTGTCGTTTTGATTCCCTGCCCTTGTATGAAGCTTGCAGAATATGACTTATTATTTATCTTTGTTCACTAAGATACCATAGAGATAAGAACCTTTGCCGCTTCAAGACTGGTGATGTTGTGCTAGTATCCATTTTTTATTGTTGTTGTTCTGTTTAAACATCCCCTTTTATGGGTTTGGCTGTTAAAGTCGGTTTGTTATTTCTGTGCTAATTGATTGCGGTGTGCCATTATTAACTACAGGAACTGGAATCCACATTTTCTGACATTCCCTGACATTCCCTCCAAAGCCAAATCCAATCCTGTGCAGCTGTCCCCAGTACTGAGAGTAGTTTATTATTATTATTATTATTATTATTATTATTATTTGTTTATTTAACAGACGCCTTTATCCAAGGCGACTTACAGAAACTAGGGTGTGTGAACTATGCATCAGCTGCAAAATCACTTACAATTACATCTCACCCGAAAGACGGAGCACAAGGAGGTTAAGTGACTTGCTCAGGGTCACACAATGAGTCAGTGGCTGAGGTGGGATTTGAACCAGGGACCTCCTGGTTACAAGCCCCTTTCTTTAACCACTGGACCACACAGCCTCCATAAGTTTAGTAACCACTAATGTACTGTTCACAGAAAGCAAATTTGAGGCATTTTACAAACTTGCAAAGGTTACAAAGAATGTACTTTATGTAATCCCCTTGGCTTCTCTGTTGAACCAGTGCTTTATCTTTGAGATATTAAAACTATTTTAAACAGTGTTGCATGCAGCTCATTCAAAATGTCATGTAGCTTGCTTGCACATACATGTTTGTACAAACCTTGAATGTTGTACGCATGTCAAGGTTATTAAATATTGGTAAGATTTTGGGGATTAGCTTAAAACAATACAAACATTCCAAATTCTCAATTTAGACCCCAGTACAAACATGGTTTTCTTAATTGTGTAAAATCCATGCAGTACAGTATATTTTCACAGATAAAAAAAAAATAGCTGTGTTTCTCCTGCTATAAGAGCATAAATGAAGTATATTGGTAAAGGACAGAATTATCCCCTTGGGTTTTCACATTCCAGTAATCAGTTCCTGAAGCCTTATCCTTTAGCATAAAGGTTATTTGCATAACCATTAGGGTTTTCACATGGTTGCCAGAGGTACAATATATCTTCCTTATCTGAAAGGTCAAGGTTTCACAGACCTGGTCCCAAATCCCTGTTTGTTCTTTGATATAAAGTCCTACAGTGCATGGGAAGGGCTAAAGTACAGGAGACCTTTGTTAGCATGGCCATGCATTAAATACATTTACATAGCAGGTAAATAGTTAAGATTGGTTAAAAACATACAGGTGAAAACTGTACCCCTTTCATTTGCTGACCTGGTGTTGACTCACTTAAATTTTTTCAAGTTGAATACTTAGTAAGCATGGCCATAACAGGATATTGAACAGGCAAAAAAAGAAATGTTAGGCAAATGTACAGACTATACAGGACAGCGAAGAGATAAGAAATACATTAAATGTAATGAAAATGTAATTGATATAAATCCCTTTAACATGATACAATTCTGTTGTATACAGTATGTATGTAAGTGACCATTTGAAGGAACGACTGTAAGTTTTGTAAATTTGCTAAAGAAAAATAACCTTGGTATTGAGCGCAACAGTAATTCATCTTTTAGAAGAGAGAACTCTGGTGTTGATAATACATAGTGTTTTTAATGGACACTGAAACATGCTGATGATTTAGGTGTTTGGCTTTCAGAATGAAGACCCAGTGCAGAGCGAGTTCTGGTTGTTTGTGACAGATGCGGGGCTGCAGTCCGAGAGTGAAAACGGGCCTGGAATTCCTAGAGTGGTGTCAGTCTGCGTGACCACTTCCTGTGTGCTCCATCCTGCGATTGTAAATGCATTGAAAAGTGACACATCCTGTCACCTCACCTTTACCTTCAAGGATGCAGTAAGAGAGCATGGTAAGCTGATTGTACTTTGTTTTGACTGGTACTGTACTACCCCTTGTCTATTCTGCACACAAATGTATAAATAATTATGCCATATTGGGGTTATGTGATTTTTTTTTTTTTTTTTTTTCTTTCTGGATGATAAAGATCTAACGCTTCACAGACACTGGCTTCGTACTGTACACACCTGTTCCCTTTCGAATATGAAATGTAACCATTACTGAATGCCATTACCGAATGGGTATTGACCTCTTTAAGACCTGAAACCTGAATAAGATCTAACAAAGCTGCTCAGCCAAGCCTCTGTGACATAGCCATGCCCGCCCCCGAGGGCATAAAGGACTGCAAGCACAGAACTCTGCGTCATTTCTCCTTTCAAGAACTGACCTGACAGGAGAGAGAGCCTATTCAGATAAGTACTTGTTACTTTTTTCTGTTATAAATTTTCACATTATCGTGTTTTCCACAAATTATATGTGATATTACAATAATCGCTCTATTAGTTTTACTAAATACACGTATTTGTGCACTACAGCCTTTGTTACATCCCGCTGTGGCCTTGTGCCCCACGTGAAGCCAGCGGCTTGAATTGCTCCTTCCCAGGGATCAAGCAACATAAGTCGGCTGACTTTTTTTTCTCTCATCCCAGGCTGCAATAGCTCCAGCTGGAGTGTTTTTATTCTAGTTTTGGCTTTGGCCAAAATTACAAAATGGTTTGTATAATTTAAGTAATTGCATTATTGTATGTGAGAAACATTTTCTTTTCTCATTATATTTTTCTGTTTTCACGGAGACTACACGCAGGATTGTTTACATTGCATGCTGTGGCACACGTGTAGTAAGAGCAGCTGCTGGGCCCAGCAGCTCTACGCAGGACCAAGAGGCTGCTTCTGGAATCCCTCCCTCACTATTACGAGAGCTGTTAGTTTACTAACAAGCAGACCTTCCTCAGTCTCTTGTGGGTACTGACTGAGTGGTTTTGACAGTAGCTTTCACCGGTGGGCACCCCTGTACATTTCTACCCGTGGTATCTGCGAACCGGTACCGACCCGTACTGTCCCGGTCCCGTACCATAACGTACCATACCAAACCGGTGCTACAGGCACCAGCTCACGCATTCTGTGACAGCCTCCTGTTTAGGAGTGTGCTTGGACTCCAGGTCCATGCTGTCCACTCTGTCGGATGGCAGAGCACAGAGAATAGCCGCCTGTTTACAGCTCTTTCAGCTCAGCAGAGAGCTCACGGTAGTGACGTTCCAGAAACTTCTGGGCTTGAGGCAGCAGCTTCCCAGACCCGTCCATTGGGTCTCCTGTGCATGTGCCCTCTGCAAGCCTGTCTCATCATTGTATAAAGGCACTGTCTTGGTGGAAACAGCCTGCCCATCTACACCTCTGGGCTGGGGCGCTCTGTGGAATGGCAGGGGGGCACAGGTGGTGTGGAACCCCCCTTGGCAGGGTCTCCACATCAATATTTTGGAGCTGCAGGCAGTTTACCTGGCCTTGCAGAAATTTTTGCAGGAGGTTCAAGAAAGACCTGTACTTGTCCGGATGGACAACACAACAGTGATGGCCTATATAAACCACCAGGGCGGCCTCAGGTCTTCCAGTCTCCATCACGTGGCCCTCAAACTCTTGCTTTGGGCGCACGAGAACCTCCTCACACTGCGGGCAGTACACCTGCCCGGGGTGACAAACTGGGCAGCGGACCGCCTCTCAAGGGGAGTTCCCAGCGCCTCAGAGTAGAGGCTTCACTCCTAGGTGGTGAGTCTCATTCGGGAGAGATTCGGGAGAGCAGAGATAGCTGTCTTTGCTGTCTTTGCAATTTTTGAAAGGAACTCAGTGGCTTCAGCCACCTATGAAGGATATTGTTCTTCGCTAGAGGCTTAACATAGCTGAAATTGATCGCTTGAAGGTGCTTTCTTGCTTGCAATCACCTCCGCAATGGTATCGCACAAGGCAGCCTCGGCTTAGCCTTGTAGCATTCCAGTTGTGCAGCAATTTTGTGTGACGACTTTGGTATACTGACCCATTCGGTAACGGTTACATTTCATACTTGAAAGGGAATGTTGAGTTATTATCAACCCTGGTTCCCTGAAATAGAAATGTAACCATTAACCTTCAAGGTCGCTGTGTCCATGATTGCAATAGGCTTGAAGGAAAAATGACGCAGAGTTCTATGCGTGTGTGCAGGCCTTTATATCCTCAGGGACAATGTTTTCTGTGATTCTGTCGGCCGTTCTATCATGGGTATCATATAAAGAAGAAATTGGTGACCATGACGTTGACATTTTAAGGCCGTGTGAAGTTTCTGCTGTATAGAGACAGTACACTTTTGAATTATTGTCTTTTTAATGTTTGTTCACAGGTTTTTGGAGCAGTTTTTATGCCTTTGTATTCATACATTTTTTTGGTGTTTTCGTGTATTTTAAAATATGCCCTACGTACATCTCTAAAATCATAAACATCCAAATATATAAACAGCAGTCTGTTGACAACTTTGTTTGAAGTTTGTTCACTGTATTGGTGGGTGTCTTTCCCACTCTCCGCCACTCCCCATCACTCAAACATTTTATCCCAGCTTGCCAGCACTGCTTTCCCCTTATGCAGTACGTATTAAAAAAAAAAAAAAAACTTTCTCCAATCGCCCACATCTTCAGTTTCAGTGACGTCAGACCATTCATAGAGTACAAACAACATTGGCAATTGACATTAACAACTGTCCATTTTTTCTGTGTCTTTTGTGTATACATTTGTCTGAGACTAAGGGAATGATTGATTGTGGAAAGTCAAAAAATGTGGTGTTTGCGTACGACTCTTCACTGGCTATAAACATGTTGGGGTATACAAATCCAAATTACTTTATAAAGGTAAAATATGTTATCAATAAACTTGATGAAATACAGTATTGAATGATATACACGCACATTAACTAGATCCACTAAATATAAACTAGTATGAGCACCTGTATTTATCCCCCATGGTGGATAAACATTTCACTCCTAGCTATGTATGTCTTGAGAACTGCTTATCCAGTTGTGATACTTGTTAAGAACATTGTTTAGTTATTGAGAGAATCAGAGTCTGGGGAGGCACCTGTCTGTCCTTCAGTCCATTGGTATAACCTTATATTTTTGCATGTATATATGATGGATAGCTAATACTAATACTAAGAGCTCATTTTATATTTATGTAATTAGGGTTTTTTTGTTTTGTTTTTTATTTCCATTAACAGCATATTGTCCTTCCTGAGAGTATCAATTAACATATGGGTTTTTTTGGTTTTTTTTAATACAGCCTACACCATACATGACATTTACATATATATATTCGTTTTAAGTGTTTTTCAGTTTTTTCTCAACACTCCCTGATAGTGTTTTTTTTTTTTGTTTTCCAGATACCTTAACCATATGAAAGGAAATTTTGTGGCATTTAATATATGCTCCAGTTTATCAATAAACTCAACCTAAAATCAATAAACTCAACCTAATTTGCTTAATATTATAGAAATAAATGTATCTTGAAAGGCTAAGAGTTTAACATAACAATGTGTGTTACAAAATAAGTAATTTTCATTATTTTTAGATAAAGGTTTGTTCACTAATACGTTAAAAAATAAAAAAATAAAAAATTAACCGCCTATACTTAGCACAATTTAAATCCAAATTTTTTGTCTAAGTAGAATCCAAAGAGGACAATTGTATTTTGAATAACACTAACATAAAAGGCGGTATTGTAGCTGCTGTTTCATAAACGCATGCAAAATACCCCAGCAGCGCAAACAAATTTTTTTTTTTTACCGATGTAGTAATTGATCTGTTCACCCACCATGACAAAATCCACAGACCACTGGGAGGCTGTGTGGTTCAGTGGTTAAAGAAAAGGGCTTGTAACCAGGAGGTGCCTGTTTCAAATCCTACCTCAGCCACTGACTCATTGTGTGACCCTGAGCAAGTCACTTAACCTCCTTGTGCTCCGTCTTTCGGGTGAGACGTAATTGTAAGTGCCTCTGCAGCTGATGCATAGCTCACACACCCTAGTCTGTGTAAGTCGCCTTGGATAAAGGCATCTGCTAAATAAACAAATAAAAATAATAACAATGTTGATTGTGCCTATTCCAAAAATCATGCTGCTGTGGTCTGGTCTGCCCATTTTAGTTTTTATGAATTTATTCTTAAAAAACCAAAACGTTTTTAACCAGACTAACTCTAAAACATCTATCCAGTGTGCAAATACTGGTGTATTAAATTAATCAAACACGTCTACAGCTGATTAACTCAATTCGGGGGAAAAAAAAGAAGACCGTGCAACAGCTTCATTCAGTGCGTTTACATGAGCATACTAATTCCGATATCAAAAGCCATGTAACACAGTTTTCGGAAAATGTATCTGAACATTCCAAGTCAGTTTTCGGAAAACAGCACCTAGAAATTTCCGATTCAATTCCGAAAACTAACAAAATGTATATCATGTAAACACACTTTTTGGAAAACTTATTCCGATAGCGTACTGCACATGTGCAAACTTTGACCTTTGATTCTGCACGTGGTTTTAGGAAACAGAGAAAATAATAATAATCTGTAGTCAGTCTGCATGCATCCATTTGTCTAGTTAGGGATAAAGTAATACATTTGTTAAAGTCTGTATGTATTTGTTAATAGCCCATACTGAAGCAGCAAATGTTTTCCAGCTTTAAAATGACTTGATAATTTAATTTAAAATAATGTCTGCAAAATAAACTGGTAATATAGAACAGGATAAGCTATTGGAAAGGCTGATTGCACATTGTGGGGCATCTGAATAGAGAAATAGGATAGTAATCTTTGAATTTAAGACCTGACACTTCGATAAAGCACTATATTGGATTGGTCTATAGTTTGTAAGCTTGTGCATGAGTTCGGATTTTAAAAACTACCAATTTTAGCAAAAGATGGCTTTTTTGCCAGTTAATTTTTTGTTTTCTAAAACTTTTTTTTTTTTTTTTAAACATTGTATAAACCAAACAACAAACACTTAAACCCCTGTTTTTTCTAGCGCATTTAGGTTTTAAGCTTACTTAAATAAAAATCTATTGATTAACCCACCAATTCATGAATTTCTTATTGAAACTTATTGAAAAAAAAGACCAAAAACGATTTCATTTATTTTAGACACAGTTTATTTTAGTTTGGCATGTCTCAGTGCTGGCAGGGTGCAGACTGCTTATTTCTCTCCCTATCTACTCCATAGTTCTTGTGAACTTGATGAGTGCAGGTACTCTTGATTTTACCTTCCATGCTGCTGACGCTACTCTCTCTGTCTCTATGTTGTCATGTGTTCCTCTCACTCATAAAGAGGCAGGGCTTGTACACATCAGAAGAAGGGTTGCGGTTATTGAAAACAAAACTGTTTGTGTAATTTATTTTATCATAAAGACTATGACTCAAGTCAATAAAATGTTAGGACCCTATTGGGATAAGGTCGACCACATCGGATAATGTTTAGAACCCTGAAATCTTTTCATGTTTGGCTTGGGGTTGTGTTGTGAATGACCCCATCAAGATGCAGAATATTCACTTTACCCTGAAAAAGAAGATCCGCTTTTCTGCTTTTGAAATGTAAATAAATAAATGGTTTGATCATTTTATTTTAAACCATAGATCTGCAATGTATTTATTAGGCTACTGCATTGACATTTTTTATTTATTTATTTATTTTTATTTCCAAATAGTTTGATACAATTGTGGCTACCCTGGAGAATAATTCCAACTGGTCTCACTTTTACATGAAGGGATGAAAACTAAATAAACATGGTCTATGGGTAGAATTGTACAGTTTTTTTAATATATAGTTTTACGTAAGATTTATAAAGTTGTGTTCGAACATACACCAAATACAATACAGTTCCTTTCTTAAAGTAAGTTAGCTTTAATTTCTCTTCATACAGGATTGTCTTCCGTTTGATACAATATTAATACATAAATAAATAAATCCGATGGCTTGATAATTTTATTTAAAAACATAAACCTGCAATGTATTTATTACCGCATTAATGAACTCCCCCCCCCCCAAAAAAAAAGTAGTCTAGTTTGACATATTTGGGGCTACCTCAAGAATAATTCAAACTAGTCTCACTTACATAAATAAAAAACATTGACATGAAGGGACAGTCGTATCTTCTAGTTTTAGGTCTTCAGATCGGCTACGAGTAAAGTGATTTTTCTGTGTCGCAATAGGGTCATTTGGAAGACAACCCCAAGCCAAACACAAAAAGATTTCAGGGTTCTAAAAATGTCAATTAACCCTAAGCCATTAAACCCCAAAAAGTAAACCTATTCCAAAATCACTGTAGTGTCATAAACAAACACTACAGGTGACAAGTTTGACAATCCTGTAACCAACAAAATAAATCTTCACTCATTCAGTTATGTGTGTCTGTGTATTATTTGTTGTTAATCTGTAAAATGTGTTTCTATACAACATCTATATAAATATATGTTGTGTTTGCAGGTTCCATTCTTTGTGTTGAACGCACAGTGCTGAAGCTAGAGCCACAGCCTTCGCTGACTAATCCTGTCAAACTGGATGAACTGAATCCAACAACTAAAATCAACTCTCTCTGCGCTGTGAAAGGTTTGGTCCTTCTCTCATTTCTCTTGCATTACATTTCAGTTGTTCACACCACCTGACAGAAAGCAAAGTGTAACACTATATTGCCAGCAGAATGGTATATTAGAGTGGTTGTGCATGTATGTGTTTCTAGGAATCTTCACGCTCATGTTTCTCTGGGAAGTCCATAGCTAATTTAAAAAATATTTGTCCTGATGCCTGAAGGGCTCAAGTTAGGTTCTTGCTTTTCTAGCACATTCTACCCTTCCATTCATTTGCCGCTCCCTTCCCCACATCCCTTTATGTAAATAATGACTTTTTACAGTTCCACAAAAGCTAGAAGCAATCGGAAGCTCTTTTTAGACTGCTTTGTGGGTGTGTCCCAAGGCCTAGTAGCTGTTTAGTTGGGTGGAATTATTACAGTTACAGTTACAAATTTCTTTCAATTGGTTTCCAACAATATACCTGATGATAAAGAAAATGTTGCATCCCCTTTGATTAGTGCTGGGACGAACATGGGATTTTCATGTTTGGATATTCGCTCATAATTTAAATATTCATTCGAATATTCATTCATTTTTCAAAAAGTAATAAAAGCCATTATATTGCTCTGAATGCAGGCAGAGACAGCAGCAAGGGCAGGGTGTGTGGCCACAAAGTTGTGTAGGCCTTACTTTACCCCAGTGAATTAACTACAAAACAAAGGATCCCAAATAGCAGTTAAAGTTAAATGTTGTTTTGTTTATTCCCAAAATAAATAGTATATAAAGTTGACACCACATTTTATTTATTTTTTCCTTTTTTTCATTCCTTGCCATTGCCGTTTCTTCACAGTATACAGTGGCCATAGACACGTTTTCATAAAGTAATAACATGAGGTTGACTTGTGCCTTTTTGTAGCTGAACAAGCAAACGAAAACTGAAATTTAACTTTAACACTTCAAATAAAACAAATGTGGAAATGGCGTTGTAAAGTGAAGGGGAAAAAAACTCACTGTTTTGGTTCTTGTTTATTACATTCCACATAAAAGTCGCAACAAAATATATAACATATACAGTCTATATAAAAATCACTACACAACATCTTCAGGAAGTTGGGTATTGTTTAAGCAAGGCATTTCAGAATGACGAGCTTGCGTTTTTCTGGCTCGCTCTGAAACAGCACAATGCATTTTTGTCCCAGGTGGCTTTCCATAGAGATCACTATGTGTTTGCGCGCATAATCTGGTTTGTTTACTTTTTGCTGTCTAAAACTTTTAAATAGAGGCTCAAGAGCTGCTGTGTTGATTCTGTACTTTTATTTATATAATATTAATCTTGCATATCATACAGAGCTCTTTTTCATTTGCCATTTTTTGTCGAGCAAAGTCGGATATTTGTCCCAGCACTACTTTTGATACTTCTTCTATAGGTCTTTACAAACCCAATAAGTACGTATTCCTATGTTAAAATTCTGTTGTATACTTATCTCCCCCCCCCTCCTTTTTTTTGAGTGAATGACTGACTGGATTACACCCCCACTTTTACAGGAACCATTGTCGGGGTTGACGAGGATAATGCATATTCCTGGCCAGCCTGTGACCGTTGTGGGAATGAAAAGCTGGAGGCAGCACACGAAGAACAGCAAGGGTATTTTGAAAACACATACAGTAGTGTGGTAGTGTGGCAGGGTGAAAGCCCTGCCGCTGCACGTGGGGGTGTGGCCACAGGTGTGTTTTTAAAGGGTGATCATGGGTGTTAATTAGACTTAGTAGAGTTAATGTTGGTGTGGAGGTCCGTGTGGTGTGTTCCGTGTTCTGTGCTGTCTCGTCCTGTATTGTTGTTTTAAGTTAAGTTTTTTATAGACCTTTTGTTTTTGCCCTTGTGCCTTTTATTTTGTTACTGTTTCTGTGCTTATTTGTTATTAAACGTGCGCATTAGCACTTCACTACAGCTTTCTGTGTCTGAGTCTCTCTTCTGTGCCGATAACATCCGGTACCCTGTCACAGTTGGTGTTAAAAGCGGGATAGCGCCCCATAGAGACATTTAACAAAATAAAAGGCACCCAATACTCACCCCCACACACACACACCCACACACCCGTGCACCAGCAGGGCTTTCACACTGCCACAGCAATAACAACCCTTTTAAGCAGCTACTGTACTTGTATACAGAAACTTATTTTCAAAGGTGGTCGGTAGATTCTTAAATTTGAAGTACCTTGTTTTTCAAAGGTTGTACGTTTGCACTTACTGACTCAGCACATTAAACTTGCTTTTATTCATCTGTCGAAATTATTTATTTGTCTTTTGTAAATGTAGCTGTAGATAATTTGTTTGGAATATGAACTCTATATGCATGAACATGAGAGTTTGTTAGACATTCTTTGTATGGAGAGGGGGGATTGAAAGCATGTGAACTGGCTGTACTGTTTGGAGCTTGCAGACACACAGCACTTTGAAGAACAACAAAGAAAGTTAAATATCTCTTTCAGATAATCCCGTTCAGAATGCATTTCAAAGCTTGGGAGCTAATTGATAATCTTTTGACATCTGAATTTAGCTGATCAACATCAGTTTTACTCTGAATATGGTTTCCAGTAATATACATTTTCTTCATCAACCCTTCCTTTTTTTTCTGTAACCCTTTAGAACACAAAAGGAACATGACTAAACCTGGAGTTTCCGTCTCCTGGAACATTCCCAGTGTTGCCCTGTATATGCTCTAGTAACCAGTTTAAGCCGAATCATACACCTTTTTGTCAGTTGCTATTTTCTGCCCCCTAGTCACAGTATAAGAGTCCCCTGTTGTCATTGTTTCATAAAGTCTCAGTACTGTATATGTTGGGTTTGTAGAAATGTTAATTTAACTTTGTCTTGGATGTAATTTAAACAGGTTTAATGGCTATTCATACTTGCAGCAATAACTTTTTTTTTTTAATTATTTGTAGTTCCTCAAAAAAGCTTACTGTGCTAAACTGTGCAAACTGTGCAAAAAGCTTTATTTTTGTGTCTTTTTTTCAGACTTTTCTGTTGCTTGTGTGTCAGGACAGTGAGCAGACCAACAATGAAAATGCAGCTTGAAGTATTCCTACACAGTGTGTCACACCCTGAGTGCACTGTGAAAGTAAAGGTACATTTCCTTTACTTAGAAGGGATGGGCTTATTTTCCTAACTAACAAATGCCAACTGCAGTGTCTTGTTGAGTTGGGTTCTGTTCTTTTTTCCAGTTGGGAACGCAGGGAGGTCATGCTACATGCAGGTACATACTTTGACCTCTGTCTCTAATCCCTTGGGCTAACCATTACACCACACCACGTGATTGTATGCATTCAGATACAAACCGTTTTTATATATTTATTTTATTTTTTATTTCCAAATACAATGAGATTAACCTTGTAATCTGCAATTTCATCTAGCACTCAAATATGCAGGCTATTTGAAATTTGATTTAAAATACTTATTAAAATTAAAGATAGATTTCTGATACTGTGGGTTTAGTTTTATAGACATGTGACAGGGAGGACCCTGTCGCTGGTTCTTGCGCAGATGTGTGCAGCTGGGACTTGTAACATGAGAAGCGTTGCTAGGCAACCAGTTGAGCAGGTAGGCTCCTAGCTGGCTAGGGGGCGTGCCAGGGGAGGCTGCGCACAGCACAAAAAGCGTCTGAGCGACAGCTCGAGGCAACTGCACTGCCATGCCACACTTCCCCCTTTTACATATGGTGACAGCAGTGGGCGTCACTGGTCCTGCTGAGTCAAGGCAGGATATGCACAGAGCAGATGGCTGCCAGGATGCACAGGCAAAACCAGGTGAAGATCAGCAGCCACCAGAAGTGCTGCTGAAGGAGCAACAAAGAGAGTGAGGAGCTGGAGCCCCAAAAGATGGAGCGGGAGGAGATACTGTCCTCAAAAGCCAAAGTAGGAGTGGCTGCCTGCCTGTCTGAAGAGCTAGAGGGGGAGCTATGGTCCAAGAAGAAGTAGCTACCGTCCTGAGGGCCAAAGAAGGAGGAGCTACCGTCCCGATAGCCTGAGGAGGAGGAGCTTCTGTCCGACAGCCTGAGGAGGAGGAGGAGCTGCTGTCTGACAGCTTGAGGAGGAGGAGGAGCTGCTGTCCGACATCCTGAGGAGGAGGTGGAGGAGCTGCTGTCCAACAGCCTGAGGAGGAGGAGGAGCTGCTGTCCGACAGCCTGAGGAGGAGGAGGAGCTGCTGTCCGACTTCCTGAGGAGGAGGAGCTGCTGTCCGACAGCCTGAGGAAGAGCTACTGTCCGACAGCCTGGGGAAGAGCTACTGTCCAACAGCCTGAGGAGGAGCTGCTGTCCGACAGCCTGAGGAGGAGGAGGAGCTGCTGTCCGACAGCCTGAGGAGGAGGAGCTGCTGTCCGACAGCCTGAGGAGGAGGAGCTGCTGTCCGACAGCCTGAGGAGGAGGAGAAGCTGCTGTCTGACTTCCTGAGGAGGAGGAGGAGCTGCTGTCCGACAGCCTGAGGAAGAGCTGCTGTCCGACAGCCTGAGGAGGAGCTGCTGTCCGACAGCCTGAGGAGGAGGAGGAGCTGCTGTCCGACTTCCTGAGGAGGAGCTGCTGTCCGACAGCCTGAGGAGGAGGAGGAGGAGCTGCTGTCCGACAGCCTGAGGAGGAGGAGGAGGAGGAGCTGCTGTCTGACAGCCTGAGGAGGAGGAGCTGCTGTCCGACAGCCTGAGGAGGAGGAGGAGCTGCTGTCCGACTTCCTGAGGAGGAGCTGCTGTCCGACAGCCTGAGGAGGAGGAGGAGGAGCTGCTGTCCGACAGCCTGAGGAGGAGGAGGAGGAGCTGCTGTCCGACAGCCTGAGGAGGAGGAGGAGGAGGAGCTGCTGTCCGACAGCCTGAGGAGGAGGAGCTGCTGTCCGACAGCCTGAGGAGGAGCTGCTGTCCGACAGCCTGAGGAGGAGCTGCTGTCCGACAGCCAGAGGAGGAGGAGGAGGAGCTGCTGTCCGACAGCCTGAGGAGGAGGAGGAGGAGGAGCTGCTGTCCGACAGCCTGAGGAGGAGGAGGAGGAGGAGCTGCTGTCTGACAGCCTGAGGAGGAGGAGCTGCTGTCTGACAGCCTGAAGAGGAGGAGGAGGAGCTGCTGTCTGACAGCCTGAGGAGGAGGAGGAGCTGCTGTCTGACAGCCTGAGGAGGAGGAGGAGCTGCTGTCTGACAGCCTGAGGAGGTGGAGGAGCTGCTGTCTGACAGCCTGAGGAGGAGGAGGAGCTGCTGTCCGACAGCCTGAGGAGGAGGAGGAGCTGCTGTCCGACAGCCTGAGGAGGAGGAGTAGCTGCTGTCCGACTTCCTGAGGAAGAGCTACTGTCCGACAGCCTGGGGAAGAGCTACTGTCCAACAGCCTGAGGAGGAGCTGCTGTCCGACAGCCTGAGGAGGAGGAGGAGCTGCTGTCCGACAGCCAGAGGAGGAGGAGCTGCTGTCCGACAGCCTGAGGAGGAGGAGCTGCTGTCCGACTTCCTGAGGAGGAGGAGAAGCTGCTGTCCGACTTCCTGAGGAGGAGGAGGAGCTGCTGTCCGACAGCCTGAGGAAGAGCTGCTGTCCGACAGCCTGAGGAGGAGCTGCTGTCCGACAGCCTGAGGAGGAGGAGGAGCTGCTGTCCGACAGCCTGAGGAGGAGGAGCTGCTCTCCGACAGCCTGAGGAGGAGGAGGAGGAGGAGCGGCTGTCCGACAGCCTGAGGAGGAGGAGGAGCTGCTGTCCGACAGCCAGAGGAGGAGGAGGAGGAGGAGCTGCTGCTGTCCGCCAGCCTGAGGAGGAGGAGCTGCTGTCCGACAGCCTGAGGAGGAGGAGGAGCTGCTGTCCGACTTCCTGAGGAGGAGGAGGAGGAGCTGCTGTCTGACAGCCTGAGGAAGAGCGGCTGTCTGACAGCCTGAGGAGGAGGAGGAGGAGCTGCTGTCCGACAGCCTGAGGAGGAGGAGGAGCTGCTGTCCGACAGCCTGAGGAGGAGGAGGAGGAGCTGCTGTCCGACAGCCTGAGGAGGAGGAGGAGGAGCTGCTGTCCGACAGCCTGAGGAGGAGGAGCTGCTGTCCGACAGCCTGAGGAGGAGGAGGAGCTGCTGTCCGACAGCCTGAGGAGGAGGAGGAGCTGCTGTCCGACAGCCTGAGGAGGAGGAGGAGCTGCTGTCCGACAGCCTGAGGAGGAGGAGCTGCTGTCCGACAGCCTGAGGAGGAGCTGCTGTCCGACAGCCTGAGGAGGAGGAGGAGGAGCTGCTGTCCGACAGCCTGAGGAGGAGGAGGAGGAGCTGCTGTCTGACAGCCTGAGGAGGAGGAGCTGCTGTCTGACAGCCTGAAGAGGAGGAGGAGGAGCTGCTGTCTGACAGCCTGAGGAGGAGGAGGAGCTGCTGTCTGACAGCCTGAGGAGGAGGAGGAGCTGCTGTCCGACAGCCTGAGGAGGAGGAGCTGCTGTCCGACAGCCTGAGGAGGAGGAGGAACTGTTGCTGTCCCCGAGAGCGATGAAGGAGAGAAGCGACGGGTTTCTATGGCGGAGTCAAGGAGACCAGCTCCACCAAAGCCCCAACCACAACTCCTGCGCTCCAATCCGGCACCTATGGGTCAGCTCCCTCGGCCCATGCTTCCAGATACCCCACGTCATGTCTGGACCATCAGCCGCTGACCCCCCAAACAAAAGAGGAACCAGCTGAAGAAAATCGAATATACTGGTGGTGCCATTCTGAGGGGGAGGGTATGTGACAGGGAGGACCCTGTCGCTGGTTCTTGCATGGATGTGGGCAGTTGGGACGTGTAACATGTGACGTGTTGCTAGGCAACCAATTGAGCAGGTAGGCTCGCCCAGCGCTGAGCTAATATGGAGGTCCGGATTGGCTGGGAGGTGTGCCCAGGAAGGGCTGCGTGCAGCTCAAAAAGCATCTGCGCCACAGCTCGAGGCGACTGCACACGCATGCTACACAGAGGGGCAATTTGTTAACATCAAGAGGAGAGCATCTGCTCTGCAGCATAACTACTACTACAGAACCCCTCAACTGCATGACGGTGCCTGTGAAGGCTCTACTCTGCCAGGACTGTCTTAAAGACCCAGAGATGCTGGGAAGCCAGGACTTTGGGAGCAACAGCAATATAGAGAAGGTTTCGTAGTGTAGTAGGTTCCTGGAGCGGGAGACTAGCGATCTCGTTCTGTGGCAAACCTTTTATTATTCAGTGATGACCCACGGATGTAACACTTCCCCTTGTCACAAGACATATAAAATATATGGTGGTTTATATATAATTGGCCAAATGCAAAGAGTGAGATTTTTGACCCTACTGTAAATTCCACAAATCATTGTGACGTAGCTGCTACAATACTATCCAGCACAGTGGGAATTACCATCTGTGCAAGAGTAATATAGTGATTTATAAATCCAAATATTTTGTATTGGAAAATGATTCAGTACCATCAGCCAATCAGCTTCCACCTCTACTGGGCTTCTATCAGGCGGTTGATGCTCGCTGGAACATCACTGCATCATCTGTGAATCAAACTTAAAATCAATCTGCGCAAGTGCCGGCTTTATCATTTTGACTTTGACCTTAACGAAAGCTCAGTTCACTATTCAGTCTATTGGACAGCAACTACTAAACAAATACACAAAATTGGTCAAAATTTAATTCATTATCTACCAAAACCAGCCAGTCAATACTTGGCACCGACGAAAGCAACCAGTCCTGTACCTGCCACAGCCTGTCAGCTTGACTGGAGCTCTGCATCTTTCAACAGCAACAAACTGAGGCATGAGACGCATAACACCAGACGCGGTCACCTACCACACGGTAGAGCCTTCATTGACGGGCACTATTGCTTTAAATAGTGTTTTTTGGCATTGATACCATCCCCAGTTGGTTATCAGAGTTATCATTCTACACAATCAGAACCTTTACAACCAATCAGATCACTTGGCTGTCATACGATAGGTCATAATACACTACTGTTATCTGAGCACCAAATCTGGTGATGAACCTCAACCCCCGGTAGAGATCATTTTTTAGTGTTTTTGGGACAGGCTAGGTGCTGATACACCCTTCTAGGGTGGGTATGTTATTTGGCAATGTGGTACCATTTTTGTGTTAGTCCGATGTGTAAAACACTAGTTATTGTTATTAATCTTACCACCACCCCTAACTTTTTTTTTTTTAAATATATTAATTTCAGGTAAGTTACATGAAAAACAGCCTGTATTTTTTTTTTTATTATACCACATTGCCAATGACGTACCCACCCTAGAACGATGTACAGCAGTAGGGCCAAGTCTGTCCCGAAAACACTGTAAAAAGTATCACAAAATGTAAAACTGTTTTTAATACAGATGATTGAATATACAGCTTCTGATTTCTGTAGTGCTATGATATGGAACTAGTTTAAACTTAAAAACTAGTTGGAACTTAAAAACACATCCCATCACTGGCAACTGTGCAGCCTACCCTAGAAGAGAGCAAAGTAAAAAGCAAAAATGTCAAGTATTGGAGAGGAAAAAAAGCAAAAGAAAGCAAACAGAACACATTCTAAAATAAACGACAAGTTTACCTCCTTGTACGCGACACTTAAAAACAAATTGTTGTTTAATTAGCAATTGTTTTTAGGCCATAGACTAATAATTTTTATATATATATATATATATATATATATATATATATATATATATATATATATATATATATTATAGTTGCTATATAACACTGATAAGAATTACAAAATGTATGAGACCACAAGCCCACATTTTTTATGTAGGTGGATTATATAATATATTATTTGTTTCTTTTATTATTATTTGTTTATTTTAGCAGACGCTTTTATCCAAAGCGACTTTGAGACTCGGGTGTGTGAACTATGCATCAGCTGCAGAGTCACTTACAACTACGTCTCACCTGAAAGATGGTGCACAAGGAGGTTAAGTGACATGCTCAGGGTTACACAATGAATCAGTGAATGAATCAGAATTTGAACTGGGGACCTCCTGGTTATAAGCCCTTTCTTTAACCACAGGACCACACAACCTCCAATATAGCAACTCGAATGGGCAGGTGACCTATGTCTATGTTCCAATGGATTCATGCCTACCGTACAAGGGTGACCCAATAATTATTGGCTGAGATTCAATTCCCGGGATCCCTGCCAGTCCCTCAGCTCTACCCACTGTGCTGTACTGCCTCATCACTGTACCCATATTGTGTATCACTGGGAGTTTGTCTTTGTTTCACAGGCTGTCATCTCAGAAAGACCTGTTCAGCTTGCTAGACAGTATGGCCCTGTTGGCTGTGTATGGGTTTAACCATGGATAGGGGTGTGAAAACTTCTGACTGAACAGAAAAATAAAGTAGGACTGGTTTGCTAAAGAACAATCTTTGTAGGAAGTAGAATAGGAAATTACAGGCCCTACAGTATTTACCAAGCAAGTCTTTTTTTGACGAACAAAACCTAAAAGGGTTCTGGACTGTTGTTGGCCTATTTAACAGTAGTCCTGAGTTGTTGCCTGTATGTGAAACTTCCATAAAAAAAAATTCGATTAGTTTACAATGACTTATGTTGTGGTAGACAGCTGATATGTAAGATCCTAAACACTGAGGCATTACATTGAATACAGCAACCTAAAATTTATGCTGATGTACCTTATTTTTCACAGCTACAACAGGAAACTATTACATCCCTTCTGACATCTGCCACCAGTGACAGTGAGGTAAGCTTTTACATGAAGAGGTTTTTAAAAACCTGGGCAGCAGTGTGGAGTAGTGGTTAGGGCTCTGGACTCTTGACCGGAGGGTTGTGGGTTCAATCCCAGGTGGAGACACTGCTGCTGTACCCTTGAGCAAGGTACTTTACCTAAATTGCTCCAGTAAAAAAACTCAGCTGTATAAATGGGTAATTGTATGTAAAAATAATGTGTAAAAAATAATGTAATTGTGTGTAAAAATAATGTGATATCTTGTAACAATTGTAAGTTGCCCTGGATAAGGGTGTCTGCTAAGAAATAAAAAATAATAATAATAATAATAATAAAAAAGGATGGTTCATAGCCCATAGATGGACAAGGAAGTTAAGCTGCCATGTTTGGAGAGGAGGGGTCGCCAATCCTGCTCTCCAAATGAACATATCTCATAAATGTGCTAAATTTATCACAGTGCAGATCTGTTAGCCTTATTTGTTTGTTGGGTCTCAAGGTTCATGTATCTTGGACTGGGAGAGAGGTGTGATGTGGATTTTAGAAACACTTGAGGTCAGCAGCCAGAGGGAGCCTTGTTCATTTCTCTGACTGGTGACTCAAAAGCCTTCCATTTCTGACACAAGCATTTTTTATTCATCAAATAGTGGCCACACCAGGATGAACAAAATTACAAGGCAAAACTCATTGCATTCTAGTTAAAATACCTTACAGAATTTCTCCTATTTAGTATGTTTTTTTAGCTTTGATCTTATTGTAAATTAGCCATAATTAAAATGTCTGCACTTGAACACTCATCCTATTTGTAATTGATATCATGTTCCTGTGTATGGTGTCTCTTGGCTCTCTGTACAGGTAATAAAAATAACCTAGTAGAACGCTGTGATCTTTATGTACCAAAGGTAGTGTCTGCAAGCCATAAATCCAATTACTGTATTCCACAATTGGTCCTGTACTTTGAAACATAATAAACCACCTGTTAAAGGGACCATAAAAAAATAGGTTGATAACTTTCTTGTGATATCTGAACATTCGATTTTCCAGAACCACGTGTGCAGTACATTACTCTCCGTTGTTTAACTGGACCTCTGCTCTGCTGTTACAGGGTTACGAGGTGGAGAATGTGCTTGGTAAGGAAGTGAGTCCCCTGAACTGTTACGTTCGTCTTATACAAAGGAAGCCAGCCATCTGGATAGGTCTGGAAGAAATCAGCCTCTGAGGAGAAGCAGCGAAGGAAGTGGGACTGGGTTCCAGTCCTGTATGATAAAATATTCCAACGCTGCAGGAAAAAAGTAAATAAAAATAGCACAAACATAAAATTGTTTTCTTGGAATTTTGTGATATAGGTTTCTGTAAGTGTGTTTCTGTATTGCTTAAACCTTGACACGTGGACATATTAATGTTATCTCAATTTTGACAGAGAGGGGACAATTGTATGTTTATGCTGTTTAAAATATCTTGTTTAAGACCATTTGTAAATAAGGATTTAGCTTGGAGGTTTTAAAACAACCTATTTAATTTAAACCTACCTCAAGATTGTCATTGGCTCAACTGTGGAAATGCAAAGCAATACCAGTCTAATTTTGCGGTATAAATTGTTATTATTTTAAAGCCTTTGTCAGTGGTTTGGATTTATAAATTACCTCCATATACTCCAAAGGAGTTAACACCACATTCACAAACAGTTGCAATCATATTAACCCCATTGCACCAGAAAGCTCAATCCCCTATTTATTGTATGAATGTCTGGGGTTCAAGTCAACCCAGATGCAGTGAGGAAGGAACAGTCTGAAGTATTAGTGTGAACGTTAGAAGGATTGTGTCGTCAGAAACCTTTTCTTCCATGGTTTCGTTTGCTGATCTCTGGTAAGCCGATCTATAGTCCACGGAAGGAAGAAAAGCGAAACCACAATCCATGAACGTTACATTTATTTGTTAAATATATTAATTTGTTTGTAAACTATTTTGTGAAAAATATACTATTTACAATATTGTAAAACACAGGGAGAATTAAAATGATGTTTCTGTGTTCTGAAGTCTCAAATTATTTTAACCATAATTGTGCATAAAGGCACCTGTATTTGTATTTAACTAAATAACCAAACATTCTATATTCAATATCAGAATATTGTGTTGGATGTAAGAAAACACCTTATACTGTGATTTGTACTGGATGTGCAAATTCCTTTATTGCTGTATTGCTTTTTAAAGAAAATAATTCCACCATTATTTTCCATAGTGGGGGTATGGATGTGCAGTGTACACTTAAGTTTTTAAAACAAATTAAATGCAATTAAGGAAGGTGCAAAGTATTCTGTGTTATGTTGTAGTATTTGATGGATTTCAAGTACTGTAATTGTAGTTTATTGGGGTTAACTTATTTTCTTGCCCCATTCAATAAATCTAGATTCTCAGATAGAACATTTTCATTAAAATTCCTGACCTGAAAAAATATTACTATTGGTTTATTGTTGAAAGCAAGGCTTTAGCTTTTGGAACTGACGAACAACCTTATGACCTTTTGTTCGCTTACGTTTACAACTCAAACAATATGTTGGCTTTTTACTCAGGGCAGCAGTAACTCAGCTGTCACTTAGATACTGAGGACTCTAAATCTACTATTATAGGTGCACACCCACTACCATCACCATATTTACACAATTAAACAAAAATCGTTTCAAAAGATTTTATTTTATTTTTTACAAAAAAAATACAAAATTATATATAAACTTCATATAAAATGTTCAAACATGCTCAGGCTGTTTTTTTAACACATACAATACATCGTTTGGAATTTTAAAGATGTACCATAACTGCATTAATACATTTTTTACATATAGAAAACTCATAAAATAATTTAAGAAAGACGAAAATAAGTTCAGCTTTTCTGGCTTCTGTAGGGGTATCCCATTTCTTCAGTACAATGCAAACAGAAATATGCATACTTTTTTTTTTACCCCTTTTTCAATTCACTTAGTTTATTTGGTGTAACTATTTTACAGTATTTTATGCTGCAGGCTTTTGTAAAAGTTCTGATTTGATATTTGTGTCTCCTTGAGGTATCGTGCTAAAACAAGTCCGTTAACATTTCCACGCTCACCTCACCGACAGTCAGTACTCGTGGTGCCCAAACAAGTAGAACTGGGCAGCTGCTTGAAGAAATTTCGGAGGCTGGTCAGATCCCTGGTTAACTGGTCGATGGTTGTATGCAGTCGTTCGTTCTCAGCGCCTAGCTCAAGCAACTTATGCTGCATTTCCAAGTTGCGCAGTTTTGCCTTGTCTCTGCTTTTTCTGACGGCGATGTTATTCCGCTCCCGTCTCTGCCGATACTCCTGGCTGTACCTGTCCTGGTTCTTTTTCCCCTTCTCTTTGCCTACTTTTCTGGAGGTGGTATGTGATGCAGATGGCTCTGGTCCGGTCTGCAGGCTCATGATGGTCTGTGCGCAGTTTTCAATCTGCGAGGGAAGAGATGAGGACATGTCGCTATCACTCCACTCCGACTCCTGCTTAATTGGGGCGTTGAACCCACCATTCACGCTTTGATTCAGCTTGTCTCTGGCAGCAAAGACTTCTGAAGCGGTGCTGGTCAGGTAGGTAAAGTCCACTTTCTCCTGCTTGACACTGTTGTTAAAAAGGTCAGCGAAGAGTTCGTCGTTGCACAGCTCCAGGTTCGGCACGGACGCCATAGAGTCGATGTAGGTGCTGAAGTCGATTGCGCTCTCGTCGTCATACATGGCAGTAGCGGTGCTCAGCTCTGCCAGGTTGCTTTCTTCGCACATGCCGCCACGGCTGGGCTTGCAGGAGCCCTGGATAGTGCTCAGCTTACTGTCGTAGAAATTGGTTGGCTCCATTGACCAGTTCATATTGCATGGTGGTGAGGCGCACTGTGAATCCAGACTGTATAGCACACTCATTAACTTAATTATTTTCTGTTCTTTCAAGAGAGACCTAAAAAAGGTAAGCTGTTTGTTGCAGGTAGTAGCTTTTTAAAAAAAAATTCCAAGTCCTATTGTTTAATCTTGCTTTCACAACGACCCTTTTCAGTTCAGGATCATTTTTACCTTGGATATCTGCAATTGTAAGTTTTGGTAAAGAACGATTTATCTTCTGGTTTCTCAAATAGTAATCCAAATAACTACAGGTGCTTCTAGCTGGAGTTCAAACTTTGGACTCACTTGCAGTATATAGCACTGCTCGTGTTCTCTGAAGTTTTCGAGTGCGCACACTGTTTATTTATCTCCTGTGCTGACGTCAATATCCTCCCCCCTCTGTGCAAACCGCAAGTGACCAGTTCTTATTTGAGGATATAGGGGGTGGGCTTACTACTCCGCCTCCTGCCCTACTACAGCTAAACAACTACTGTACTGCTGTGAACACGGTCAATTCGAGCCCTCCTTTGAAATTGGATATTTTGTTATGTTTCCTTTATTATTATTATTTTAATTAACCCTATTATGAATGCACGGTACACGATCTGAACTTGGGCCATGTTTACAGCTTTAGGAAAATGTTAAAGCATGATGTTCTATCACACAACTTCCAAATATTAACACATTTTCGATTGCTTGCAGGTTTTACTAGTCACTGGCTCAGGTTTTCTGTGAAGGTGTTTGTTATTACACTATACATTAAAAAAAAACGGGTTGATGTGCACACATACTTTATATAATATTTATATTGTTAAATGTTGGCTGAAAAAATTCACGGGGAATTCATAATTTAAAGCCACTGAAGGCTTAATTCAGGTAGTGTTTTGTGTAATACTGCAAGTTCGTTGACCACAGTATATGATTGTGAGATGATTTGCTAATGATTATATATAAAAGGGTACTTATTCCCCGACGACCCCCTATAAAGTAAACATGTCAAGTAAGACAGTTCTAAAGCGATAAACGATGGTAGACTCTCCCCCCCGAGTACATCTGGCATGATTAAAACCAAGACCAGAACCGCACGCGATATTACCATCATTATTTACTGTCATTTATCAAAGTAAATTCACTTCTTCATTACACCGTGGATTTACTGGATGAAATTAATTAACGTTTTGAAATGTTGCGGTCTGGCAGCTTTATTTCAGCATTAGACCGCTATAAATCATCCTGTACATACAAGTCATTTCTACTCTTCGTTGTCTATTACATAGAAGGCACTGGAAACAGGGAAATGACAAGTTTAAGTTTGAATAGAAAAGCTTTCCGTACATTGTCTATGCGCCCTCTGGTGTTCGAATGTTTACCGTTACCTGGGCAGCAGTGGTTAGGGCTCTGGACTCCAGACGAAGAGGGTCATGGGTTCAATCCAACGTGGGGGACACTGCTGCTGTACCCTTCAGCAAGCTACTTTACCTAAATTGCTCCAGTAAAAAAAACTCAACTGTACAAATGGGTAATTGTATGTAAAAATAATGTGTAAAAAATAATGTAATTGTATGTAAAAATAATGTGATATCTTGTAACAATTGTAAGTCGCCCTGGGTAAGGGCATCTGCTAAGAAATAAATAATAATAATAATAATAATAATAATAATAATAATAATAATAATAATAAACAATAACAACAACAACAACAACAACAATAATACCCTCAATGTGGAAGTAGGATAAAACAATTGTAAAGCTAATCAACTTACTTACACCATGCCACAAATATACATGTGTGACAAACAGGTGAGGATCCTCACCGTTCTATTAATCCATTTATAGTAATTAAACACTAGAATCTCTCATATAAAAGTGGAAAAGGTACAGTTAACAGTTTTGAGCTTTGGCTGGAGGTTAAAATACATTTGACAATGACCATCATGAAACTTGATTAAAAGAATCATAAAATATAACATGTGTTATGCATCATTGACATGACCAGAGGTAAAAACAATACGACAGTGAAAGTAAATTCTTACTGGAAACATCAGTCATCATCATCATCGGCGATCATTCGAGTCGAGTATGATTGTCCTCCATAGGGTCTTCATAAAGGCCGATCCGGGAGCCACATATTTTGGTGCAGTGTGGGCAGGGGTGAGTGTTGGTTGTGGTTGGTAGTTGGGCCTTCCTGGTGTTGACTCTCTCCTTGCGAAGCTGCCGCTTGTCCTCTGCGACACAGCGGAGATCCTTTTTGTGTAGTGCAGCCCCCTCTTGAACGATTTTCCTCCAGCTGTGTCTGTTTAGTGCAATGTCTTCCCAGTTGTTGGAGGTGATGTTGAATTTCTTCAGGTTTGTTTTGCCCGCCAGGGGCTTGCTGACCTTCCCTCAACTGGGAGTACATGATCTGTTTTGGGAGGCGTGAGTTGGGCATCCGGATGACATGACCTGTCCATCGGAGTTGGTGTTGCATTATGGTAGTGGTGATGCTGTTTATGTTGGCCTCCTCCAGAACGCTGGTATTGGTGCGTCTGTCCTCCCAGCTGATCCTCAGGATTTTCCGTAAGGATCTTTGGTGGTGTTGTTCCAGAGCTTTCAGGTGCCTACTGTAGGTGGTCCATGTTTCGTCTCTGTATAGCAGTGTGTGGAGGACAACAGCTTTGTAGACCAGGAGTTTTGTATGAAGCTGTAGGTCATGGTCTTCGAAAACTTTCTCAGTCTTGCGTAAGCTCCATTGGCACAACTCAGGCGGCAGTTTATCTCTGAGTCAATGTCTG
This sequence comes from Acipenser ruthenus, assembly GCF_902713425.1. Taxonomy (NCBI): domain Eukaryota; kingdom Metazoa; phylum Chordata; class Actinopteri; order Acipenseriformes; family Acipenseridae; genus Acipenser; species Acipenser ruthenus. Next base: position 71,163,103 of record NC_081191.1, on the reverse strand, counting down.
CTTTGGAGGAGAGAAGGCTGCCGAGGTATGAAAAGTGATCAACATTTTCAAGGGTGTTATTGTCAACTTGTATTGTGGGCAGAGTAGAGGGCTTGTTGAGTGGTGGTTGGTGAAGAACTTGCGTCTTCTTTATATTCAAGGCTAGACCCAGGAGATGTGTATGCCTTGGCAAAAGCATTCAGGATACACTGGAGGTCTTCTGCGGAGTGTGCTGCGATGGCATTGTCGTCAGCGTACTGAAGCTCCATGATGGTGGTGGTGACGACTTTGCTTTTAGCCTTGAACCTGTTGAGGTTGAACAGCCTGCCATCTGTTCGGTACAGGATTTGAATTCCCTGTGGCAGGTCTTGGCCAATGAGGTGAAAAATGGCAGCAATGAAAACGGCAAACAGGGTGGGCGTGATGATGCAGCACTGTTTGACCCCTGTCTCCGCAGTGAAGGGCTCCGACTCAGATCCGCTGTTTGACCCGTCTCCACAGTGAAGGGCTCCGACTCAGAGCCGTTGTTTGACCCGTCTCCACAGTGAAGGGCTCTGACTCAGAGCCGCTGTTGCCGAGTACTGTGGCAGACATGCCGTCATGCAGCATCTGTAATGGACCTTGAATTAGTAGGATTCTAGAACAAAGATGTGGACCAAATGTGAGACACAATATCAAAACATGTGGTCTATATTATTGATATAGCCCGAGGTTACAATAATGGTCAATTACAACAAACTAAAACTAGGGCAGTGCTGCAGGATAGTACCAATTGCAACAAATCAAATGCCACCAGATAGTCTGCAGCTAGGTTCCCTTTCAAGTACAAAATATAAACATTACCAAATCAATCAATCAATCAATCAATCAATATTTATTTTATATAGTGCCTTTCATTTTGGACCATCATCACAAAGCGCTTTACAATACAGGGAGGAACAATGCATAATACATTAAATACAAACTGAAAAAAAAAGAAAAAAGAAAAAAAGCAAATACATTAAATACAAGGTTAGGATGTGAATTCTAAACATTGTGGATGCGTGCGTCATACAGAATCATACAAATACAATGGAGTGAAAAACCTGAAATAGCAATTTAGATAACAGCTAACAACAGATATGAGGCTTAAAGACCATTGAAAGCAAGAGAGTACAAGTGGGTCTTGAGGGTTGATTTGAAGCGAGCGACTGTGGGAGCTGCACGCACTAAAGCTGGGGGAGAGTTCCAGAGAGTCAGGGCCATGAAGCTAAAAGAGTGCTCTCCGAGTGTGGTGCACTTTTGCTTGGGTATAATGAGCAAGCCTGAGTCAGAGGGCCTCAGCTTGCGTGCAGGGACATAGCGAGATACTTTGGACTTGTGTGATGAAGGGCCTTGTAGGCAAGCAGGAGAACTTTACAGGTAGCCAGTGCAGCTGGGCAATACGGGGTAATGTGATCATGTTTTTTACATCTGGTAAGGATCCTAGCAGCGGCATTTTGAACCAGCTGCAATCAGTTTATGGCGCCTGACGGAAGACCACCATAGAGAGTTGCAATAGTCGAGTCGAGAGGACATTAATGCATGACAGAGTATCTCTGCATCTGGGATGGAAAGTTAGGGACGGATCTTTGAGATGTTTCGGAGGTGGTAGAAGGAGGATTTGACTACAGAGGAGATTTGGGCATCAAAGGACAGGTTACTATCCAGAAGTACACCAAGGCTTCGTACAGTGATGGAAGGCAGCAGCAGACAGTTTCCAAGGTTCAAGGCAGCAATATTGAGATTCTTGAGCTGAGTTTGTGTCAGCACTGCTTCCATCATAGAAAACAGACTGAATGCGTCCAGATAGGTAAGAGGACAGCCAGGCGAGACAGGTTCCAGAGATCCCAGAATACTAACGAAGGCGGTCAAGAAGAATGCTATGATCTATGGTATCAAGGGGAGCAGCAGCATCAGCATTAAGCAGGAGATCATTTACAATCCAGTTTCGGTACTGTGACGCGGCTGGAAGCCAGACTGCAGAGATTCAAGTAGATTGTTATCTGAGATGTTTCATCAGCTGGCTGGTTACAGCCCTTTCAAGAGTTTTGGTGAGAAAAGGAAGATTGGATATGGGACGGAAGTTAAACAAGACAGCCGGGTCAAGGGAGGGTTTTTTGATATACAACCTTTGGTATACAATATACAGAATTTGGGTCTTTAGGAGGTAAACACCCATTCGGTAATGGTTACATTTCTATTTAAGGGACCCAGGGTTATGATAATAAATAATCTAACGTTTTAACCTCTAGAATACTGTAAATGACATATTAAGTTAATCTGGTAATTCTTTAGTTAGTCCTGTTCTAAATTGTTACTTAAATAAATAGAACCCCTTTGTGTATTTTCAACACATTCAACACGTAATGCTTTAATTTGTTTTAAACAATTTAACACATTCATTCTGGATGTGTAAATCCAACACAGTACATTTAAATTCTGTCCATTTTAATTGCGGACAAATAAATAAAATGTTACATTTAACAAAATGCTTTTTGCAAAAAGCCTGTCTGCAGAATTTGACTCACTAGAAACCTAACAATGGATCACTCCACTTACTATCCCGCCCCCTCCCATAGACAATGAAGAAATGATCAGTTTAACCCTGAGGTCTGTACTCAACGTGGGGATAAGCTGATCCCGATCTTTGTTCCATGCCCTTTTTCATTGTAATTGGTACAAACTTAAGGTAATACAGAGCTGGAAATGATCCACAGCTACCACTCAACAATTCTTTGCAATTGACCAATAGTCCCTATAGCATATTTGTGCAAAGCAAATCATTTGAAATGTGCATTATAATGAAGACACATTAATCCTGAGCACTGAATGTAACAGATACATTCTCAGAAGATGTACTAAATATCAACACATCTCCACTTGGGTAGTTTAAATAACAATCACCATTAAATGAAAAAGGACTAATATTTTGAGGGGAGAAAGCTTGAGAGAGAGAGAGAGAGAGAGAGATTATGTATTATTATTTTGGTGATTATTTAGAATGAACAATACAACTGCTCCACAAAGTGTGTATTCATTTTAGTGTTAAGTTTTATTACTATATAGCCAACCCCAAAACATCCTGTGATTTTGTGTCATCGGTGCTTATGCAACTGACTGTGAAAGAGGAATGGAAATTCACGCACAGGAAAAGAACACCCGTGAAGTTCTCTCTGTACTTTTACAAGCAAACACTTATTTTTCCTTCAGTTCATTTTACAACAGCCTATTTTGTTCTATTTGTTTTATTGGCTATTCACAATACTAAACCAACTGATCCAAACACATGCCCACAAACTTACAAAGTGCTCAGAAAAACAGCGAAACTTCTTGAACAATTCAATAACCAAAGTCTTCTTGACAAAACCATGGGTCTTGTGCAATACATATACTGACCATTTTTACAGTAATAACACTAATGTAATTACATGACAAATTAATAGTCAGACAAAAGTAATGCTATTGACAATTGGGAGTACATAGCTTTGAGAATCCAACACATGAATTCAATTACTTTTTAGTATGCACTGAGAAACCAATTACACATGCCATAGCAACCACTGTTTTTAATATTTCTCCAAAAACATTTAAAACTTTCTAACTTTGTTAATTGAAAACATTTTCTGCAAGTGCTCATAACATAGATTCCATCCTGTAGTTTGTACACTCAAAAAATGTTTAAAGTGTTAAAACAGTGCCCAAGTTCCACTGTAGCTGTTAATGAGCGGTTAAAAATTAAAAATAATACAGAACTGCAAACAGCACAATAGCGTGAAATAAATGTTCTTTAAAGTTCAGGCTCCAGGTGTTAGGATTTTTCTGGAGTGGTGTAGAGAGGTGGTCAAAATGTTTGACCAATAGAGTGGGGAGGTGTGGTATGTCCAACGGACTATACTAACTTGTTCAGTCCTCTCGGGCAGAAAACGCTGGAAACTCACCAAGACTGTAAACAAAGTCCTGCATCAGGCGAGTGCCATGGAGATACTGTCCTGCTGAGTAACCTTAAAGCTGCAGTACCATGGGCTTTCACAAACTGAACAATAAAACCGCATGTACAATTTAAAAAGGAAGACGCTATTAAACAAACATCTTCAACATTTGTATTCATAGGGAGTCAGTGGCTCATAAACACGTAAAGTGTAGTATGTAACGGAATCCAACTAATGTTTGTGATTTTACTTTTTGCAGCCAAATCAAATGTAGTGAATACTACTGTATATGCCATTTACAGGCAATACTGTAGTTTTTTTCAAAATGGGAAACGTTTTTAAAAAAGATACAGTACTGATAGACATGCCTCACATGTGGACCTTCCACGTTTCTGTACCTTATTCTTTTTATTGGTCCAACAAAACTAATATCTTACACCCTTTGTACTTACTATAACTTAAAATAAAAACAAAATGCATTAGCAGTGCTTTAAAGTTCAGTTATTAAGATCATGGACATATTGCTGATGCCGAGAGCTGTGAATTGCCCTCTAAACTGTATCGCCAAAGAACTTACAGCAGCTAGAAGGGAAAACTATATATGCATACACCGCTGTGTGTGTGTGAGTGATTCTAAACAGCAGTAAAGTTCGGTTCTAATTAGCAGCTTGGTACATGTATTAATAAACCAAAACCTCCCAAAGGTCTTGTAATTTGGCACTCAGGGTCCTATGAAACATCTGTATTTTGTCCAGTTATTACAAAACCACAATGTAGAAATATTGGGAGGGGTATAGACTGACATCTTATGACGTTGCAAATTAGCAATACAAAAACAGCTTTGGACATCCCCAAAAACAACCTGCAGATCTGCAGGCTCAGCGAAGAGGGGGAAAAATACATGATTTTAAGCATTAAACTTGTGGATGAAGAATGCACTACACAGAATCTTACAGACCTTAATGTGAAATCAAACGCCAGAAAACTTAACTGAAATAATGTATTTGTTGCCAGTAGTACGTTTGATCCACAAGAACTACAGAGAAATGACCGGAGGCCGAGATAGAATTATAGTTTCTTTACACTATTACCTTTACTTTATGGTATGTTTTAAGGGCGGGAGATGAAACAGTGTTCTGACTAATACAGATGATAAAAAGAAGAAAGCATCCTTGTGTGACAATGAACCTTAGAAATTCAGTCCAGACAACTCTTTAGTGTTCACATATTGTTATGTGTTGGCAAAAAACAAATATCCAAGTGGACTTTGGTAACAGTTTTAATAATGCGTCTTGTGATGGTTTGATGAGTAGAATATTTATTTTATCAAGCATCTCATTTTAGTGATCTGCATACAACCTCCTGTGGCTTGTAACAACACATTATTCCAAATGCAATATACATATATAATGCATGAAAACACACAATATATAAATTTCAAATATCAGACAATAAGGATATGCAAATGTTTTCTAGCATGGAGAAAATGTATTTTTAAAAAAAACTGTTTCAATTAGCAACTAATTAGTAATTGGTGCTTTTTACCACCTCCAAAAATTCCTTGTTTTGCTGCTTTACCATTATGGATTTGACATTAGACTGAGATGCAAGCTGGTTTAACATGAAACTTGTAGCTTCCCCTCTTCCCTTGATTCTCATTTGGGCTGTAACACTATTACAGCACCACGAGTGCCATATACAGGTCATGTAAAATACATGTGTTTTTACAAATGTATGCAAATCACTCCTTTAATTTGATTACTTAAAAAAGGACTTGGAGCTTCCCATTGTAGATCTTCTGAGAAGAGATCTGTTCACTGCCTCACACCCACGACTCCCAGCCCACCCAGACTCTGCCCAGAATGTTGGGGTCAGTGGCCTGGTCGATGAGGCACTCCACCTGGGTCTCCACAGACAGCCCCTGAGGAGCCTCCCGTGCCCGGACGTTGTGCTCCTTCTCCCCCTGGGCCACGGCTATGATGCTTTGATAGGCTGGGCTCTTTTCAAATCCCAGCTTGAGCTCTTCACTGGAACACAGAAAAAGAAAACAAGAGTAGTATTATTCAAGAAGTTAGTACGTCGTGTGTAGACTCTAGTGGCTCTTATTGTCTCAAGCAGTTTGGGCGAGGAGGAAGGCGAAACAAAAGTTATTTTCTAGTTGTAATTTCCGTTATATTTTCTTCTGAGAAACTAGTGTCAAGTTCATAATAATTTTAAGAAAGAGTTAAGTTAATAGAATGAACCAGTTTACAAAAGGTACCAGATATGTTCAGGGTTCGACTTAACCATGGCCTGGCGGCCCGGGGCCAGTAGGGATCGCAGTTTGGCCGGTAGTTATGAAGCACCACAGGCCTGACTAGGCCGGTAACATTTTTTAACTGTATAATGTATATAGTATAGTCCACATGGCTTCTGTTTTATGAACACAGGAAAATGGGTCAGTGTGCCAAAAAGCTGAAAAAAAAAAAAAAAAAAACACAAAAAACAAAAAAAACAATTTAAAAACATAACCACCTCCCACCCCCGATAACAACGTAATTGAACTTGTCCGAACTTTCCTGCCTCACGTTGTATTTGTTGTACAGTCAGCATCTGAGACTGTACTGAAGTGCTGTTGGTAATACTCGTTACCTCGACATGGCAATTTCTTACAATTTTTTTTGTTTGTTTTTTTACAACTAAGCAACCAACTGCACCAATAAGCCAAAAGTAAAGTGTTTAAATCAATAATGATAGAGAGAAACTATGAAAAAAATTAAGACGAAAATAGAGTGGAGTGGAAGAAAGACTTCCTGGCTTCATGATGACACTGAAACAAATGTCAGTTACCAAATGTCCAGTATCATTTGTACACATACATTTTCAAATCTTGAATGCAGTATTTCCATTTTCTGACAAGCACAAGCAACATGTGTGCATGTTAAATGGCTGAAATAACTACAATAGCATATATTGAAAGGCTTCGCTTAGCCACTTTTTTTATTTGAGACGTGGGCTCTCTTTGTTTACCCTACACATTACTAAACATATGGAAATGAAAAAAAAATCATGAAAGAATATGCATGCAAGCTAAAGTGGTTTTTTTTTCTTCCCCTTTGGTTTTTTTTCAGGACCGAGTCCGTTTGTGTTCACAATGCAGTTTGCAAGTGCACTTGGCTCATTTCTATGGTGTGTGAACTGGATGTTTACAATATCCTGCAAGGCATATTGAAAGATGGCAGATATTGATGTATTGCTCTGGTTTTTAATATAGACTCTTACATATTGCTATGGAAGAAAGCACTGGGGAGCACTTCACTAATTTAATTAATACATTTATTGAATGCCTACAAGTAAGAGAATGCTGTTGCTGCACGGTGCTCCTACTGTCGGCATTAAACAAAGTAATTTGAGAAAAGAATATATTTGACTATTTTGTGAGTTTTGTCGAGTTCGGCTTGGATTTTGGTGTCTGACCAAAATTTCTACCAGAACTTCAGTTTCTCGCACTGTCCATGTAGTTTAGGATTACAAGATTTCCACAGTGAAAAACGGGGATTTATTTATTTATTTATTTATTTATTTAACTCGGCGATGCCGTAGCAACTCTGAAGCCAAAAATAACAGTATATAAAATAACACGATAATAGTTTAAAAATTAAACCTCGGGTGAATTTACTGCAGATGATAACTCATCATTTCATTTTTATATTGTCATCTAGTCAAAACATGTTAAATGTACAAAAAGCCAGATTTAAAAAATAGATCAGCTATTATCATTTAAACATATGGCATACACAGAATCAGAATGGTTAAACAAATAATCCATAAGATTGTTTATTTTATTTTTGAATGGCACAAACACACAACCTAATACATTACTCTGCTATTAACTTGCTGAGCACGCTGATACAGTTTTGTACTTATTATGGGGCCAGTTAAAATTGTATCCGGGCCAGTAAAAACACTACCTCAGTGGCCCAAGGGGCCAGTAGTAAAAAATGTAAATGTAGAGCCCTGATGTGTGTTTTTTTGTTTTTGTTGATTTCTGAACATTGGAATTAGGTGTGGTGTTCTATGCACAGGATACAGAGATGCCAACCTCTGAATGAAGAAAATATCAGCATTTTATTTTTTATTTATTTTATTATTTATTTTTTAAGGCCAGTGGCTACTAGCCCCTACAAATTAAAAAAAAAGGTTCTTAGTTCTGGCAAGCCAATTACCTATTTTTTGCTGTTCAATCTGTCATTTTGGTAATTGTCAACACACAGCATTTAGAAATTTAAAACCCCCAATAAAAATACTTCAACACTGATTTTTATATTACTGTAATGAGAGTGTTTTAGGATCTCGTAAGTGCTATGAAACCTGGACTGAAATATTCAACCTCAAAACTTTATAAAAATAACTATCAAAATAACAACACCTCAAGAAAGATTAACATAATGGTTTTTTTTTTTCAATTTAAATGTTTACTACTCAGCAACTATCAAAACATAAAATGCTGTGTTGTATCCAATAATTAATTATTCATTTTAAGTGAGTTAAACCTCAAAACCCATTTGCACAAACATACAGTAATGGGGACTGTTAGATTTTGCTTGTTGCTGGTGTTTCTTCGTACCTATGTGAGTGATACAGTCATGACGCCCACCATGTTTCACAGAGAAGTCTGCCTGGCAGTAGTTACAGCAGACGTGAGATTGAGACACTCCACATCTTTTAATGCATGGCCATAAATTCCTCTCGATATGTCTGACAAGCCAACCTCGATCTTTAAGATGGAGGAGAGTGACATTTTTATTTATTTTTTTTTATTTGTGATTCCTACTTTAATAACTGATAAGTAAGGCTGGGATTTTGTCACAGAAATTTGTACTAAAAATCACGGAGCAGTAATGGTAAATTTGTTTAAAATCACAGAGGAAGGGGGAAATGGTGTGTGAAGAAGTCACAGGGAGGAAAATTCAACTTTTTTTAATACAATATACAGTACCTACATATACATAAAATTAGTCTACAGAAGTAGGAAAAAAGGAATATGAATCTAAATATGTATTTATTATGGTTTTCACAGAATCTGGTTCAAGTTTTAATCCTGTAAATTGGTGAACTATAATACTATATTATACTATAAACAAAATGTTCATTTTACAATTACATAACATTTGGTGGGGTTTCCACAGGACAGCAAACAAAAACTGTAGCTTTTACATACATTTAAAAAATAATGTTTTAAGTTCAAAAAGTCTGTCTCTGTGTGCATCTGTTGTGGAACAGGTTTGCAGTTACGTTTTGGATTGTTTGTTTACATATTATTCTGATACAACATGTTGTTCATTTGATGCCTTTCAGGAGTGCCGGGCACACTTTTGTATGCAGAAAATGATTACAGCAAGAGTTGGGAATCTCATTTCCATGTTTTTCCATGTTAATTTCACTGACAATTTCATAGTAATAAGCACATTATTCATGCTGTGCTACACAGTTGTCTTCAAACAGTAGAATGGCCTCAAACACTTTTTTTCAGTTTCTGAAGGACCTCTAAACTGGTTACTAAGCAACCTGGCTCAGAGCTTTTAGTATGTCAGTTATAATGCCACAATAAACTGTCAGTGAAATACAGTATTATTTAAGAACCATTAACAGGAGAACACACACATGGTATTGAAATAATATTTCATAAACGTTCAGGGCGTATCCATCATTTATTTATTTAATAAAAATCGTAGTAATTATACCCTTTCGATGTAGCGCCGTAGCAGAACCTCCAAAATAGCAGCTCTACGGCAAAATCATAGCAGTTGGCATCCTTGAGGATAACATGTACTGACATTTTGGCAAAATACTTCAGTGTGATTAGTTGATTTCTGATATGTGGTTAGAGAAAGGGGCTTGATACCTTGAGGTTCCTGGTTCAAATCCCAGCTGAGCCAGTGACTCACCAAACCGTTTCGGAGCAACATCACATCAGCTAGAATGTTTAGATAGTCCAATTTTTCTGGCAAGAACAATTTTCTTGGTCCACTTTTGTGTATCAACCTTACTGTTATATTGGGTGAATTGTGAGCTGGTAAATGGCTACCTGGTGATAACAGCAGGATTGGCTCCTTCCAGCTTCCGCCTGGCGAAGTTCACCTTCTGCATGGGATACCAGTTGATCTCGTTGGTGTTCACTGCTTCTGACCAGCTCCCGGCTTTCTTCATCTGCTTGAGCTCAAAGTTCTGCAGCAGGTCAAATGTAACAATGGTTATGGACTCTATGGAAGAATGCTGCACAATAGTGAGCCACTCTGTACATCACTGTGACAGCTCATCTATGGAATCTACCCACACTGTTAACAAAATGCTTTGTATCTGTGGGAGAACAGTTACTGTTATGTTGCTATTTTTGTTATCAAAAGAATACAAATTTGGGTTAAACTATTATACACCAAACTTATTTTCAAAAACAAAAGATTATTCTTCCTTTACAACAGTGTCAATTTTTATGTGAATTGCAATTTGGGCTTGTGCAATTGTAACAGGCAGTGTAGTCTGATGTACTGCCATGACGGATGTTGAAAGCTCTATATGCTGTCTCATTTGTATAGTGGTTAAGAAGATTGCTTGTGGTGTTCTTGGTGGTCAGTTCAAACCATGTATACTCACCCTGCTAATTGTTGCTTGAGTTGTGCCTTTGAACTCTTTCAACACTCAAACCTCTATAGATGTTCTTATAATAATAATCTTTCAGCAGGAGAAACGTAACTCATTTAATTGGTTATCTTATAGTTACAATTTGAATAGTTACTTAGTGCTGAATGGGGTTATGTGTCAGTAACTGAGATTGTATTGTCTTAAAAGATTGTTAACCCAAGCAGACAATTGGGTTAAATATATCACAGAAATTACATTTTGTCGTGTATAAATTAACTGGTATTTTTAGTGTAATCTTTCCACTATGTTTTGTTCTTCCCTCTTTACTCTATTTTTTCCAGTGTCATACAGTTTGTGCTTGATTTCCAGAAGCAGGATGTCAAAGCTCATTTCTTCATTTCCTGTTTCAGAGGCCTGATGCATTCTATTGTAAATGCATATTGGGGAAATTGCACCAGGAACGGCTCAGAACAACAGTACTAGAGATTTCTGGTTACAAAAGGGCTACTTTTCAATTTGCATACCTCCAGTGCAGTCTCTGATGTCTTACTGACAACCTGTCAAAGCTCATTTCTTCATTTCCTGTTTCAGAGGCCTGATGCATTCTATTGTAAATGCATATTGGGGAAATTGCACCAGGAACGGATCAGAACAACAGTACTAGAGATTTCTGGTTACAAAAGGGCTACTTTTCAATTTGCATACCTCCAGTGCAGTCTCTGATGTCTTACTGACAACCTGTCATTTGACAAGTTATCAAAATTGCTTGTGTAAAATTGAATGAAATCGTCAGTTCAAGCACTTGGCAAGTCCCACTTTTTTAGGCAAGAAAACTATGTTTGTAGTTTTTGATCTACTGGAATTGTAACACGAGTTATCAGGTTCTTTTTATGTTCTTCCACAGGTGGCTTCAAAAGAAAGTCTGTACAATATCAGGGATCCTTTACCTTCCAGTCCAACGAAGGCTCTTTCACAAACACATCCATGGTGTTAATCAGGAGGTCTGGGTCTGCCCGATACGCCCTCAAAGAGTGAACCATCACACTGTAGATCTGGCCTGACTCCCTCATTGGCAGCATGAGGTTCAGGAACTGACGGGTCAGACGGAATGGCATGAGCTCCGGCACTGGCAGAAACTACAGCAAGCAGCAAAAAGTCAGGTAGGGGCTCACACAATGCATGGTTAATACTTCAGTTTAATTTGTTTCCTTTTGCATAAGCTTATTAAAACACACACACACACACACACACACACACACAAGCACTATACAAACACAGATACATGGGATTTTCACCCAAACTCCTGTATTTTCATTTACAGAATGCTTAGTTATCAAGTGTTGCTCTCACAATCAGTGATCAGTGATATAATGGCTTGTGGCATCAGTGGGAGTGCTGCCTGCAGCTGGGGTGGAGGCAAACTCATCTTGCCCATTTTGTGGGGATGGATGGAATTGCACTTATTGGCAGGGGGAGTGTGATCTTTGTGCAGACCTGCCCTTTGAATCATGTAATATGAAGGGGTCAACTGACTAAAGCCAGAGAGATACACTCATCATATTAAAAAAAAAAAAAAAAAAAAAAAGACCCCGACCCAAACCGTACCTGTGTAGCAGACCCGAAGGCGTGTCCGAAATCAATGCCCACCATACCCCCGGTCTCCATGTTGATCATGAAGTTGGAGAGGTGCCGGTCGCCAATGCCCAGAATCCAGTGACTGACGCACATGAGGGCATGAGAGCAGGTGAAGTGCGATCGCAGGGAGAGGAAGGCCTCTGGGGTGGTGCTCATCTTCATAAAGGCTCTCCTGGAAATGGGTCAAGGTGGGAATAAACCTTAAAATGTGAACAGTCTGAGCTAGTAAGCACATGGTAGGCAATACTTGTTTGAGGCTTTCTTTTTGAGCCCAGGGCTGCAACATACACTAATGTTACCTCCAGGATCTGTACTTGCTGTTTCACTGGTATAGTTCAGAGATCCAATATGCAAATTGTCATTTGGTGTATGACTCTCCTTAGAAACAGTACCATGCCCTGCAGCATAGAGTATAAACAGACACATGGCAACAAGATTGAGACCGAGATACCGGAGACAACCTTGGTGGTTGATGTAAGCCACCACGCACGTTGCACACCGTGAAAACAGTTCTGTACATTAGCTTTAGCAGGGGCTGCAGGAGCCTGAATCTACTTTTGGGGCTGAGGATGCCTGTTTTGCCAGTGTTTTTCTGGCTTACGGGCTGGAGGCTTCTGCTTGGGGAGGAGGCATGCCAACTCCATGGAAGACGTGCTTGGTGAGAGCGTTTTAGCATCTCATCCACTGCCGGCCCAAACGTATGCCCTGGTGTTACAGGTGCATCCAGTAACAACGCCTTGTCCTTGTCCTTGTCCTCCAGTGACCTGGAGACAGCTGGGGTAGTTGCTGAGTGCTCCCAGGATGATTGCACCTCGTGCAAACAATCCAGGTGAACCGGGGGGCCTGGCGCAGGCACCTGCAGGGCTGTGGTAGCACGTCCGATAAGGGAGGTGAGCTCCTCCGACCGGGAGGGGCTTACCGTGGGAGCCAACACATCTGATTCCGCGTCCTCGGACAGGAAGATTAATTCTTGGGTGTCCATGCCCTCAGATGAAGGAAGGGACAAGGTGTCCTCCTGCTCTGGTTGTGGGTCAGTCAATGGTAACAGCGGGGAGAGCTGCTGGCTTCGCACAGGGCACATGGCCACAGAGGGGACTTAATTAGAACCTAAAGCTAAGAATAATTATACACTTAAACGAAATTATTTTAAAATATGAAATAAAGAGAGAAAAAGTGAATTAAATCAACTTCATCAGAGCTCACTTCTTCCTCAGGCAAAGACTGAAAGAGAAAATGGTGCCGAGCCTTATGCGTCACTCGTACTGATCTCCTGGGGCAGAGACAACGTCTGATGCATATGAGACTCTTAAAAGGAGCAGCTTTGATATAAGTGCCCAGGTAATTCGGGCTATAAGGGTTTATATCCCATTAGGTAACGGTTACATTTTGTACTTGAAAGGGAACTGGTCCTGTAAGCCTTTATGATTTGCTATATACCCAAGTTAGTTCAAAACAAATACTATCCTATTAAATTGTTTGGCCAAAAGAAAAATAATGTTATGATTGTTTTAAAGGTTTCCAAACTTCAAAAATCAAAGTGATAAAGGAATAGTACCCACATTATGTTGTAGAGATTAAAATAATACCACAGTAAAGTCTACACCTTCTATCTAAAACCAGATACCAAAATAATTACAAGGCCATCATACTTTAACATACTACCCCATACAATTGAACCTACTCAATTGGATTGGTAGACAATGCTCAAGCATATCTAATGGAGACAAATAGTGAAATACATTTAAAAGACTAGTTTGGATATCTCACACAAAACATATTATGTATTAAAACACAAAGGGATCGGGGGATAATTTAATGGATTTTTCTTTGTTTTTGGCAGTATCAAAAGGGGCATAGATATGAATATGCTTGTTACTGTAAAACATTTCCCATGTGATGTGGGAGATCACCAATTACATTCCTGCAGTCTAGAGATAAATGTGTCTCTGTATGAGTGTGCGCGTGTTGATTTCTTTGGGTTATGGGATGAATTGAAACGTTTTAACTATTTTATTACAAGACATAAATGATAAAGTCTTATGATGTGGAAAGATATTTTATTTTTTTATTTAATTTATTTTTTAAAGCTACAAATACCCACCTTAGAAGATCTTCTGGTACATGGTGTTCTACATTCCTAAAAGCTCTGACAGTCTCTGTTCTTTTTGCTGTCCTGCAAAGGAAATTTAAATCAGACAAACATACTGACAACATGTAAGGCTACGGTGACAGAGAAAGTAACGGAAGGAAAGCAACACAAGTTATGAAACATCCTCTGCATTAAAACTGTAGAAATGTTACGAAAAAGCCGTTGGCTTAAACTTCAGTTAACCACAGCAGCACAGTGTGGAAGTTCCAAATATGCCGACAAGATCTGTAAATCTAAAAGCCAAACCAACATACAATCTCAACCCTTCTACTTCAGAAGCACACATACTTCAGTGGAGCGATCAGTATTGTATCAGTTATGAACAATTCACCAACCTTAGAGATAGTAAATACCGTCATTCTCTTTACTGGGAGTATTCACCACTGATAAGACCAAAGAACAAATGGCACACCAGGTAATGCAGTTCTTACTTGTACATGGTAATATACTGGGCAATTCCTTTTTCTTTTCCTGCCACTTTGGAAAGCCATTCCATGTAAGACTCAGCAGGACTGTGAAAATATTATAGTTTTAAGTTATTTAAAACACATTTACTTACATTCTTACTTTCCTAAATCATAACATAATCTCCCTGTATAAAGGCAAAGATACCCACAGGCATGAATATAATTTAAATTACAAAGTGTTAATTATATTTATGAGAATGTTTAGAACAACATAATTGTATACAGCAGAACTAGCGCCCTATAGAATAGCTGGAGCACAATCTACAAATAGTCTCAGCCTGTAGTTTTAACGGTTACCGTTTACAGTGCTTTCGCTCTTCTTCCGTCATTCTGTCGAACAGGAATTCTTTTAATGTACAAGTGTTCTCCAGCCACTCGATCAATCCAATCCTTAACAAAACATACAAACAAATGTGAACCAAAACAATAAAAACAGGAAAATCACATTTTACAAAAAAAAAAATCAATAAACCGTCAAAATAAAAAAGGCAAGCTTAGAACGCAGAACCAAATGAAGCTGAACATTTTAGCATGATATACAAGCAACACAATCCACCCCCCAAACCATACCTGGCTGTCATTGGAATGACCTGGTAGGTTTTGAGCTGGAGGTTCCTCTGGCTGCAGGTGGCGTCGCGGGACAGGATGATGTTCATGACGTCGAAAAGCTGTTCGATGCGCTGGTCTTGCCGCAAGTCCTCGCCTCCCTTCACCAGGAAGGGGTACTCTCGCTCGTCGTTGCCGCGCATTATCAGACGCTTGGGCTTTCGCATGGAGCTCATCACTTTGATCTAAATGAAGCCACACAAGGACACCGACTATAAAATGGGCCAATGTTGTGACACACTGGTCTCAAACCCGCTGCACCTATATATGCTCAATTCTCCTTGTAATATTTAAGGGAAGCAGGTCCTAATTTCACTAGAAATTAGCATTGGTCACCCTTTTTTCTGTTCGAGATCTTTGGATTGCTGCTTGTATTTCATACTTTAATTTGATGTATATTTCAAAGGCAATGCTATACCTGAAAAGTTGCTGCCGCTTCCTTGTACCCAATTGCTTCAAGTGTTCAAACTCACTTCGTTAGTCTAGCTTCATTATGACACGTGACCAAACACAGCAGCTATATTCTTGTATTTGAAATATTTGTATATCTTTAATTATTAACAAAGAAAAACAAATTAAGAATCAAATAATCTTCAGCACAATAAAAGAAAGACCAGTAATAATGTTAATAAAGCTCATTAGAAATGTAGGATTGAGGCTTGGCTAACACTCCTTTAAAAACAAATTAGAAAAAAAAAAATTCTCATCACTAATTCGTGACTAAACTGTAAAAATGATAGTGGTCACAGGCAGTACTGACCAAATATTCTTTTAAAATGTATTTATTTTATTTCACTGGATAATATCAAAAAGGTCACATACCCTTTCATCAAAGCCTGTAATCCTTGCATGGTATTCTGGTAACGGTTTGCATTTGCCATCATACTGTCCTAAATTAAGAGAGAAATGTCACTCAGCACCCTGTGATGGTATACGTCCCATCCCTTATAAAAAAAACTTGCAACCATGTTTAACTGAGACATTGAATATAACGGGACTGTTTGTTAAGAATGCAATGACAACTGCTGCTTTACTACTTCATACTGTGTTTAAATGACATGTCTGGTTTTACACACGCAATAACAGAGTATAACTGTACTGTAACAAATAAGAAAATGACTGTCCTTACCTGTGCGTAAAAAAAAGAAGAGAGACCAAAAAGTTAGTTTGCGTACTTCCCTGTGAGGGTGCACATTGGCAGAGAAATGCATGGTTTATTATTCAGTAACCTAAATGATCTATAAAAGTAAAACTAAAAAATATTCAAAGAAAGTAATTATTGGCGTTTGCTGGTTCCATGTGGTGCCTGGGCGGCGCCATGTTTGTGGGTGCCTGGTATTACCATGATTGTGCGCGGCTTGTAATACCTCGGTTGTACCGTGAAGCCTGATTCCAAGGCGCAAGTACATTTTATTGTTACGCACCACAAATCATTTTATAAAGTTTGGGTAGGAGAAGTGGATACTCTTGCTATGTACAATTGTGGTCATTTTTACACACAGAACACACACACAAAAAAAAAAAAAATACATCATTTTTATTTTATACTGGAGAACACCAGTAATCTAACTTCACTGGCAAAAATCATAGATTGGAGCCATACTGAATCAAAGTCAATGTTATGATCTTTTAGACATTAATGGTGTTTTGTAAAGCTTTCCTGTACAAATAATATCCACTTAGTTGAAATCTAAAGACTTCAGCCTTTTGTATTAGCAAATGACTGAATTTATAACTTTGTACGTAGTTACACATCCATTGCTCCCTGATCTATCTACAGAAGGCTTTGTATTAAGTCCTATACAATTAGGCAAATGGATGGACCCTGATTAGATGGCTTTGTAAAACTATCATATACAAATAATATCCACGTTGTATTGGATTAGTAATATACAGAATTTACAAAAACGTGTGCAGTGCAAGTTAAGCAACTTTAGCCTATTCATTTCTAAACTAAACTAAGCTAACTATTGTATGACTAAAAAAACAACATATTTTTAAGTATTCCTCCAAATGAGTGTAAATGAAGGATGGGACTCTTTTTTTATAGACTACACACAGGGCTCGGAGTCTGCAGTATAAATAGGCTACCAGCTTCATTAACGTTAGTAAATCAAAAAAATTACAGTTCCCTTTCACGTGTAACCATGTTCGCTGTGTTTTTCGCTTATTGCGATTGTTTTTATGTGTTTTAGTAACGATTACTTCACATATTGTGCACTCAGCCGTGGTTGTTCGTTAGTCCCTTGTGCTCCGCGCGAAGCAGGCAGCTCTGCTGCCCCTTCCCCCGGGATCGAATGCCTTAAGTCGGCTACTGGTGCTCTCTCTTCTGCTAGCTTCGGTTGAAGTGCAAAATAAAAATGTTGTTATTTATTATAAAAAAATATATTAAAATAATGGTAACTGTTTGTTTACTGTTTTGTGTGATAAGAAATTGTTTTCTCTTTTGTATTTTCTGTCTTTTTCCACAGAAATGCCGACGCGGCTGCTGGGCTCAGCTGTCCTGCGCTGAACAGAGACGTGCACACTGAGTCAATTTGCTTGCAGCTTTTCCCACAGTGTCTCTGTACCACATTAAGATCTGCTTGCAGAGTTAGTGTGAAGACTGTTAGGGCTCTAGCAGTAGGCTTTCCCTGGGTTTTGAGCTGTTGGTTAGTCAAAAAGCATTATAGGTGGGCATCCCTATATCACTCCTGTGGTAACTGTAGGTCCAAGACCTGCTTCCGTTCCCGCCGGTACTTTGTACAACGAACAAGATTACCTTTCCGATTCACCAGCAGTTGCTGGGCTCAGCTTCGGGTCCGATTGCTTGCAGTCCTTCCCGCAGTGTTTCATTGCCACTCTGGTCTCTGCTTGCAGTGCCATTGCGAAGGCTGTCACTGCCGACAGCAGGCTTCCTCCAGTCTTATCGCTGTGTTGTGTTAAGCCAGAAGCTATACAGGTGGGCATCTCTGTATACTGCTTCTTCGGTAACTGTAGAGCACTGATCTACTACCATTCTTGGTGAACGCGGTTACTGCAAAGGTAGTGGACCGTGCTCTGCACCGTACCATACTGTGTGCACCGTACACCACACTGTACCAGGGGTACCGTGTGCTATATACTGACTGTATATACCATACATTGGGTATTATACTATATCATTAGCAGTATACCGTACCGTTTGTACCGTACTGTGTATACTGTGCATTGTCCACCACACTGTACTACACATTGCACACCATGCACTGTCTCTGTGCACTGTACTATACTGCTGCATTATACTGTGCTTTGTGCACTATAGACACGTTCTGTGTACCGTACATTGTACTATAGTAAACGGTGCAGGTGTTAAGCATTTGATACAAGACAGTACCATCATTGATCTAGTCAGCACTGGTTAGAGTCAAATCACTGTTGTCGCACTCCCAGCCGTAATTGCTGCTTGCGTTGTTCTACAGTCTCTTTTAGGTACTAGTAATAGATGCTGTACTGTTATAGCAATTACAATTAAAAGTTGTTTGCTTTGTGTTTTATATCTCAAAAGACTTAGATCTTTATCATCCAAAAACCAAAGTCACATGATCAAAAGACCGCAGTGAGGGGTACAGATAGATTTTCATTGAGGAGTTCCCACAAAACTGAAAATAAGTAGTCAACATCTAAAATGATCTTAATAGCGGAAACAGATTGACAATTGCACAAGGTTTCTTAATAAAGTAGGAAACCATTACTGAGCGACTGTAATGAATTAAGACGCACAATGCGGACATATGCGACCACTACCAACAGCACATGAAAGAAGTAACAAAGCCATGTGTACAAAGACATTCCCATTGCTTCAGTTGCTGCATTCTCAGTCACCTCAGCTTGCAAACACAAACCTGGGATCTCGAGTTCATTTCTCAGGACCTCTGGTTTAAAGTTGCTCATCCATGGGGAGTACTCCTTCAGGTTGCCAGGCTCCTTCTCTTTTTTCTGTTCTTCAGATATCGATCCCCAGAGCGAATCAGAAGCTTTCCTAAAGGCATCATGCTTCATATCAAACAGCTTTGCACCTCCCTTTCCAAACGTTTTATCAAATTCTTTGCTGAAATGCTGTAGGAAAAACAAACAGGTCAGTGCCATTCATCCATTGCAACGGCTGTAAATGAAAAAAGTCAGAGCTAGAAGTAAATTGAAAAAATAGATCACCATGACTTGTAGCTACTGTATGCATATGTAAAAAAGTCTTCAAATTCTACCAGATTCCTGTACTCTCAAAAGCTTGCCTTGATTTATTTCATGATAAAGCTTCAACTGTGTAAGTTTCTCTACAGCTAATATAACTTAGTATGATATATGGATTATGATACACCCAATAAAAGTGTTAACAGTGCTAAAATTCATCACAATTTGACATGGTGTTCAAGGTAAATGAAAAAATCTAAGTGTGGCATACATACAGGGAGTGGGACCAGCAGACAAGCTGTCTCCACGTACCTCAAGAACATGCTACACTCAATAACTCGTGTTCAAGAAGGTCCTTAACAGGTTTCATCACAAATAGACAAGCAGCTCTTTAGATATGTGTTGAAATCTAAAGACATTTAGCAATATTACCCCACAGGGTATAATAAAAATAAAAAATGATAAAAAATTCTATCCCTAGTTACTTGTCCTGGAGACAGTGTGAGTTTCCCTTCCCAGTCAAATAGTTGAGGTAAAAATAGTCAAATAGATCAGCAAACTGCCACTTTTAAATAAAAAGTAAATAAATGTATTTGATAATGTTGTGGGCGCTATTACTGTTTATAATAATACTCTAATAATGTTCTGAAAATACACATTTCACAACTTACTTCACAGTAACACCAGACATGGGAGATGACTATTCAACGCTACCCCTACAACTAACACCAGATAACTGGATGTATATGGTACAGTAATGTAAAACAGATGTTTACAGCGATTCTACCTAAAGTTCAGCTATTCTTATGTTTAAATGCATTAAAACTATGCAGAACCTGAGCAAACTTCTTGCGGAAAGCCCCTATTCCTTGACATCTTGGATTTCCCAGGGCTGAATACATTTCTTCATACATATTCTTCAGCAGTTTCTTATCCGTCTTTGGCTTTTCCAGTTCCTTCTTCACATCCTCCATCCAGTCCTGCCAGCAGAGAAAAAAAAGTTTTATTACCAGGCATATTGCATTATTAGGAATATACTTCTCAACAAGTCAGTACTACCTTGAAGAGCATTTCAGGGTTGGTGAGCTGCTGCAAGGCATCAATAAAGTTTTTAACAACACCCCCCTTATCTAGCTGGGACTTCAACCTATGAAATAAAGATGAAGAAAGAGACATTAACATATAGGCAAAACGTTTACACATGAGTTATGAAGGACCATTTTAATATATTAAGAAAAAGAAAAAAACAGTTGATGTAAACTTTTGAATGACGTGATATTCCTTGGAGTAAGATAACCATGAATAAACCAAGCATAAAACGTACACAACTGCAGGAACAACTACACATAAATGGGAATTAAAAAAGGTTCCTTAAAATTAGGGGCGCACCGATAATCGGTAGCCTATCAGCATGGCACCAATATAAGGGAAAAAAAAAAAAAAACAACACACAAAATCGGCCAGCACAGAATTGAATGTTTGGTCTGGCGCGCTTACTAATGATGCAAGAAGACCGAGTCGTTTACCTTGCAGTGCTGTGTAACGTGCGATCAACCTGCAGTAAACACGTCTCAAAAAAGCGGTGTTTGGACTTTTTTTTAAATATCTGAAGACAATAGGATAGCTGAGTTGTGTGCAGCAGAACAGACGATGCTACTGTAATAATGGAGGTTTTATTTATTTTCTCAATCAGAACACAGCATAGTATACACAAAACAAAAGTATAGGCAAGGAGCATATCTTTTACTGCTGCTGCTCTCTCTCGCTGTTCCTGTGTGTCTCTTTTTGTCACATCCAGTTTGTTCTAACTTTACTGTCAGTTCACTGGTCGCTCTATAGCAAACACAATAGTCCAAAACAAAACTTAAAAAGGTGCAGTACTCCAATTCCGAATTGATAATTTATTTTTATTTTTGTTTACGACTAAGTCGCCCTGGATAAGGGCGTCTGCTAAGAAATAAATAATAATAAAAAATATGTAAATGTTTCTTACACTACATTAAATCTAACAATGAACTGTGAGTAGAATTCCGATGCTTTTTTTTAGGTTGAATCGTAAATAACATTAAAGGTTTAAATTATTATTATTATTATTATTATTATTATTATTATTATTATTATTATTATTATTATTATTATACAATGTACTTCAAAATTACCTTTTGTAATTTTTGTTTATCTTGCTATATCTTCATTGGCTGTGGTTGTATTTGGCGGCATTTTGAAGCAGAAATTGATTATTGTGCCGTCTTTTGTTAAGTAACAAATTCAAGTTTGACTGAATTTTGTAACCGGAAACGTCACATTTTTTATTTTTTAATTTATTAAGTTGTGCTGCATTTTTAAGCAGTGTATGCTTAAAAAAAACATTTCAACACAAGAAACCCACTCTTACAATGTTAGCTCTCTTCGTATCATGACTCTTGTTACCTTGCGACAAACTCTTTGTTTCTATGGCCAGTGGCTGAATCTTCAAAGACATAGTTTTCACTGCTGATCATGAACGGGTAAAGGATAGCCTGTGGATAGTACTCTGCAATCTCCTTGATGACGTGCTGCACAGCCACGGCCTCCTCCTTATCAAGCAAGGCCATCATCTGACTGATCCAGCCAATCAGCTGCCAGCAGGGGACTGAGGAAACCTATAAATAGCACAGTGGCTTCATTAAATACTGCTTCAAGGTTAAAGTATGGTTAAATGCTAATATAAAGCAGGTGGGATTAGAGAAGTTTAACATTTATTGAAGAATGTACCAGACCTCTTTTGCCATAAGGTCTAGAGTCTCTGCTGGATACAGCTCTATGATCTGCAGCAACCTGGGAAATTTCAGCCTGGCCTCTTTGGAATTCAGCTTCAAGGCTTTCAGCATTGTGTCCACCACAACAGCTGGGAATGTTGGAAGTTCAGAAAATGTGGAAACTGGAAAAGGAATAATTACAGATTTTTAAATCACATTATATTTATTTTGTTCTCATAGGAAAAAAAAATCTTTCTGTAAAAAAACCTATTACACTTTTTTTTATTTTTTTTACTATGAATTTAAAATAAATATTTCAACAGCTCCCATGTAAATAAAAGTGTGTACAGCACATCTATTACAAGCTCCTGCTGCAAACCACAGGTTAGGAACCAAGTTTTGAGACTGACCTTTAGCACTCTCCTCCTCCTCTCGCAGTCGTTTGTCACAGAAGTTCACCAGTGTCATGTAGGCCTCGATGGCTCCAGGGATATCGACGTGCTCTGTAGAGCGGGACTGCAACTCCTCTTCTGCCTTCTTCACAGCATTCTGCAGGTGCTGAAGGGCTTTCCTGTGCAGACCCACCACTACCTACAAGAGTTCAGAGAGTGCACTGCAATGAGCACTAGAAGAGATTGCATCATCAATACAAAAGCAATGTAATAAGGCAGTGGAACCACAGAAACCATCATAATTCATACCTGCTCAAGATTATCAGATGTGGTTCCCAAGAGATCCAGAACTTTCCCAGCTTTGTCCTCCCCAATGTGTTCCAATGCCAAGCCATCTCTGGTCAGAGCGTTAGCCATGATGTGGTAAGTGGTGCCTAACAGGATGTTCTGGTCCCTGACAATGCGAGTAGTTGCCTTTGTATAGTCTATTTTTCTTTCCTCTGTGACAGAAAGAAGTTAAATATGTTCCTTAAAATAAGTTAGCTTACAATACATTTTTCACACTGTGATCCACCGTTTTCTCACACAGAATGTACAGCATTATTTCTTAGCAGACTCCCTTATCCAGGGCGACTTACAATTGTTACAACATATCACATTATACATTATTTCACATTATACAGATATCACATTATTTTTACATACAATTACCCATTTATACAGTTGGGTTTTTACTGGAGCAATCTAGGTAAAGTACCTTGCTCAAGGGTACAACAGCAGCGTCCCCCACTGGGGATTGAACCCACAACCCTCAGGTCAAGAGTCCAGAGCCCTAACCACTACGCCACACTGCTGGCCATGAGCATTTACAGCAAGTAGTTGTAATTAGCAAATATGGGAGGGTCCCACGCAAAACTAGTTATTTATGCTGCAGCGCTGGATACGATAAAAAGTTATAGTCTGAAAGCTTTAATACCATATCCCCAAGCGTCAGCATGCACTGTAGAAAAATCCCCAGGTAAAACCAGTAGGTTAAAAAGACCTGCACAGTACCTAAGAGCGGGATGGTTTTCAACACAGTCAGGATCTGCTCGGAGCTGCTCTGGGTGTGGCTGCGGGTGTGACTGAAGCGACTGAAGGAATGTACCCAGCGGACCAGCCAGTCCTCCTGGTTCTTTGACTCCCTGTGCAGCTCCTTCAGCAACTTGGTGGCCACTGAAAAATTATTCTGCAACAGAGAAACCCTTCCTTTAATGCTTTATTGATATTTGTATTGAGCACATTTAATGTGCATCGGCAGTTCTTGGTGTTTAGACTTTGCCTAAATTTGAGTTGCATCTCCAGACCAGTAACTCAGCAGCACAACTTTCTTCTTCCACCATGCTGCACTTGTGTTGATGCACATCTTTATGACATCCTTTTGCTGCAGTAGCATTCTGGAACAGTTGCACTATTCAGATTATTTTATAAATGTTATTATTTGTTAGAATTAAACAAATGTAGAATATTTAGGTTGCTATTTGATGTGTTATTGTATTCAGAATACAGCAAAAATGACGGTACTCTACTGAGTACTGTGCAGCTAATGTGGTACTGTAGCTTTAATTGGATGACCGATACGCACTGGGACGTTGCTGCTCACTGCTTAAGTTAGGTGGTGTCTTCGGATCTTTTCAGATCAGGTTCGGGTTAAATTAATTTTCTGCATCGCAATGGGGTCATTCGCAGGACAACCCGACCCCGAACACGAAAAGATTTCGGGGTTCTGAAATGTAAATTAACCCCAACCTGATGTGATCGAACCGATCTAGATGGAGGCGTATTTCATGTTGAGGTTCTAACATATATACTTTTTAGCAATGCACTTAAGACTTAATTTAACAGGTAACAGAGAATAAAGACCAAAATATAAATATTAATACTTGTTGCATTTGTGTGTTTACCTGTTTTCTTGCACTATCAGCCATCATCAGTTTCATACTGAACTTGCAACCTCTTATCATGGAGCCAACATCTTCTGGTTCATCCACTTCAATTTTCACACCTGTGTCCTCACCTCCATCCACCTCCATACTGTTATCTGCTTCTGAATTGGTGAGCTTCCCTGCAATCTTATCCAAGAAGAAACACCTGTAATACAGAAGTTTCAAAGAGACCTGTCTCCAAAGATGAATGTGACCAGAGCCAGAAATAAATCAGTAAAAGTAATTACTGTATCAAAAAGGAAACGTTTCAGTAAAGCCGCTCCGCGTGGACTGCAGGATGCGCCCTATAGCCTGGGGATCGCTGGTTCGAGTCCAAGTTATGCCATCGCCAATCGTGGCTGGGAGTTCCCAGGGGTCAACGCACAAAAAGAACAACACAGTCTAATCACTACGTTCATGTGGATACACCTTTCTGTGATAGATATACAGTATACAAAACAAACAAAATCTGTATTTTAGATACCCACAACAGTTTTTCTAAAATATAATACTGTATATCAATAACTCTTATGCAAATCATGGATTGGAAATAAAAAAAATAAAATAAAATGGCAGTGTTACCGAGTTGTGATGATGTCATCCCAAACATTCATGGGGTCCATTTTAGCATCAGGGTAACGGTCAGTCCAAATTCTGATCAGACTCTTAAGTGATGTCTGTGAAACTACATTAAAGAAGAAGAAGAAGAAGAAGAATTTGTAGTATTGTACTGTGATGTGGGTTTCTGTACACATAATGTGATATGTTTTTGTTAAGAATGAGTATATGACACAAAATATAAAAATATAGCTTTTGAGTAAAAATCTCTTACCATCTTTTGTCATGAAGTTGAGGAAGTCCTGTATCTCTGTTAAAGCTTGGACAGATTGCAGTTTGGTGAGACGACTCCCAGGCAACAATGTGTCAATACTGGAATAGTTCTAATGAAATGAACACACATATTTATAACACTGCATGTGCACAGTCTTTCTGGTCAGTATTCATTAACGATCCAATATCAGTTTTTTGTTTTTAATTTAGTTGTCACCAATGGTTTTTACCCTGGTTTTCTCCCCAATTATTATTATTTTTTTTATTCCGGTTCACCGCTGCAACCCCCGGGGGCTCAGGAAATGGAGGCTGAAACACATGTCCTCCGAAACACGTTCCTGCCAATCCGTTATTTTTCACACTGCGGATCCACAGCGAAGCCACCAGACCTATAGTGCCGGAGGACAACACAGGTCTGAAAGGGCGCCTTCGGGCCTGCAGTGGAGCCAATCAACCACAGGGGTCGCTGGTGCGCGGTGAACCATGGATTCCCCTTGCTGACCTAATCCCCTCCCTACCTGGGCGACGCTCGGCCAACTGTGCGCCGCCTACTAGGAACCCCCAGTCACGGTCGGCAATGACATAACCTGGATTCGAACCTGCCATCTCCAGGCTATAGGGCACATCATGCACTCCATGCGGAGCGCCTTTACTGCATGCGCCACTTGGGAGCCCCCCAACATCATAGTTTAAACTAGTCCAGATAAGGATTGGCACACAACACAAGGTGCCAAGTAGTGGCCGGTGCTCGTTCAGATTTGGGAAGCGAGTCAATCTGGGTCTGTTTCTCTCTGCCATACGATACAGATGAGGAATGTCACTTGAACATGTCTCACGTTTTCCAACGACTTTCTGAGGTGTGCATTGTGTTACTATCTGACCGGCAAGAATGAAGATTTAAAAATACCCAATCACCATTGTAAATTTAAAAGAAAAAACAATTACCTGCATGAACACCTGCATGCAGTTATTGACATAGTACTTGGCTCTATCAAAGTCACCCTGCAGGATGTAGAGTAGACTGAGCTCCTGGCTGTAACTTGTCTCAATGATGCTTTTCCTCTCCTCCACCTTCATTGCATTGTCCACAAAGGTCAGCAGAGACTGGTCCGGCTCCCCCAGCTGCAGTAACTTCACCGAGCTGCGCATCACATACGGCAAGTAGGCTTCCTAAAAGAGCAGCAACAAAACCCACAACTAATCAGCACACTTATGAGGTCACGGAACCAAAATGTGTAAATTGCAGTTGTTATCAGTTAGGGATAGTTTTGAGAATAAGCGTTTGCTTATCATCAAGTCACACATCTTCGACGTGTTTACTATAAACTTATTTTATTGTATGCCATTCATTTTACCTGATGCCCATTTCATTGCTGTCTTAAATAGCTGTTGATTGTACACTATGCTAGATAATATGGAATAAACAGTTGTACTCTGTTATTCATCATGTCTTAATTTCGAGTTTCTTAAAAATAGTAAAAAAAAAAAAAAAAAAAAAAAAAAGAGCCAACACTTCTATCAAGGTTTACAGTATCTAGTGCAAGGCACAATCTTTTTGTGAACCTTGATTGATTCTGTAGCCAGAAGTCCAAATTAATAAATATTTGCAGCCCACAATTTTTGCCACAGCCCAACAATGTAGGCAATATTTACAAAAATCATAAAATATATTTTCTTAAATTCCTATAAATGACCTGGTAGAAAGGATCACCCCATATCTTCTCCAGGTCAGCTGGACTGCTATCATCAATGTTGACTGTTGAGCAGTATTGCAATGACTTCCACTCAGTGAGGTGACTGTATGACTCCAAAGCTGCTATCTCCCACAGGTCCTTCTCTGCCTCAGCAGGCTCGCCATCTGTCCACTCTTCTGTATTCAGAGCCTAGCAAAGACATTTCCACTGCAACTGTTAGACAAACACACCTCTCCATGAAAAAGACATTTCAATTAGGACCTAAAATAGCTTATTTAAATGACAGTGGATATATAATATGATGATGGTTTTATTTATCTTCTTTCATGATTCTGTTTACCTCATTGTATAACTTTACAGCTTCAGCGTAGTCGCTTTTGGCTTCAGCCTGCAGTGCCATGCTGGTGATTGACTTGGCTCCAATCTTGCCGCTGAAGATGCCACGAAGGACATCATAATCTCCTAGAGATCTGTACAACCTGCAAAATTCAAGTTTATAACACAATGCTTTATTAGAACAATAAGTTTTTTTGAATATTTCTTTCTTGCTTTGGTCAAGTTTAACATTTGTGCAAATATATATTTATTTCCTGACATGTATCCTAAGGCACAAATCCATGTCCGTGTCTACCAGACATCACATATGCAAAACACGTATAACAATGTGGCTTGCCTTGCACCAATTTACCAGAATTTGAGCTCTGTTTAATGTTTGGGAGCAATATATTTATAAAGAGAACTTAGAATATTCGAATACTTGCATTTTCCAAACATGAAAATACCATATTTTGTCCCAGCACTAATATATAAAGCTCACAAAAGCCCTGAATCAAATCACAAATGCTTTTGATTAAAAACAAAACATCACATTCCTGCATAACTGCATGTTTCTGTATTTATTTCTTACCTGTTTTTTCTACCCAATATGAAATGCCTAATTCGAATCTTGCCTAAACATTGCAATGCATTTACCAATCAGGAGACTGAAGATAAGCAACAGATGTTACCAAACTACTGAAGCCTGGAGGTGTAGCCAAGCCTTGATAGCCTCTCCATGGACTTGTCAGGTGCTTGACCAATAGGGGTCACTATAGTGGTGAGGTGAACGAACCACAGCTGATTTTCATACGACTCCTCCTGCCCTTCAAGGTGTGTCACTGGTGGGGCTTCATATATGCATGCTTTGAAATAACTCACTTGGCGAGGTGGATCCAACGAGCAGTATCGGGAGGCAGTTCTCTCCTTCCTCTGGCTCTCTTCGCAGGCGGCTCTTCAGGGACAAGCCCCTTAATTAAACTCTCCTCCAGCAGCAAGATTCCCATTGGCTGCTGTAGGCTGGCCAAGCAGCTCGAACTCACACTGCTAGGCTCTATATTCAGCAGCTCTTTGTGTCGGTAACTCATGTCCTATATAAAGAACACAGACCTCAAACTCAAAATTGGTGAACTGGCATTCAGCATGTGTTACTTAAAATCTGTTTGGTTTCCAGCAAAGACACTGTGGTACTTCATTACCAGAAAACACACTGTGGTACTTCATTACCAGAAAACACACTGTGGTACTTCATTACCAGAAAACACACTGTGGTACTTCATTACCAGAAAACACACTGTGGTACTTCATTACCAGAAAATACACTGTGGTACTTTATTACCAGCACACTGTTTTACTTGTCTAACGTTAAACCACAGGGGTGCACCTCATGCTTAATCTTGATATGTTATGGATTTGATAGAAGAACACATATTTTAAACCTACCGACTGATTCAAACTTTAGGAACATGATTTTAATACTAAAGAAGAAATATCAATGATTACAATGATTAATACATGATCAAGACATGATTAAGACAATCAATAACAAAGCAATTTACATTAATATTATTTAAATACGTGTATTAGGCTTTTAAACCTTCTGTAATGTTTAGCCTTACCTGAACACAGGTGACAAAGGGAGGGAAATACACTGTAGTTTTACTTAGGAAGTTATTCATGTCTCCTAAAATTTCTTCAGTGATTCGCTTCTTTTCTGATTGGCTTTTAGATTTTTCCATTTCAATCAGAATTCCAGAAAAGAGGGAACTAAAAAGCTGCTTTGCAAGGGTAGGGTCTCTCTGTAAAACAAAAAATGTTTAAAAAAAGCTTGCAAGGGACCACAAAGAGCAAGAATGCCCAATTCCAGTCCTGGATGCAGGGCCGGATTAACACAGGGTCCTTAGGGGCTGCAGCCCAGAGCCTCAGATTCTGAGGGGCCCCAAAATTATATATATATATAATACAATATCTAAAATATGAATAAGTAGCATATTGTGTGTGTTTCGGGTTGTGTATGTTTCCATGTAGTTTTCTTTTAGACTGAGAATTTCTCGTTCCAAATGCAAATAAACTAATTCATATTAAAATACGAGAGGCTATGTTTGTGCCTGAGTTCCAATTTGACCTTGCTTGACTTACTGATATCGTACAGCTTTCTTAAACAGGGTTTCCATTAAGTTTTTAGGTTGTCTTAAACACAGCCTGCCTCAATTGGACCCCCCACCCCCTCAAAAAAAAAACAAAAAAAAAACAGAGCTGTACAAAGCTGTAGCGTTACACAAATAATAATAAAAAACAACAACAACAACATTACATATAAAGCGCTGTGTACTATCTTTGTATTATTTGCTGAACATTTTTTGACTGCATATATATTTACTACAAAGCTATTATACACGTACATATTTGTAAGACATAAGGACAACGCATTTCCAGATAACTTGCTTTTACGACAAGAGTCTGCAGTTTGCACTTCCCATTTTGTATTTGAAACTGCCCGTGACTAATGCTGTGGCCAACGCTCATTTTCAAAACTGGCACTAACTCAAACATCCAATCAGGTAGCTGGCCTCACAGCCACTAAAAAGATGATTGCTCTTGGCTGGCAGCCTCTGCGCTCCCTTTCATGGCACCACTGGACCCTCTCTCTTCTTGACATCATTTATTTGGAACTTTCTATCGCCCGGGTCCATGAAGCCAGGAAGGGGACTGTGCAGGCCTGGAAGCTGCAGATTCCATCAGATCTGTAATTAATCTGTACCCAGCTACTACTGACTGAACTAGGTCCCCGAGGTCCTTTATGGGGTGATTTGGGAGGGAGGGATAAAAATCTTTTGTTTGTTCTCCAAATAAAAGATTTTATCAAAAAAAAAAAATCCGGCCCTGCCTGGATGGCCAAATTTAAAAGGTAAAATAAAATAATTAAACTACATTAGGGCTTGGGTGGAAGTTTATTGGCTCATTTATATAATAGGGTTGGGACAAAGACTTGTAGTGAAAGGGCCAACTCCACCCACCCCTGATCTAGGTAATGGGAATTTTCAGAACGGTCACTATTAACTATAGGTAAGTCTACGATTTTGTCACAGAGGTCACGGAAATTGTGAAAAACGTGAATTTGAAAAGAAGTCAGTGAAATCTTGGAAATTAATGTATAAAACACTTTTGATTAGGCCCTTCCTTTAAAAATTGCAGTAGGTCATGCACTGAAAATACACATCTGCAAGTATCTGTAAATTGTTTGGTTCTGTACACGCAGCATTTACGTGTAGCTATGTAGGTCAGTGAATGAGATAGCTGAGCGAGCAAGCATGTAAATGGGTGACAGCTAAAATGCAAAAATTGTGAGTGAGCTGTTTTCTGTAAAGACAGAAGAACAAATGCATCGGAGAACAGAAGTTTACCAAATCACAGAGGCTTTCTTTACAACATGCTGTTTGTTTCAGAATCGTGGAAAACGCTATTAAAGCCTGGTTCATACAGTATTTATGTTGCAGATGAAGCTTGTGTATGTTGATGTAGCTAAAATTAACTTTCCGTGAATTCTTGAACCTCGCCTGTGAAATGTACAAAAAATGACTGTGCCAAAATTGTAGCCTTAACTATATATCCTTCTATACAGGTGTTTGGTGGTACTGCAGTACCATTTATCAAAGTCTTTACTTTTGTAATGAAAAATGGGTCCAGGGCTAGTGACAGAGTTAAACAAACAAGACAGTGAATACAGACCTGTGCTAAAGCCTGCAGAGGGGCAATCAGGCTGCTGTGTTGGATCTGGATGTCAGGCAAGTCTCCCTGTCTGTAGCTCCTGTACAGAGTCACCTGCGCCTCCCGCTTCAGCTTCTGCTCAGCTACATTCTCCTGCAACAGCCAGCAGGGGGCACTTCATTGAAACCAAACAAATACATGCAAGCCTCGCAACCTAAATACTGCTGCACTGCTGATTGTGAAAAGGAGTACTGAACTTGGATTTTTCTTTTCTTTTTTTAATGTCCTTAAACAATATTCACAATTATTTGTTTTACATGACTTGTATTATAAGTTAGTAAGTTACATGGGGGATGTTTGCTGCTGAATAAGATATGTCATCTGGGTCAGTTTAGGTCAGACGATCACAATTCAAAGCAGAGTGATTGGATGATTTATTTCATGCGACTTAAAAATCCAAATCTCTGCTTCCCCTTCAATGTTGTACCTTTGCTTGTTTCTGTTCCCGGACTCCCTTCTTTGCGTAGATCAGACTGACTTTCTCCTGGTCCTTCAGGAATCTTCTCCTCAGCCTCAGGATGTCAGCTCGCTGGTCTTTCACTGTCACCAAAACAAATCAATAATATTCCACACAACGTTTGGTTTATATTTCAGTAGCCTAATTTCCTGTAGATCTTTAAATAGTCATAGACGTTTTTGTCACTCGTGTCCTTTTCACTATTTGGCTGGCTATTCACAGCTTTCTGTACCTTTAGTCCGGCTGTCCACCTCATCTCCGGGAAGGCCGAGTCGCTTCTTGCCAAAGTCGGACCCCACCGGCTTCCTGGCTGCCTGCTGTGACTTATCACCTCGCTTGCCGAAAACCAGCAAGGAAGAAGAGACAGAATCAGCGGAGGAGGGCAGGGAGTACTCTGACAGGGTGTCGATACTGCCCCCTGTCAGCCAGTTGAAGGAACTGCGTCGGCCTATAAGAGAAAGATCATTGGTTCCTGCCTGTTAGGGTTCATGTTAAAAAAATTCAAAAAAAATCTATGATATGTGTTTGACCTTATCTTTAGGGCTTCTGATTTTCGGTTTTATGATGATGTCGGACAGGGTGCAACATTGGACCGGATAGGAATAATTGCAATGTCGGAACAGGTCCGACATAGGACCGCAAAGGGTTAAAATGTCAATTACTCTTCCGTTGTAAATCATACATGTATGTCCGTTTTGACTTTTCCTAAATATATAAATGTGACCATAACGATTTTGTTGTAGAAGACAGCAAAAAAGAAGGAAGGTACAAGTACTGTTGAGTTACTATACATATTTTTGCCAGAAACAAAATAAATAAATAAATAATTTCGGAAAGTAGCTGAAAACAATAAATGGAAAAAAATGGAAAAATAAATAAATTCAGGTGACCTACATAAAACTAAAAGCTAAAAATAAAACAAAAAATGAAATAAATAAAAACACAGAAAAACAGCAGCCCTATTTATGTTCTATGTTTACTGATACTTTGGAAGGGCTCCTGGTAGAAACCCTCACACCTTGTCCCACACTTTTTCTTGTTTGTTTGTTATCAGGTTTGTAAGCAGAGCATGTTTTGTTCACCTGCAGCCTGTGTCTGTGTGAACTCAAGTTGTGCCTGTGTGGCCCTAACTTGACCACCTATCGTCCCTTGAGGTGAATCCTGTGTGTGGTACTGGGTCCCACCCTGCGTGACTTGAGTCTCAACAAACATGGGGGTGAGAACTGTGCTTCTGTGACGCCAGTTGGAATCAATGATATAGTCCTGTTGGTAAAGAAATGAATACCCTGTTTCACAGTCCTATACAGTGTTAAATATATTACAATTACAAAGCATTACAATTGCAATTTGTTTAAGTTCAGCACAAAACAAAAAACTGTTTTTACACACAGCTAATTTGTTTATACATTATTTCTGCCAATTCAGAATTTTATCATGTTGCTATCTAGCACAGTAGGTTCATTTTGAATAAATAAAACCGTCTATATAGAAGTAAAAGGCTTAAGGACTTGAAAGGACACATGTTTAAGTGTGGCGGGGTACACCACGCCCCTCTGTGTATTTTGTATTTGTTGTGTTATTATTATTTAAATGTATGTATTTCTACACTTATTTTAGGTCAGCAGGGAAGGGTTAATTGCCTCCCCTACCAAATAACGTCACGTGTAGAATGTCCCGGAGCACGACTGAATGATTAACAAGCAATCGAGCTCAGGCACAGCTGCATAAAAAAAAAAAAAAAAAAGAAGAGGTAAGAATCTCGTATCCAGGGAGAAAGAACGGGAGAGAGATGTGATTGAAAAAGAGATAAACAATTGCTACTCATATTGGATTTGGGACCAGCATGATGCTTGTTTGTTCAGTGTTTGTTTTGTTTACTGTCTGTCTTTTTATGCCACAAAGTGTTTGGTTTAAATCTATTTTATAAATAAAAGCACATCAATGCGCATGTCTGTGATGTCACCACCAAGCCATCCATGTGACAGTAAGGTACACCAACTCCGATGAGTGGCACAGTCGCTCAGTATTTCAGCTAGTTTAGTAATATTACAAACAATGTATTTCAAGACATGGGCCGTTTTCATGTATTCAGTATTTAAAACCGTACGTCCGCTAGCACTAACCTGAAACTTGCAGTCGGAAAGTGGGTACTCAAACATGTCCCGTGTATAGTCTGGGCTTCGGCTGGTCATTTCCAGTAGCAGGTTGGTAGCCAGGCTGAGGTAGTGAGCCTCGATCTTACTCGAGTACAGCGATCGAAGGACCACCAGCATTCTTTCAAGGGTGCTTGTCGGGAGACGGCTCTCGTGGCTCCAGAAATTCCGGACATAAAGTCTGCAAAATGTAAGGTTAGATCATTTTGTTAAATACCAATTTTGTTGCCGACAACATACCACATCTTGTTGGAGACAAATCTATCCACTTGATTCAACAAAGAAGTTTTAAAATTGGTAATATTTTTGTTAAAAACTGGTTCATCAAATCTGCCCACGTTAAAATAAAGCGTAATACCGGTTGTTAATTTTCTAGAAATGACAGTAAAAAACAGGAGATTTAAATCATGAGCTCATTAAACAAAGACGGAACAGGTAAAACAGTTTTAAATGCGTGTTTGGTTTTATAGGGAAATGGTCTCCCAGATGGATTAATCACTTTAGCAAACGTTAATTGAAATTTTAAAGTCATATACCTTTAAAATCAATCGGTTAAACAACAGCGAAGAATACACTTACTGAAACTGCTATTTTAGGTATTTTTATATTATTTTAAATTGAACTTTTTCATTTTACTGAAGATTTTAGGGCACAGTATTACTGTTCCACAGCACATCATACAGGACTTATAAGATGTGATTGATTTGTCCATTCCCATGCTCTCTGAATTTCCTGATAAAACAGTTTAGTAAGAGCAAAATAGTTCAGGTTTTATAATGTTGCTGGAATAAATAATGTGGATAATCCATATTTTTGGCACACTGGCAGACTGAGCGGACTGCTAATGCAAGCTCTTATGTCAGTGTGGCCACAACAAAGTGAGGGGACGTACTGAAGGCCTTGGTTTTCGTCAGTCAGCCCTTGAAGCAGCGTCTCCTTGGCCAGGTTGAACACTTCTGTAGAGACACTGTCCGACTGGCTCTCTGGGTCCCTAGAAGTAAAAATAAAACAACTGACAAGTTGGACATAGAAGACACAATATTGCCCCTTATTTTAGCAAGTTTTTCAATTTTTTTGGGAAATTTGGACAACCACAAGCCCACTCTTTCTATTTTTTATTTACTTATTTTTTATAAATTTAGTTGTGGCCAATTGATCTTACCTTGTTTTTCTCCCAATTTGATATTTCCAATTGTATTTTTTTTTTTTTTTTTTTTTTAAAGCTCAGCTCACCGCTACCCCCCCTGCGCTGACTTGGTAGCAGTGAAGATGAACACATGCTGTCCTCCGAAGCGTGTGCCTTCAGCCGACCGTTTTTTTTTCCACTCTGCAGCGCTGCCATGCAGCCAACCCAGAGCTACAGCGTCGGGGGACAACGCAGCTCTGGGCAGCTTACAGGCAAGCCCACAGGCGCCCGGCCAGTCTACAGGGGTCGCTGGTGCGCGGTGAGCCGAGGACACCCTGGCTGACCTAAGCCCCCCCCCCCCCCCCCGGGCGGCGCTTGGCCAATTGTGTGCCACCCCCTGGGAACTCCTGTCCACAGGTCGGCAGTGGAATAGTCTGGACTTGAACCAGCGACCTCCAGGCTATAGGGCACATTCTGCACTCCACGTGGAAGGCTTTCACCTGATGCGCCACTCGGGAGCCCCGACTCTTAATTTTTTAATCTACAATATATTATATATATATATATATATATTTCTTTCATTTAAACACAATGAATGGTTCACCTGTAGTTGTCGTGAATCCACATGAGTATGTCATACATTCTCTCTCTGCACACTGGAGAGGGGTGTGTGGTGAAGGCTGTCACTGAAATGAGCAGCTCCTTCAGTTCAACTGGCTTCAGCTTAGCCAGTATCTTGTGCACAATATCCAAACACACCCTCTGCCTCATCTCATCCCTAAAGAAAATGTGACAGGATAATACACCGTTATACAGTATGCCACTGAAAATGCAAGGTGGAAATAAGCTATCGGCATCAGTAAACAATTCCTCCCTTCATGAAGCCAGATGAAGAAGAACAGCTTTAGATAATAAACTAAAAAGCTCAGATCAGGAGGGAAAACTACTGTAAAGTATAAAATGTGGATGGCCAGAAATAAATAACAAAGATTACCCTCGGATAACTAACAACCCTTCTCTTCTTTCCATACTCCTACAGCAGTCTGCAGTTTTGAATGGAGTTAACTTTCCTAGATTGAGGTGATCCATTCATTGCACTGACAGCATGCCCCCATTAACTGTATACCTGTGACTCATGATCTGGGCGAAATCCTTGCTCTTTAGCTGCAGGTAAATATCAGTCACCTCCTCAGCTCGGCTCATCAGAATCTCCATACAGTGTGTCTTCAGCACGCCATGCAGCTTGGGCAACAGGAACAACACAGCATTCAGAAACCTTTTAAAATTAAGAAACAATACAATGTGTCATATACTGTTACTGAACTAGGAGCAAATGAGCTTATTCTTGTAAACATTTCACAAAACATATTTAAATATGCATTTAAAATTGTGAATCTTGCACCAACTACTCAACACACCATAGTTGTGAAGGTGTCTTCAATACCTGACTGCATGTGTTGGATGATAACACCAGAAAATGTTTAACACTGGTTCTAAAATGCTGCGGATTAAGAAAACAGACCAGGAATGGCACTTTAATCCAAACCAAGAAGCTAACTTGGTGGAAAGCACAGCTGGCTAGTGATTCAGGCTTCAAGCTCATTCAATTATAGGTTTTATTCAGGCAAATGGTTTAAAGACCGTGGTTTGAATTCTCACCTGTCAACAAGTGGAGGGAAGTTCTTCACAACTTTACTTAAACACTCAACAAACTTGTCTTCCTTTGTGTTCTGGAGATGTTTCAATTCTTTTACTGTGAAGTCAAAAATCGGCCCTTCCAATTGCTGATAATAAAAATATGAACATCATCATTTATCAGAAATATACACGACTAGACTTAATATTGTTTAAAATTCAGTATTTCCCACATATTGCTGTGCCAATGGTGATTTTTCACATAACTGTAAAAGGAGGGTTGGGGTAATATTCACAGGAAAAGCAGTTTTCCTGCACATATACCTACCTTTTCGTTCTTAGCCAAATATTGCATTATAAGCCCAATGACCTCTGCTGCTGCTGCATAAATGTCCTTAAACCTTCCAAATGAGATATTGGTGGCCAAGGCCTGAAAGTAACTGGAAGGAGAGAAAAAAAATAGGTTCTGAAATTTAGCACAAACAGACTCTAGCTAAGAAAATAAACACAGTGAGACATGCATTAATTTAACAACAATAACAAAGAAATGTTTGTCAAATGTCACAATGAAGTTTCTTGAACACATATATTTAAAGCATACTGGTTATAAGATGATTTTACAATCAGATTATTTAAAATGAGTTATTTTAACTATAAAAAAAAAGTTACAGGATTTGAAAATACAACTTTCCTTACCTTTCACTGTCAATCCCACATTTTGGATCGTATGGCGGCAGGTTATTAGCTAACACAATACCAAGCAACTGTATCCCCACTGAATTGTTCTTACTGTTCGGATCTTTCCCAGAGAACCGGTCAAATATCAGACTGTGAAGTGGATACAAACATTTGTTAGAAATATAAGTATTTTATTGATGCACAACAACAAAAGAACATGCAGAAACAGATACCGAAGTGTTGATCAATATGGATATACCCCACACTCCAGATAAGCTGTGTGCTGGGTGTTTTACGCAATGAAAAAATATGAATTATGTATGGTAGTTACATTTAATGCTTAAAGAGTACGCATACCAATTTTGCTGCACAGCTTGAGTTCACATGTTATCAAGTTTCTTGTACTTCGTTGGTTCCCGACGTCTCAATAGTCAATTGTGAATATAATGCATGCGGTAGCTAGAGAATGGATCATACAAAATGCCCGTACAGCAAATTGTTGCCTGCCTGGGAATTGCCAGAAACACATGACCAATAAATTCAGGTTTTCATTAAAAAAATTATAATAATAATAATTTAGGGTTGAACCCACTCAATTGCAATGAGTGTTTGTGACTGGCACCATTTTAGTCCCCCTCGATCTAACCAATCTGTCAAACTAATTTTTGGAAGGTAAATCTACATAATAAATACAGTGCAATATTCTGTGTTTGTAGAGTCAGGACGCTTTATATATTGCTATAGCAAGGTAATCAAAAGAGAGTAAAATATTATTTCTTTATTTGCATTAGTGCAGTATCGGTACAGTTTTTTAGTTTTTCTTTATATTACAAACAGGCCTTTTGTTAAGTATAATCCATCTGCAGCGTTTAAATAAAATAAAAAGTTATGTTTCTGTTTATTTGCTTCACATCCATATATATTGTTTGTGGTCAATAAAGCAAATAAGAATAATTGTTGTTTTTTTTTTATTTTAAGACCAAGTTTTTGTACAGTAGTTCAATAACATTAGTTAAAATGTAAGGCTGCAGTTAATGCATACCCAATAAGTTAACATTAAAGTATATCCAGTATTTGTTGCAAGTACTCATGACTAAGTTAATGTTGCATTTTTTCTCACCCAAAATAAATTGTACTCGCATAGTGTCGAAATTAGATTACCCAATGACCCAAAACCTTATCTGGAGTGCAGGACATACATTTCTTTATAGTTCCATGTCACATCTATCTCGTATTACAAAAATGGAAAAATCTGTGCTGGTTTGCAGTGGTGGGGGAACGAGGTATTTGTTGCTCGTTTTTCCCTGCTCACATGTTTTCTAACTAAGTGTCCTGCCCTGCTCTTTAAATATATGCAAAAGCTAACTCACAAGTGTAATGGTACCCCAATATCCATTTTCTAGGTATGACGAACACATGGGTGATTGGCATTTATCACTCATTTAAAACACAATCAAACCACATGTCCCCTGAATAGATAAAATGCTTCTCTTCAAAGACAGGCAAACGGGTTTGAATTAGCAAGATGTCACAGAAGTGCAGTGGTCCCCCCAGTTTGATTTATTTACCATCAAGGAAGATATATTTGACCGGAACAAGGGCTTAATGCCCCACTCCCCACTGTATCTACAAAATTGACTGCAAAACCCAATACATCTTAAAATGCTAAGCCATACTCTAATGCAGCCTGTTATGTGTTACCTGTATGGGACAGCCAGGCAGTCCTTCCAGCACTCAATGACTGTCTTAATGATTTCCAAATTGTGCCTGAAGACAGCTCTCTTATCATAGAAAGCGTTTTTCATTAGGAATTCGAGAAGTCGATTTGCGAGGATTTCGTCTCTGGTATTACCCTAATTTAAAAAAAAGGGATAAAAAATGATAAAACAGACTGCTGGCTGATTCATGTTTCAGATGCTGACTCCAGCATGTCAATGTATCCTCAGTAATTAGCGGATTTGTGTAGAGGGCAAAACAACAGTAAAACACTGGGGAGCATAATACTAAAATCCACATTAAATATCTCATGCATCCGTCTTTCATTTCAGATAGGAGAGCAGGGATGGAAATAAGACTCCCATCGCATAGCAGTTTGATCCATTCCTAGTTTTGCTAGAAGTTTAAAAAAGACACACCGAGCTTGTTACCTATATACTGTGGCTAACCAGGCACATGTATATTAAAACCTGGAATGAGTGAAACTTTTAAGCAATATGAGTCATTTCCATCCCTGGAGGGGGACTAACTACATTAAAGAAAAAAATGAATTAATCATTGTGTGTCCAATACCTTGGGTGAAGCCAGGCTAGTCCAGGACAGAACTGTAACCACGATCTCCACCACCATGTAGTGAATACCTTCACCTCCGTTATTGCCAGAAACTACCAGCTGCAACAGGGGGCCCAACCAGTGCCGGGCATACGGACGGAAAACCTGTGGATTAGCAAAACAACATTAAAGTACAAGAAAAATAAGGCATCAGTAAGCACAAAGGAGTAAAAGAAAAGATCAGTGCCGGATATAAGGCTTTACAATAGATACGCATCATACAGCATTTCCTTTAGTCTGAATTTCAAACCTCCTCGGTGTTGATTATCAGTTTTGCAATGAACAGCTTGATGTTTAAGTGCGTAGAAGCGTTTCCAAACTTCCCGTGCACGAACTTCATCCACGGTGGAAGATCTGCAGGAACTGTGCCCTGGAACAAGGATCAGGATAAATCACAAATTATTATATACTCGGGATCAGTATATAATATTACCATTCTTTTCACTTAAATTTGGCACTTTCTGTAAGTGGCTAAAAAAGTCACCTTGTTATCTGTGAAAGTTCATGTTTAATCTGTCTCAGTCAGGTAATAATTCTGAACTGATCATATGCAAACAAATGTCCTATAAAGCCACAAAGGGACACAGATGTTAATGAACCCATTATTGTTTACAGACCTCGTCCACCTTGGGAGTGATGTTGTTTCTCTGCATGTGATTGAGTAGGGCTGTCATAGATGCCATGCACTCGTGTTGATTCAGCTCATCCATCTCCAGCTCGACAACATCATCCTGCACTAGCGACTCCACTCGCTCCTGGCTCACAACACAGACAAATGCAGAAATATATTATATATATAATTTCCCCATGGTGTAACTGTCTAGTGTATTTTCCCCAATCAAAGTCACACTAATCAATTTAGTGAATTTGTAAGGGGTAAGAATGGGCAGTTTTAACTTTGTATCAATCAAATGTAGGTGTTTTATTGATACAATTGTTGTTTGTTTTTTTATAAATACAAGTAATCTTGACATTTTCTATTGCTCAATTAAACATCTGATCTAGTATATCAATTAAATTTGTTTGCTAGTGACATGAAATGGTACTGAAAGACAAGTAATACAACATATTAACATAATGCTATTTTAGCCAGCTGATCAGTGAAAGGAAACCACTTCTAGACAGATGGTTTGTGAAACCAGTCAAGGCGATGTTTATTCTTGTTTCTCCCGGATATACAGTAACTTGATTATGCTTTTCCCAATTCTATAAAACAGGACTATGACTTCTTGCAAGATTGAACCTGCCAAAGTAACAACACACTTGTACGACAACCATAACTCCCCACCTTCCCTGCAAGCACTGTGGCACATAACATCACTCTCTTAAAGCTACAGCAGCTCAGTAATAAAATCAGTAATACAACTATGTGGTGCATATTCCCTGAAGATTATATTAATACAACTCTAAACTATCAATTAAAGAATTATTCTTACAACTATAATTCAAAAAAGGGGGAAGCTGTGTGTCTTATTGTACGGAATGTCAAGATGGACCGGTATTTTATTCACTCGTTTGCACATTTGACCGAGTATAATAAAAGTAACATTTAAAAGTGTAAACAGTTGTCCAGCACGTTAAGCTTTCTTCAGCTTACATTTTAAACACCTCCAACAGCTGACACTAACTATATACACTGCAGTTAAAATCACTAAGCCACGCAGTTTTTCAGACACACATTTTTCAACATAAATTTTCTGATACAATAAACGTGTAGTACTGGCGTGAAAGGAAAGATAAGCAAATGTTGCAAGTTGCAGTTGTTTTTCTTCACTGACACATTGTGAAACATTAGGTATAGCTAGTAGTAAATACCCTCTGCCATTTTCAAGACTTGTTTTTCGTGCACCCTTTTATGATACCGCACCTCAGGTAGACAACATTAAATCGATCAATTATTTTTTAAATCTATCAAAAGCCCACATGTGTGATTAATCAATGAATCATCAAAATCGATTAAAACCCCCCAAAACAAGTATGCTTATTTTTCAGTACCAGAGCCAAAACCATGGTTTAGAGCCATAAAGCAAACACTTGTTGCAGGCATTTCTCATTTTATACTAAAATAAAAAAACTAAAAATAAAAGGTTATCATTTGGGTCAGGTTATGTATTGCAGAAGTAGAATGGCTAAGCAAAGCAGCCGCACCCTCCTCCTGCCCCGCGCTGCCCTTGCAGAGGGGTCCTGAGAGCTGTAGCTGAAGCTCTGGACGCCGGTGGAGAAATCAAACTGACTCATCTCCTCGCTCAGGCTGCTGTCTGCCATGTACGACTGTGAAGATAAGTAATGGGGCTCATCTGAAAAGACAGACACAATAACACACCTGGTTAGGAAGTTGAAAATAACAACGCTGTGAAGAAACAAACAAACATACGGCTATATCTTTAACACACAGAAAAAAAAAAAAGTCTTTTAAAAAAGCAAATTATATAAAAATAGTATTTAAACCCAAATAATAACAATACTTAAAAATATATATATTTATTTCTAGATTGAAATGAAGAATTACTGGTACTAACCTGAATCCCCTTCACCTCCCTGTCTTGCCTCTTTACGAATAGCTACATACTTTTTCTTCCTTTCAAGTGGAACCTAAAATAAACAATTGCAGTGCACCAGTAATTAATAAAAAAAAAAATATGGGATTGCTGCAATTCCAATGCTGTAATGTGACAAATGTTTATATACAGTATAAACACATACATTTTTGCATAAACACAATAATACATACTTTGGATGTGTGCATGTAGGACAGCAGGTGTCATCTAGTGCATTAGAAATACAGGTCTACATTTCACAAGCTCCATACATTGTTTCCCCCATTCTTGCTACCTAAGACACCTATCCAAATGCAAAGTGCTGTTTGAAGGCTGGAGTTCCATATTCATGATCAATCCCGTTTACTATATTTAACAGTTCTGTTTCATGTGCACTGTACTTCATCACAGAGCAGATTATTTAAATGAATCGTTT
The DNA here is from genome assembly GCF_902713425.1 of Acipenser ruthenus. Lineage (NCBI taxonomy): Eukaryota > Metazoa > Chordata > Actinopteri > Acipenseriformes > Acipenseridae > Acipenser > Acipenser ruthenus. The sequence goes on along the minus strand of NC_081191.1, from coordinate 71,120,495 downwards.
TGTTCTACTAGTATTAACCTCTCAACTAAGAACAAAACCCTGCTTACCTCAATCTCCACAGGGAAACTGTATGTGTGCTTGGCATCTATCAGGTTCTCAAAAATAAACTGATTCTGAAAACACAATAATACTTGGCATTACAGATCGGGTTTTATTAGCAATGGCTTACTTTTCATAAATTTAAGCGGTTAGCAAAGTCTAGTATGCTATGTATTGTTGCAAATTATGTATCACACGAGTTCTGGATCATAATTTAACAGAGGGATTTCTATCAAAATTTTTCATTTATAATTAAGTGTGCAACAATATGGACATGAAGATGACATTATGACATTCAGATACTACAGGGTGAGCAGGGTAAGCAAGACCAAAAAAAAAGCGAATGTGAATACATAAGGCTCACCTTCTCTGGTTTCTCACTGAAAAGGAAACCCTGGTAGAACTTTGTCTCATTGAAGCTGCAGCTGATGACAGTGATGGCGCAGTTATAAGCAGCACAGTGATACTTCCTCCTCTTCTCCAGCAGCTGGGTCTCCCCTGCCATGTTCTCCGTGAAGGTGTCAAAGCAGGACCTTCACAAAACACAATGTACAACTGTGCTGGAGCATACAGCTGAATGCTTTTGGGTTGGTTGACAAAATGTGTCAGTACAATACAGGGCTTAAATTCCACTATAGTATGCCCCCACTCTATTCAGTGTTAGTCTACGAAGATAATTCATTTTATACATGTGATGCTGCGTTTTTACTAGATGTAAATATGCAAATCCTTAAAATATATCAAATACTATATATATATATATATATATATATATATATATATATCCATGACACATTTAAATTGCATACAACAGAAAGTACCTCACCACACATTACAGTCACTGGATTCCTTAGAATTAATATACCTTATTATACCAGTTTCCAGTACTTTCAATATAGACTTTGTAAGCAAAGTAGTTCTTACTTCAGTAGGCTCTTTGAAAGCTCATTCCCCTCAGCTTTGTTAGGTCTACAGAAAGCCTGGTTAATTAACGATTCTTTGGAGTAAACATCTTCCTTTGGCAGACGCGAGTACAGCACCTCCAACAGCTTGTAGCAACCGTTCTTCTTGGTTAGCTGGGTTTCAAAAGTTGACTCGCTTGACTGAAAATAAATATATTGTGGCATTTTCAGAAATGGTAAGCAGTTTAGCAGGATTATAATCTATTTCATCCTAATTTGCAACATTTTTTGTACCCAGCAGTTTTATTGCTTTATCAGAAAATTCATAGTTAAATAAACAGTAAAAAAAAAAAGACAACTAACGTAACTGGCAGCGAGTATTTTTTTTTCTCGTCTTACTTAATTACTGTTCTAAAATAAATACAAACAACAACACAGCAAGTAGAAACGGAAGCGCCTTGGAGTTCATTGTTTACTCAGTACCATAAAGCAGTGAAACTGTGTGCTGAGAGACTGGTTTACCTTTGTGAATCTAGCCTGCAAGGTCCCCATGATGTCGCCTACAGTTGTGCAGAAGAACTCCTTGAGAGCGTCTGAGCTGCAGTGGAGTGTGAGAGTGAGGAGAGAGCGGTCCAGGACTGCCTGACGAGCAGTGTTAGAGTGGAGCTCGTCATTCTGGAACATTTGGTACACTGTGTCCAGCAAGGAGACTTGCTTCTCACAACTCCCCCTGCAACACCAGACACTTCCATTACACACTGTACCATCGTTTTTTACATATCATTGGAAATTACTTGAAGTCACAAACAAACAGTTCCAGAGCTGAACTAAAACATGGAACCAAAGCAGGTTGTGTTTTATTTTCTTAAAATACATTGAAGAATGATTTTCACCTTCTGGCAATCCTTTTGAAACAAGTTTGAAACAGCTCTTCCATGACGTGCTTGTTGTCACGACAAAGAATCCCGGTCATTAATTTCAACAGCATTGGACTCTGGGAAAGCTCCAGTGCATCCAGAAACTACAAAATAACGATAAAAAAAAAAATAGGTTTTTTTTTATTTTATTTTTTTACAGTCCACAGTATACTGTTACTTTCCAACTCTGTCAGTTTCAAACTATATCGATTGAATTCCCTTACTTTCTTAATGCTGTCAATGTAGTTGTTGTAGCGCAGAGTCCCCTTGGGAAACTCATCCGACTGCATGGGAAAGTGAGAAGCAACCAGCACTTCGAGGGCGTTGTGAAGGTCTGCGAGCGTGCTCCCGAGGAGGTTGGTGAAGAAAGGGAGGATAATCAGTGCCTGGCTCTGTAAAACACAAACCGTGTATAGGAATGGTGCAACCTCAGCGTGGAGATGAAGGAGGAGACGCTTTAACAAGACAATTAAATAAGTGGATGCCCCACCCCCCCATCATTTGCAGGTACTCGAACCCACGGTTTATTGGGACGATTATTCATGGCCTGTTAGCCTGGGCCACACCAAAAACAACAAACAAGCAAACAGTCTCGCACTTTCACAGCAGCACATTCACACAGCAGCTTGTCTCACTGTTTAGCACAGTACACTGCATTATTGGGGAAATTGGCATCACGCTCTTATCGTGTTATAACCGATTCCGCACTATAACAGGTCACGTTATAACAGGGAAGCACTGTATGTAGCTACACAAAAAGATATTGCTGGTTTATTTTCCTCACTTGTTTTTTTTTTATTTACTGGTATTTATCAAGTTACATTTTTTGTTTTTTATGATTCAAGTGATCACCTGAAAAACAGCTTAAGCTACAGTATAAAGAACAGTGCAACCTGCATTTCTTTTTCCCTACTCAAAGTCTCCAATCTGTTACACTTACCTTTAGATTTAATGGTAGTGTTGAATCAGTGACCAAGGTAGTGTATGTACTGAACACCACTGCAAACGCTAAGTGGCTTGTGTTGAAAGAAACCGAAGAATCAATCTGTAATAAATTAAAAAAAAACATAAAAAAACAGCAGTTTAAAATAAGTTGCTTTTTGTTTTTCGTGTAGATCATTTTTCAATACATTTTCTATTAGTTACATTTTCTACTATTTACAGTGTTACTTCCAATCAATTTTGTTTATTCCTCGCAAAAATCTTGGATAACGCTGAGATCATGCAAGCGCCAGTACCTGCAAGACCTTGGAGAGCAGTGTTAATGCAGCCATTTTACTCTCTGCGGAGGAGCTGCTGGCCCACCAGGACTGCAGACTGGTCCAGCTGCCCAGCACCCCGCCCACCAGCTGGCTTCCCTGCGTCTTCCGCACGGAGCGCTCCCGGAAACTCTGATCCAGCATACCGTTCAAGACCATGCTCACCTGCACCGTGCACACAAAGAATGGAATGGTACAGAAAGCAGTTAGTTATGCTTCTCCAAATAGTGACCAAAAAGTATTCAGATAGTTCCTGGGTGTACAGTAGATTTAAATAGGTAATGCAAAAGACAAAAGGCAAGCAATACCATTGTTTTCTAATTGGATTAGAAAATCAGACAAATTATAGTGATTTTAAAGGATCACTGCTACACAGGTGCTGCTGTTTGTGGCAGCACTTCAAAGAAACAAAGTCTGACCTAATCTTCGTTCATAAAAAGGGCTCTCACCATTTTAGGGTTTTCTGCTGCAGATTTCATCAGCTGTGCCACAGTGGTGTCCAGGTTCTTAAGAAGCTCTGAATTGATGGTTTCTTGGAACAAACTGTAGAAGTACTCTCCGTGAGAGAAAGTAATGAAGTTCTTCTGGGACGTGTCAGACAGAGGTACCGACAGCATTATGCTGTTGAGCAGCAAATCCACCAGTTCCTTACACTGTAAATCCAACACAACACACACGCTTCACTGAGACCACCGACAAAATATGCAAGGAGCCACTTTCCTGCAATACTGCGCACAAGAACTATGGCTCTATGCTGGGGCAAAAAAGTATTTTCATACAATTTCACATCACTAGCAAACAGGTGTGATTAATCGATTTTTATCATTTGGCAGTTGGAGAATATTTGCTTGCATGTAATTGGATGTTAGCCAATTACATGTAAGAAATACGATGAATAAAAATAAATCAACTTACTTGCGACTAACATGATACGCTAAACATGTACTGCCGTGAAAGGAAGCAGTGATGAGTTGCAGTCTTTTTTTCTTCATTCTGAGTTATTGTGAAACATTGGGTATACCTGCCAGTTGCTCTTTTGCCAAGGTCTTTAGAAGTACCCTCTGACACTAAGATTTCTTTTTCGTGCACTGTTTTTACTGCACTGAGGTAGACTAAATCGATCATTTATTTTTTTTAATCGATCAAAGCCCACAGTTGTCATTAATCCATTAAAACTCCTTGGGATATTTATGTAATGGAAAAGATAATAAACAAATGGATTACTAACTTGTCCTCCAAGTGAAAAAGCTAACTGAAGCAATCCATCTGCCATCTTCCTGCTGCTCACATCCATGGAGGGGAGGGACTTTCTTTCATCTCCGGGAGCGATTCCCTTATACACTACTGACAGAAGCTTCGACCCCAGGGACAAGCCAAAGCTGGCAGCCTAAGGAGAGATTGTTTGAAGTGACAATACAAGTTATATTACTGTTAAGATTAATACAGACTGCATGGCATAATTCTATTAACTATTTTACAATCTAAACAACAACAACAAGAAGTATACATATATGTACCACATACAATTTTAACTTTACCACTGCAGACCTCTAAGGAGTATATAGACTATGAATCAACTCAAATGCGCAGTTTAAGAAAAATAACTGCTTTCAACACAGTTCTTGGACATGCCACTATACTGTATAATTATTGCACAACTTGTTCCTGCATAACACAATACTACAACTAACAAACGTTTCAGAGTTTACTTTTTTCTTAGTGCTGAAAAAAATAAACGTTCATGGCAATTGATGCTCCAATGGTCTGTATTTGACAAACTGAAAGCGAAGATAAGGTTGCTTTTCCATTACAATTTAAAAGTCCTAACCTGGCTCTGCAGTGCAGAGTTAAGCAGCCCAGCTTTGTGCAGCTGCTTGCAAGCGGAAAGAACAAATACCAGTCTGGCACGATCGGAACGGGCATCCACGTTACACAGGTCCACACCACACAGCTCCTCAACACTGTTATGGGAAATCCAAATTAATGAAAAATGATAGGCCTTCAACACTGCGCTGGCCTGTGTTCATAGGGAAAATTGTAACGAGTAAAGAAGCGCATTTCATACAGATTGCTTACATTTACCAACTGTAAAATTTACATACATCACTCATAACTATTAAACTCAATAGTGCTATATTTAGAAATACTAAAAGAAAGTTAATTAATTTATTAAGGTTTCTAAAATCTAGATACAGGAGCCAAAATTACCACCCCCGTAGCCATATGCTAGAACTTAACGAATTAGTTTACCTTGAAAATGTATCTTTCTTTCAGCATTGTATCTAGTATTACTAAGCAAAACATGAGGAGAGTTCTACCACTCGAAGAACTGTATCACCAACAGATAGCAAACCTTTCAATAACCTTCCAAGCCTGCTCTTTTGTGCAGTGCTAAAAATTTTTGGCACTAACTGTAGTGTTGGAACACACCAAATGTTTTATTAATTTATAGCTAAAATGATCATCTAACAATTAAAAATGCTGGTATTCTATTAATACATTCTTTTGGTTCACCACTCACCAAGTTTAGTACCCTATTTGACTTAGCAGTCTAGTTGTTATTTTTTTTATGCAGTTTGGGCAAAATCTTGTATTAGAATTGGCACCTCTTATAGGAGATCCTCCTCTTCATACTGATCTCTAGCTGGCCTTTGTAAGGAGATTTCGCCAGAGCCTTCAGCAGCCGCACACAGATATCTGGCAGGTTCTTCATCACCTCAACGTCTGCCATATTGAACCCGATGCTCGATGGATCGCACACTGTTGTAGTAATCAGCTCAAAAAAGGTTGGATTCAGAATATTCTGCTCTAGTAACTAAGGTGGCAAAAGAAGATTTGATTAGTTTTGTTTTTTTCCCCCCTGAGAAGGCAAGATGTATAAACTACTAGTATATTTAGAGATGGCTACACATGTGTAAAACTGGCTCTGGCTGTCAAATTGGTCAAAGAAATTAACCAGTTTCTTTAAGACAAAATACCTTCCAAAATTCCGGCTGGCAGTTCTCAAGGACCATGCTGACAAACTCCATCATCCGAACAATGATTGTGCCCTTACTGTAGTTGTAGTCTTCCCTCTCCTTTGGGCTGAAGAGAGCACCCTTTGGCCCCACAGAAAAGCACAGCTCAGCAGCAGAGATATCCTGCACAGCAAGTTCTGTTATGAAGAACTCAATGGCTTTTAGAAAACCTGACTGCACTTTTGCACCTTCAAAAAGAAGAGAAGGAAGCACGTTTAACAGGAACATACACATGCCTCACCAAATGTATAAACACCCATGAACTTGTAGGTTTACCATGACAGAATAGCATCTCCTAACAAATGCTGGTTTCATCAAAGTTCTTGTAGGAAAGCAGGGAACCAATAATAATTTATTTTGACAAATGTCCCTGCAAACGACCTTACTGAAAAACAGCACAGAACCCAATTAAGCTCACCTAAAACCTCATGAGGCTTGACCAAGTGAAGCCCAATGAAGGTGTTGTAGCAGTCAAGCGCTGCCAGCAGCATGTCCATCCACTGCAGGACAGCTCGCAGGCTGAAGGGTTCCTGCAGGTCATGCAGGGTTGTCTGGGATAGGATACCTGAACAGCCACCGTCTTCGCGGCCTGCACTCTCAAACCTGCTGATCAGGAATGCAACCCCCTGCTTCTTTAGGATATCATCCAACCATGAGGCAGGACTTTTGTTATCTACATAAAAAAACAAAAGAAAAAAAAAACCATTTCAGGTTAAAACAATGGGGCAGTGAAACACTTAATTTCTATTGAGGGCAACAGAGAGAACCACAGAATATAGAGGTAACTACAGTCCCTATACAGCAGAAATCTAAAAAGGTCCCATGACTTCAATATGGCAGCCATATTAGGTCAGAGGTCAATGTTAAGGTCACCAACATATTTATCATGCAATGTTTATATAACCCTGCAAATGTGATGCCAGTCCCTCAAACAGTCCCAAGATACACATCTTCGATAGAGGCTGTCACAAGAAGGTTAAATGCTTAACAGTTACCTGGCAATAAAGGTACAAATTCGTAGAACAACTCCATGCACTTGTGCCGGCACTCTGTCTGAGGACGTCCACACTGCACCAACAACCACATGATGACATCTAACAAACATACAGGTTTATCTGGAGGGAAACCTCTGGAAACAAACAAAGACATGGGGGACATGAACTGGAGCTTCTAAGCACTGTGCACACCACATAACTAACAAAATGCACAAACCAATTTTGAACTAGATGTTGCTATCTAAAACTTTTATAAAACACAATGAAAAAGGATATAACACAAAAAAGGGAGAAATACATTTAAATTGAATGTGCCATGAGGAGAAAGGAAATTTGTAAACCTTGGCACTCGTCTTCTCGATGTTTTCTCAGCATTCAGGGAAGCAGCCTTCTGTTTAATTATCCTCTTCAGGTGATCAATGGCATCACTGCACTGCTGTAATGTACCTGGTGTATGGAACAAATCAAATCACACGCTGGAATCGGTTTCACTGCAATCAGAACTAATGTTCTCATCAGTCAGGGAGTTTGTGTTATATGTAAGAATGAAACACATTTAGAAGTTTGCATGAGGATTACTGTACCTAATGACTTTTCATCTGTATGTGCAAGGGCTAGACTTTCAACAAATATAACTAGTAGTTCAAAGATAAACTGATCAACCAGTGTACTCTCCTCCCTGGAAAAAAAAAAAGACAAAACACATTAATGTATACATTTAATAAAAACGTTTTTATTTAGTTTTTTTAGTTTTTTTTTATGAAATATCACCATTAATCTGATAATAATGAGTGTTGTTAGAAAAGAGTGAAATTCTTTCTTATTCAGGCTTCGACTGTGGTGCACTGCCGCTTTAAATAAAAGTAACATTTGTGTTTTACCAGGATGGCTGAAACATTTGCTCATTTGAAGTGCACTATACATTGTGTTTTGGTGGGAAAACAAATAATTCCAATGATGGTTGCCTCAGGTCGTTCTTATTTATCTGGCAAGTCACATGCATCGGTCAAATGCGCAGACTATGAAGAGTCTGCATGTTTGACTGATACCATTAAGAAAGTACCAATGTACAGAGAAACACAAAAGTAAACTGGCAAGAGAACAACGGTGGTTGTTTAATACAGTTAGCTGCATATTCAAGCCACCTCTCATTTCATTGCATCAGAAAAAACGTAACAGTATCGGGATTTGCTTATGGCTTAGTGTGTTAAAACAAATTTTGCTGTACTAGTGTACTAGGTTAAATACCCAACAGGGGAAGGGAGAAATGTGATGGAATGGAGCATGTTGTACCCCCTTGCAGTAAAAAGCAGTACAGCTTACCATTATCCTAGCCCTGTTCCAAAACCATTTAACACTCGGAGCCTCAATATTGGTTGTAATCAGTTAAGGGGTACATCTATTATAAAAAAAAAAAAAAGTGAGTTACCTGAACTGCCTGTAAATGCTGTTAAAGGAAAGCGCTGCCCCCAGCCTCTTAAACACATTTGGATGCAGAGCCAGGCTGTAGAGTCGTTTGAAGAGGGATTTGGTGTTAGCTGGACTCTTCTCCTGCTGCTTTGGTGTGGTCTGCTTTATTGACCACATCAGGAACTCTTGAACACACTGACCACAGAAGTCTCTCAGAGTGCTGTCCACTGGGTCAACCACTCCATCCTTAAAAAAAAAAATTCTGTTTCAGCAAATGTCTTTGCATTTGTTTTGTTTAATTAAAACAACAAAACAAACATGTATATGATTTGTAATCCAGGGGGTGTATACATAATCCAAAATAAAAACCGAGAAAAGAAAACAACAACAATAGTTACCAGAATGGCTTCCAGCATAGCCACTGTGTCCTGGCTTTCAAACTTGGTGTTGTTTGTGAACCAGTGAATCAGCTGCATTACCAAGGGCTCGTACAGCTGTCTGGTTACCTAAAGGAAACAGGACAACCACACTACTATGACAACACATCATTTTGGTCATAAATGATCCTGTGTGATCAAGCTATAACTTGTATTTCAAAATGATAAACAAGTAAATCCCTCCATTTTTTTTGTTTTTTTTTTAAAATCCAGTGGTTGGTGGGGTGCTCTTGTCATTTTACCTGATCTACGTCACAGGCCAGGCGCAGGAGCACAGGGAAAATGCGCTTGTACAGTCTGTACATTGGAGGGGTGGACTTTTCCCCTTCAGGAATCTGAGAGCCCTTCCCCAGCATGAACACAACCACACTGTGCAGGAGCTCGCAGGCAGCTACCTGAAGAAAAACAAAATCTACCCTCATTACGATGACGATGATGAGAACCAATTGGCAGTCAAACCCATTCTCACCATTTGTTGTTTTTGCCTTTGGTGTAATATGTACACCTTAAACATGAGGATATTAAAATAAAAACAAATTGTCAAACTTTTTGGAAAAAAAAAAAAAAAAAAATCAACAAATCGTCCTACACAGGAAGTAACAGTATATAAAATGTATAATGTACCTTGGTCTGTCTGTCATTAGTAGAGAGTGCCAGTTCAGTGATGCGAGGCAAGAATGTGTCTAGGTAGATGACCGGTTTCATATCAGCAAATGGCACTGCAAAATTTAGCCTCTTCTCTGAATCCCAAGCAACAAACTTTTTCATCATTTCTTCAGCAGAAGTAGCTAGAAATTAAGAATTACAAATGATCTTCTTGCACACAGTTACTGCTTTGGTTCTGTTACAATACCAGATGAGCTACTTGATGGTTTTAAAACTGTATTGGTAGACATTAGAACGCATCCATGGGAAAAGAAGTTCACATGAACTTTACTTTGCGTAGAAAGATCCTGGTTCCACACTAGTATGTACACAAGTTTGAACTCTTCATAAAAACATTTTTGAAATAAAAAAAAAAAAACGAAATAAAAAAACTTGATCACAGTATTTTGATTCACAGGGTTTGACAAATGTATAGAATTATTTAGCTTGGCTCAAAGTATTTGGCCAGGTTGGACATTTTTTCAAAACAAAACAGAAATCAACAAAAGTTATTCCTCAACATTGCATAGGGTTGGACTCTCTACATTCAGCATTAGCCACATTGAGCATTACGTTGTGTGGTTCAAATGTTTACCTGTTACCAGACTCCTATTGATTTGTCCACCCAGATGCCCGAGCAGCCTCACAACTCTCCGCCTCACCAGTGCAGTCGGAGAATCTTCAGTCTGTGAGGAACAGAAATTACTTGGACCCACATCATAACATGCCATGTTTATATGGTTAGCTGCTCTTTGAAATCTGTTTGTTTGACTTGCTATGCAAGCAGATGCAGAATATATATTGCAATAAAATAACTGTTAAAGTATCCAGTATGTATGCATTTTGAATAGCATTAAAGTACACTAGGCTATACTGCTACAAAAAAAAATCATTGTGAATATGTAAGCAGATTCTGCCTTTTGCAATAACAATTATATGATTGATAGATGTAATAATGCAGGATTCATTTGTAGCACACATGTGCTTCTGTGGTCCATGGAAAAATCACAAAAATACCAAGGGGGTGACTACCTTGTAAAATGATGGTTTACAGGAGCTTATGTATTCTCATCCAAGTGACTGGTTCTGAACTAATATAAAATCTGGCTGTAAATTCCCAATAAAAAAGATGAAATGTGCTGTTTGTAGATGAACATACCAGAGAGAAACGCTTCGCTTTCTTTAAAAGCCGCATAAGGACTCTGCCATATCCTTTCTCTGTACTACGGGAAAGACTCATTACCTCCCAGTTATTTTGTTCTTCATCTAAAAAGAAGAAAAAAAATGTTAATGTTACAACAAAACTATAAATAATTTCTAGAAATTTCTCGAAAACAAAGAATTTTAGGAAAAATCTTTTGCAAAACTCTAATTCAAAACAAAAATGCCAATTCAATATTCCTACTTTGACAAATTAATAGCTAGTTGAGACACCTATTGCAGCACTTAAAAAGATAAACATTCACTGGCAGCTCTGACAAACCAGAAGGCAATCCTTCACATATTGAAATCAATTTATACAAAGTCCCCCAGCTTTCTTGAAAATATCGGCGTTTCCCTAGTTTTTCTTTTGTATTTGTTATGCTCTCATTATTAATAGTATCCAACCTAGTAAATTCAGTGACCGTCAGGTCTGGCAGATTCTACTGTAGGCCCTACTTGCTGAAGCAGTTTTCTCCCACTGCTAATTAAAAAAAAAAAAAAAAAAAAAAAAAATACGGTCGCCACCTAGCTAACAATTTCATCCCAAGGGCTACAGTGAAACGTACTATCTTTAGATTGGGACTTTAATGAAGACTGTATGTGTACATGAGTACATTAATTATTGTAGGTAGTAATTCATAGTTATTTAATCAATCACTAACAGGCTGTAACCCCCAACTCCACAAAACAGCCAGCATTTTTGTAAATATCAACACGTGTAATGAACAATAAAATAAACATTTTATTTGTGTCATCGGTGTCAATTTCAGGCAGCGCTTTGTGGTCGGCAAGGGCACAGGCTGAGAGAATTTTTTTCCTGTGTCATCCAGTCTGGTGCTGTCAGTGTCAGTTTCTCAGCACACACTAGTAATCGAAATTTATAACAGCAATTATTTTTTAGTAAAATATTATTTAAGCCTATTTTTAGGGACCCCCAACTATTGTTGATGATGATGATTCCAACTTAGGCACTTCACATAAGGACTAGTAAGTTTACATCAGGACTACCAAGTTTCAAAAGATACTAGTCGTTTGGACCAGTATCACGCTATTCTAACCCTGCACTTTCTAAAGTCACTAAATAATAATATTAGTAAAAAAAAAAAAAAATAATAAAAAAAAATAATACAGTGGAAAAAGGTCCACAATCAAGTGAAGATCTGCTGCAGTTTAGATCATTAAAATAGATCTAATTTATCATTAGATGCAGTACTGGTCCGCAGTGGGGTGACAATAAGAGATACTTTCAAGACCCTATTTCAAAGCATGTGGACTGTATCATTGACATCGCCAGAGTTAAAGAAGTGCAGCAGAGGTGGAGGGTTGACAAACTCCTACAAACTCCCTTACAGGGATGCTTCATTAATTACCTACCTGGACACCAAACTGTCTCGAGTTACCTAAAATATTTTGGCTGTATTTGTAAATAAAAAAAAATTTCAACCAAGTCTATGTTAAGTACCAGTCCCTTACCATTCGATGCTGTTGTTTTTAAGAAGCCATCCAGGTAAGGCAGGATATCTTTGTAGTGGGGCTGCATCACATATTTGGGTATAAATTGCGACCAGTTCTCCAGGGCATATAGGCCTGTGTTGGCCAAGGGGGTGTGGCTAAGACCCAGTTTGAAAGAATTCTGGTGTTTAAAAAAAAAAAAAAAATCACAATGCAACTGAAACTGTCATGCAAATACTTGATTAGTACACTTTTATGAAACTAAGAAAAATGCATCTGAAGTGTCTGACAAGCTGTGATTGACATGGTTAGGTACCATAAATAATAAACAGATACCTTGACACAAAACATGAATTCTATGCTAACCATTAAAATAGGTTACAAAAATGAAGATCCCATATTTAGAAGTTCATATCTGGATATAGTTCATTTTTCACTGTATAGTTGTACCATCAAGGTACTGCAGTCTAGATTTTAAAAAAGTGTAGCTTTAAGTTATCATTTTGCTAGTCACTAGTCACACAAAGCGCAGTACACTAAAATGATGCTTTCTGTGCCATCTGTCATTGTCACACAGTAAAATAGGTCACATGAATGGAGTGTTAGGTCTTTGACCTCTGACCTCCACATCAAGGTGAAAGGATAGCCTTCTATACTGTTTTCAGTGTTCACTATATGTGTGGAACCAATTCTACAATATGGATAAACTTTTGTTCAGTTAGGATTGGGCACAAACACTTTTTTTTTTTTTTTTATATAAATTTAGTCGTTGCCAATAAGTTTTTAATATTTTCACCCCAATTTGAAATGCCCAATTATTTTTAGACTCAGCTCACCGCTACCACCCCTGCGCTGACTCGGGAGGGGCGAAGATGAACACACGCTGTCCTCCGAAGCGTGTGCCGTCAGCCGCCCGCTTCTTTACACTCTGCAGACTCACCGTGCAGCCGCCTCAGAGCTACAGCGTCGGAGGACAACGCAGCTCTGGGCAGCTTACAGGCAAGCCCGGAGGCACCCGGCCAGACTACAGGGGTCGCTGGTGCGCGGTGAGCCGAGGACACCCTGGCCGACCTAACCCTCCCTCCCCCCCGGGCGACGCTCGGCCAATTGAGCGCCGCCCCCTGGGAGCTCCCGTCCACGGTCGGCTGTGGAATAGCCTGGACTCGAACTCGCGACGTCCAGGCTATATAGCGCATCCTGCACTCTAGCGAGTGCTTTTACTGGATGCGCCACTCGGGAGCCACTAAACACTATTTTAATGTAAAAGTAAGTGTGCTCCCCATCTTTCTCAAGACTGTGCAGATGCTATGATGAACCTGTCTGTCTGATGGAATGGCTGCAAAAAGATACAAGAATACATGATTCCAGTGTGGTTTAAAAACAGCAGCAACCACTGACCTGCTCAGAGGATTCAAAACAATTCAGCATTTCCCATACACTATTATGTAGTACTGGTGCAGCCAGTTACAGCAGCAGAATGTGTCAAGACTTCCAATTGGCTTATCATATGGCTGATGATTCCGATTCAGGTTAAGGCCAGGTGGCACATGAAACAGTTCCCTTGGGGGCCCTGACCACAGCAGTAACTGTTGCTTTCGGCTTCACTGTCTCTTTATTGTGCTCCTGTTTCAACTGCTGTTGTGGTTTCTTGTTTTCAGGACCTCACCTGCTAAATGTAAACCTGGTGCAAAACTACTAGATTTACATTTTGTAAACGTAATGAAACTCCACTGACCCCCAAATTCACAATAGATCAAGTGACTCCTGCCAAGTTACAGTCAGGAATTTACTGTGATAGTAGTCGACATGTGCCAAACAGAACCTGAAGAGCACTCAATTCAAACACCTCCTGCAAGAACATGGATTTGTGCTTTACCCTCAATCTGCCTTGCACTGAAGCATCAAAAAAAAAACACCACACACAAGCAGAGGACAGTCTGATCCCTGGTTTTAATTGGACGAGCCGCTCACACCCTCCCGCCCCCTGCTAAAGCACTGCTGTACAGAGTATGCGCGATTATAAGCGAAGTGTTGAATAATGTAAATTGCACCATTTGGTTTTGAATCAAATTGCAAAAGGAGAAGGAGATTGTAGCTTTGAATCTTTTTTTAGATGTACAAACCTGAAGGGCAGGAATATAGGCCTTGATGTCAAGAGCTACAATGTCATGAGGAAGTGAGAGAACAAAAGTGAGACAAGATGCGAGGAGTTCATCCTTGTACTGCTTCATTCTGACAGAGACCTGGAAGAAACATGAAGAATTATAAATGAGGGAATTCACATTGTATTAATAGCATTTGTTCTCAGTTTAAAATGAATGTCTTGTTTCCATCTGCCACTGGGATGAGTATGAGTTTGGAATACGTACCTAAGGAATTTATTCGGCCAAGTTGTTTTGATGGTAGTTCCCAAATGAGCGCCCAATGCAATAGATACTAGAGGCTGGTTTTAAAAGCACAGATTCTAGAAAAAATACGTAGGAATAATGGAGGTGCTGCAAAATAATTATACTATCAGGAAAATATGGGAGATAGATGAATGCCTTTATGCAGATTGGATTACAAACTGCAGAAGGATCCAGTGGCAGGTCCAGTTTAAAATTTGAAACAGAATATAGTGCTCCCTCACTATAAGGCTCTCGATTATAACGTGCCTCGGATATAACGCTCCTACAGCATGTCCCCCAATTCACTATACTAGTGATGCATGCAATATTTCTACAGTAAATACAGTACCGGTGTTCAAACTGTAAACAACTTCTCAGTCTAACTTCCGTTTCTGTCTCTCCCTTTTGATACAGTGTCTGAACTGAAGAAAAGCTGTGTTGGCACTTTATAACATAGACATCTTATTCAGCATTCATTTTATAACTAATTAAACATTGGGTCTATTACGCGGTTATCTTTCCTAATGTATTTACTTTTTTGCTGCGAGAGGAGCTGCAGCTTTCTCCAGGAGACGAGACACTTCAGCCCCGCTCCGGCACCCAAACCTGGGGCACTTGGTTTGCTTGTCTGTCACTTCGACCTGAACTCCCGACAGCTGTTTAGCCGGCTATTCATAGTTTAAAAACTGCTAATTAAAATGATCCACGAGTGGGAATTTTTTTTTTTTTTGTTAAAAATATAGCGTTGATTACATGGTGCTTTATGCATGGTTATTTTATTTAGTATTTTAGTCAGATGCGTGTTATATGTCCTGCGGCGGCCCCCACCCACTCCCCCGCTTATAACACTCTTTGGTTATAAAGCTCATATTGTGTGTCCCCAGAGACCTGCGTTATAGCGAGGGAGCAGTGTAAATCATAAATTTTAAATAGGAAAATGAGAGATAAGAAAAATGGTGCTTACCTCTTTACCAAACTTTGCAAAGAGTGCAAAGCAGGCATACTTATCCGGGTCTTCGGGACTGGTTTTACAGCTCCTGGGACTCACTCCCTGCCATAAACACAAAAGCAACTGTGCAGTTACTATCATCACTTAGTAATTCAGTGATGAGATCAAGCAGGCTCCTATTACTCTGCTATCTATTACTGTTCACTGATACCAAACTAGGCTACCTACTAAAGGACCTATTAGAGATACAACATATGGGTAGCCATAGGTTTAGTCTGAATTAGTAGTGAAATAAAACAAGATTACCTGAAAATACTTAATTCTCTTAGCAATCTTCATTGAAACAGAAAGCAATTTATAGAATCCGCTGACGAGGGGAAATCTTGTCGACTGCAGAATAAGTTCATGGCCCAGTCCGTACACCCACTGCTCGAAGAAATCAACGTGCTCCTTCATGAGCAGCTCACTGCAGGAAAATACAGAAAAAAAACTAAGACTGTGGAAACATGTTCCAAGTAAGAATAAAATGATTTGAGGTCATTTTCCTCTGCAATACATTTAGCTAGTATATCTCAGCAAAAAATAAATACATACTGCAATCAAACAAAGTTTACCTGCAGAACTCCACCAGGTTGACAAAGGCAGTGAAGTCTTTGGGTTTGCTAGGCTGAAGGTTTGCAGCCGGGTCAGAAGAAGGTATTAACATGCTACTGCTGGCATCACTTCTCCCCTGTAATGTGAAGTGAAATCATAAATCACATTCGTAATTCCATAAATCCCATCAGTTACCTGGAATGCAGTAAATACAATTGAAACGTATTATATCTATAGGCTGTATTTCTTTTGACATAAAACAATTAAGACAAAATTTACGATAAAACAAATAAGACAAATGTTGCAGAGAGTGCCTTCTTCGAACTAATCAACAGTACATATAGTAGAAACTGCGACCGAGCTGGATGTACGACGTATTTTGTTACTAAATTGAGGTCTGGTACAACCCAGTTAGACCAGTTAAATTAAACCATACTTAAACGTTCCAAGATTCATATGTCAAAATTGACACGTTGTCGTAGTGTGTGTACATGTGTCTAAAAATGTATAGACTACTTAGTCTTTGCAACTGAATATAAACAGTAGCACATTGTGTAATTTTTAAAAATATAGATTTAAAATATTTTAGCAGCAAAGTCTCAAACAAACAAACCTCAGTTAAACCAGTTTAATGTTGCCATTAACCCTGTGGGTTTTGAGTTTTACTAATCCTTTTTGATGGTTTCCTTTGTTAATTTGTTGTTGTTATTTTTCTGTTGTTGTTTAAATCAAATAAAAAAAAAGGACAGTATCTGAATAGGATCAGGTCATCTTTTTTTCTAATTAGTATTTCAAAGACAGACCCTTCAGTGTCAGGTGAGTGTTAGTTTCATTCAGTGGAAGGTGGAGGCTGACTTGCTGAGGTTTAAAGTGTAAGCCTTTATGACTCCGGGTTTATCGCAGCAGATTCCATACACATAATATCTCTATAGAAACAGGCGAGTCACTTCATTCCACTGTTGTATAATCCAAAGCTGTACTCCAAACATTGCTTTACATATTTTAGCATTGGAGTTGTCACCGAGGAAGCATTGCCAAAAACAATGCCATTTCCTGAGATATATCATGGCATCCATATAAGCCAGCATTGGTTGCTCAGAGATTAAACTGTATAGAATAATGCAATTAACAGCCCGATTCCCACCTCTTGCTCGTCAGCACTCTGTTTCTGGACGGACAAGTCCAGTTTCTCAATGATCTTCAGTATTGATTTGATGAGCTCGTCATAAAGCAGACGATTCAGGGAGTGCAGAGACGAACTTCGGACGTCAAAGGCTCCATCTACGAATCCAGTGTCCTGCAGAAAGAGAACACAATATCTGAAACACGTTTACATTCAGTGAGAATTAAGAAGGGCTAACACTGTATGGCTCCTCAAAAGCCATACTGAACCACTCTTGCACTTATTACTATGTTAAATAGGTACAGACAATAATATACAGTAAGAGAGACACTGTTTACCTTCATTTTATCGCATTCCAGAAGGTTCCTAAACAGGTCTAGGTAGTCCCTGTATGAGGGGACCTTCCACTTTCCTGTGTGAACCTGTCCTTTTTCCACTGGTTGGCCTCCCTCTTGACCCCCTTCTTCCTGAAAAGTAAAAAACCAAGAGAAAAAGGTTTAGCTGACAGAGTAATTTGGAGGTCAGCATACTGACACTGGAGATATCGAAACTAATGTGGAGGTCAGCATACTGACACTGGAGATATCGAAACTAACTGCTAGATATCTCAACGCTTGTTGTATAAAAGTGTTAGTCTTAGTGTACAGTATAGGCTCATTTATTTCATGTTCAATACCTCTCCACAGTCTTTTCCATGTACAATTAAATTAAATTAAATTAGTCACGTTGCAGTAATTCGTTGCAGTAAAAGTGATGAAGGGTTTCTTATGATGGCTTTTTTTGACTGGTTACAAACATTCCCATTATGTTAAAGTTTCAACATTTAAATGTGTTTAATACTAAAGGTTTCTAAAATTAAACAGAAACTAACACCCCCAAGGTCAGAGCTTGTCACTGGCTGCAAGTCTTTACGAGAACCAACTGGTTGGTTAATGACAGGAAAGAAGGCATTTAAGGGGCAAGTTTAAGGCTGAGGTAAAAGTTGTCTTAACGTCTAGTTTCAACACTCAAATAAAGATAAGATTACACTTACTCACAAAATCTCTCCATGAAACGAATTAAACTGCAGGTGCAGTTGAGTTCCATGCAGCATGGTTTTTACAATAACAATGTGAGCAACAAGCAAGGTTCAGAATGTTCTAAATTGTAAAAGTAAATAAATAAGCATGATCTCACCCCAGTAAGAACAACTGGCTTAGAACAGACACGAATCAGACCCTGATGCACTGAAAAACAAACCACATGCCAACATATTATATGTCTGCCAAAAAATAAAATGTACGACGGGAAACTTGTGTTCTGTCTTTACCCAGTACAGTACTAATGAGAATAGCAGTTATAAAAAGGTCAGCTCAGAAATACAAAACATAACTGCTAAATAACGCTTAGCTCAAATTAAAGAAACGGAATCCAGAATACTTGATGACCAAATATCACTTATTGTGCTCCCACATGTTCCAGCTTACAAAGCAAAACTTCAAATCAGAGGGCTCGTTCTAAGCATTTTATAATAAACTGTTGAGTCCTTTCCAAACAGCGATATGAATGGGGTGCTCAATGTCACTCACCCACTGTGCTAATGAAGCTCCAGAGAACAGGCCCCTTCCCTGCCAGGGCAATGAACACCTTGAGAATGGAGCGGCAGCAGACAGGCTGCATCCTCTGACTGTACTGCGGGAAACTGTCAATTTGGACAACGAGCAGGCGCTCCAGCACAGGGGTGTACACTTCAGGAATCTGGAAACAGAACCACACAGCTTACTACCAAACCAACACAGCGTGAAGATACAATGCCAATGCCAAATGTTTGTGGTAAGAGAAATAGACTTCTGGTTTCCTTTTTTCAGTATTTACAAGCTGCAGATTCAGTGTCAAACTTGTTAGTGAATGATTTTTTTTTTTTTTGGTAAAGATTTAAGAAATATATATAAACAAATGGTTTATTATGGCTTTAACCAGATATGGGCCACATAATATTAGGTGGTTTTGATTTCTGTCTTATACAATGTTGATAAATAGGCTCAATCATCAATTTTTACCCTGTCAAGGTGGAATATGACACTGGCAATGGAGTCCAGAAAGCTGGGCAGCTGATACACATTGTCATCCTCTGTGTCAGTCTCAGTCAGGTACATCTGCTTGCAGCGCTGAATCAGCTCTGTGTACATGAAATCCACATCCCCCAGGCACACTGCTTTACAGGGCTGAAAAACAGCGAATGAAAATGAACACTAGTTTGTTTAACCCCTTGTCAATATCGTGACAGTGTGGTAAAAACAAATTTAGAGTTTAAATGAGATGAGCCTAAGCTTTGTGTGTTAAGGGGGTCAATTTAACCCCTACATCCTGGAAAGAGAGCAAATGTTATAACTGGATATTTGTATCCCAAGGCAAACTGCATTTATGCTAAATGAATTCTACTTATAAAAGCACAAAAAAGAAAAAAGTGAAATGATTAACAAGCTAAAATGATAAAAGGAGAGCAAACCGTACAGCTGCAAAGAGTCCATATCCTCGAATGGCAATGGAGAGCTCCTTGGTACTGGAATCCAGTGTTCGAATGACTGTATAGAACTGCCGCATGAAAAACTCCAGCTTACTCTTGTGTAACTCGGCATTCTCAGCAACCAGCAGGGCAACCTGGAGATAGAAGTGACATTCCACAAGAAATCTATATACTAAACATCCACATTACTGGCTTCCATTTATTTTTTTCTCACATTTCAAAACTTCCTACAACTAGGGAGACCACCTTTTCAAGATGGAAAAATGGGACACGGGGGGGGGGGGGGGATGGGGGATTGTGTATGTACATATTTTATACTGTATATTTAATAACAGTAATTAAAAATTAAATATCAACTTATCAAGTTTGAATGCATGACAGCGTTTTCACCTCAGTATCCAATTCCAAAATATTTTGCACATAATGTATAAAAACTCTTGTTGAATCATTAGCACTTTCCCTAATCTACGTGCATGACTGTTATAACCCATTCCTGTCTGAATTTGCACAGGTGCTTTCTTTTTGTCTTTCGTGGAGCACGTCCTATAGGGTACTCCTTCCTTTACCAACGTATCACTATCAGTGTCAGTTCAACTTTGAGTCAGCCATTTCGCATAAACAAAGAAAACAATGAAATTAAAATATTCTACAAATTGTATTTTGTTAGTTGTTGCCAAATCAGATCAGTGTCAAGTCTTAGATTTGCTATCCAATGTGTCACTCATTCTGGAGCTGTGTAAGGCATTGCAAAATGATGTGGGGCTTGCTCCAAACAGATTTGCCGACAGATTTCACTGTGCCGCTAAACTAAGATTGCACTTTGTCTAGAAATCAGGGACAAATTCATCCCGGAGGCATTTAGTCCGGGACCAGGACTTGATCTTTACAATTAGGGACGGGTGGTCACCCTACCTAGAACATTTTAGGATTATAAAAAGTCCAGTGCTGGACCTAACAAATAAATATTACCCCACCTACCCCTACCCCAACCGACCCCCCCAAAATCGTTTGCTTTCATAGTAATTTAGTTAAAAACGTACCTGCTTCAGAAAGGCCTCCAGTGCATGATATCCTGCTTTTTTCATCTCTATGTTTGTATGGCCGCACCACTTGGACATGACTTCATAAAGTGACCTATAGTTGTCCATGAGGCAGGAACCGAATTGACCTGCGTGTTTCGCAAACAAACGTAGTCCAGCTGAAAATAAAACCAAAATGATTTAAATTTGCAGATAAACTGGAAGAGTAGAACTACGGTAGAGTTTCCATGTAGTTTAGAAACTCCCAATTCTCTCTCCGTTGTCGTTAGAATGTGACGTAGCACGTAAGCCTTAAGTAGCCGCTATCATGGGTACCTGCCAAGGACAAAAAAAGTCACTTTTGTACACCAAAATGTATTACATTACCATAGCTGGGAATTTGTGCCAGTGGTGTCCTGTATTATTGCTGCGGGCTACCTAGAGCACCAAAATATGACCAGTATTTTGAAAATGGATAATTTATATATCATTAGCTTAAAGTGCTAGATTTTATCTCTGTTTGTAGACTACCAGAAGCTACAGTTCTGTAGGAAAACGTGTATATGTTATATATGTAAGTGTATAATAGGTTTATAACAAATACATGCAGTAAAAAAAAATGTTTAGCAAATAATACATAGATAATACACCGTGCTTTCTTACTTAATATACATTTTTTATATATATATATATATATATATATATATATATATATATATATATATATATATATATATATATATATATATATATATAAATTTTGTATTTCTGTAACTATGTCTGGTTTTTTGTTTTGATTCCCTTGCTTTTTTATTATATTTTTTTGGTGACCAAATGAGGCAGGCTGCACTTGCGGTTCTTCAACAACCTAAAAACTTCTTGTACATCCAGTTTAAGAAAGATGCATGATATCAGTCGTCGCGCAAGGCCAAATTGGAACGCAGACAGAAACATTTAAATATACCCTCCGTATTAATTAGGTAATTTGCATTTGGAAGGAGAATTTCTCTCCCCAAAAGTAACTACAGGGAAACCCAAATGACCTGAAAGGTACTACCAAAATAGGTACCCTTAGATACCCTGCCTATGATGCACATAATGTTTAGTACAGCTGTAGTAAAGGCAATATTTTGTTCCTTACATTCTTCTACCTTAAAAACACTGCACATTTATTATAATTACCATGAATACCAAACTTTTCTTTTGCATTTTTGAAGCATGCATGCATAAATAAATAAAGAAAGAAAGGAAGACTCACCCAAAAGTACTGCATATCTTTTAAACTCTGTCTGTAAGAACATAGGTAAATGGTTGTTAGATAACCTAGTAAGTTATACAAACCTCTTAAACAGCAATGGAATAAAAAAGGTTACTTACCTGGGGGCTAATAGCTTTTAGTGCAAAATCAAATATTTCCTTTGAACTTTTGGGATCTGCACAAAAATAAAACAAATTTAAAACCCAGTAAAAGACTATTTACAAATAAAATGCTTTATTTAAAATGTTAAAAATAGCACACAAGTGAAATCATCAATTAACAACCGTGCAACCATACCTTCATCCATTGATTTGGTAAAGTTTATCATAAGCGCTGTTAAACCTTTCAGACATCCAGCTACCACTGGTAGCTTGGGCTCTCTTGTTGCAGACGTCATCTAAATCAAATGAAAGAAGTAATTGAGATTATGAGAATCCCAGGATATATTGTATGGAAGTACCTGTCCATCTTTAAGTGTAAAAAAGGAGAACATTTAAAATGGTTTTAAAGCTTAGCAACCTGAAGTTTAAACCAGTAGGTTAATAACACATAAACCCACCACAGCTTCACTTTTTTGTGTCTTTTAAAAAAA
The DNA here is from genome assembly GCF_902713425.1 of Acipenser ruthenus. Lineage (NCBI taxonomy): Eukaryota > Metazoa > Chordata > Actinopteri > Acipenseriformes > Acipenseridae > Acipenser > Acipenser ruthenus. The sequence continues at coordinate 71,097,791 of NC_081191.1, read as the reverse complement.
ATCTGAACACGTAAATAATTTAGGTAACCCAACCACTGTATGTCCTGGTATATCCTGAGCATTATCATTGGAAATCTGAACTTGATTTTATCTAATGGCACTTCCTGATTGCAAAGCTCCTCTATTATTCTACATGGACAGAATTCCCTAACCACTTACCTGTGACTTCAGTTCACTCAGGTAGGCCCGATAAAGTTTCTCAGAATTATTAAGCATGTCGCTGGGCTGCACTTCTCCCAGAACTCCAAGCAGCTCATAAATCTTCTCCAGCACTAGACAGCAAAGAACACTTGTAAGCAGCAAGTCTCAGAAACATAAGAACATAAGAAATTTATGAACGAGAGGCCATTCGGACCATCTATGCTCGTCTGGTTCACAGTAACTGATTGATCTCAAAACATTGTCAAGTTGGGTCTTAAAGGGTCCAAATGATTCAGCATCATGAAAGTACTGGTTAGGGTTAACTTTGCAAACTCTTTTAAAGATTTTAAAGACTTTAAATTATATCCCACTTATTTCTTCTGAGTTATAGGCTAAGCAGATTAAGTTCTTTCAGCCTATCTTCATAGCGCATTCCTCTAAGACCTTGTTGTTCTTTGTTGGACTCTACCCTGGGTCACAATGTCCCTTTAGTGTTGTGGTGACCACAAATGCACACAGTACTCGAAGTGCTGGTCCTTCCAGACCAAGCATTCGATAATTTATTTATGCTGTTCTCTGCCTTCCTTTTCCTAGCTGTCAGTGATATTACTGCTCAGTCTGATAGCCCACACAGATCATCCTCCACTCAACACAAAGCTATACAATTCCATTCAAGAATCTCACACAAGTATAAATAGCTAAAAGGGACATTTATATATGTCTCACCTGTGTCAGGTATTTTACTTTTCTGTGCAAGATCTCCATAAAATTTATTAAACATATCTCCCACTTTAAACTCTTGAAGCAAACAGGGGCTTGTAATGTGAAGCAGCTGAAACACAAAAATAACACAACTTATTATATATACTACTTTATTACACAGCACCCAGATGTCTAATATTATTTGTTTACAACACACTACAAACATATTTAAAAGGCAAAACATATTATTTTAAAAATGAGTCCTTTTAACAATTTCACTCAGAGTGGAAAATAAAATAAAAAAAATTATAGTATAGGCGCTTAAATTTTGCTGCAAATTTTACAATTAAAAGAAATGTTTTGTACTTGCATAAGTTCATAACATAAGCAGGTCCCTAGGGATACATTATTTCCTCTTGTTTTTACTTCTAAATTTTTACTCCTTGTATTACGATGACTATGTCTTAATCACTTACAGTGCTCCAGATAAGCTGTGTAAGGAATATTTTACGTATTGAAAAAATATTAATTATGTATGACATTTAAATTTAATGCATAACGAATATGCATGCAATTTTGCTGCACAGCTTGAGTTTGCATGTTATGAATTTTCTTGTACTCTGTTGGTTCCTGGACTCTCAATGGTCAATTATGACTATACTGCATGCGGTAGCTAGAGAATGCCTGGACAGTTAATTGTAGCCTGCTTGTGATTTGCCAGAAACATGTGACCAATAAGTCTGGGTTTTCAAAACAAAAAATAAAATTTAAGAAAACACACGGTTGAATGTACTCACTTGCAATGCATGTACATCACTCATCACAACGTTAGAATAACTTGCCCTTAGACCAGTTTTCTCATTAGCATATTTTTCGTCTGATTCATAAATCTGTACTGTGCCGTTAACTGACCCTTACTGGCATTATAATTAACATGTGCCTCAGACCAGGCGGAGAATGAAATGTGTCTTAACGGTATAATTTCCTAGCATAATTCCTGTATTTAGGAACATGTATTTAAGCCAATAGTAATAATAAAAAAAATGATTTTAATTATACAAAAATAACATCATTTAAGTATTTTGTTATTTGTAACGCATACATTAAATTGCATTGTTAACTCGTCTGAACAGGATAGGCTGCTTACTGGTTGGAAAGCATAAATCACGTTTGTAGCCTATTCATTGCTGTAAGAAAATGCCAGGTTACAGTGTGCTTGTACATCAAGAGGAGGGAGATATCTTGGAACATGATCCAGAAGAGTGAGAAGACCCTGCAGTTTAGTTTACAATCTGACGTTCATCTTGCCAGAGCGCCTGGCAGTGTATGATCTCCACTTTTACAGTACCAACCGCATTAACCCGATCAGCTATCTCCTGCAATATTATTTTAACCACAGAACCTTGTATTTCAGAACAGCTGATCTGTGTTGACAAGTATGTCTTATTTTAATACTGGGAGTTATTGGGGAGTTGTGGCAAAGTGGCTGGGTGGAATCAGGTGCAGGAGTGATGCAGTGCGGTAATTAAACAGGCAGAGCCTTGTAATCCAGTTTGGAAAAGTGAATCTTTATTTTATATTCCAGGTCTGGTGACCTAAACAATAATCCCCTGGCATTACACAACAATGTGTACTGCACGGGGTAAACAATAACGGGACTGCAGTCCCAACTAATAAATACAATATCTGACCTACAATAATTCATACTCGGTCACCAGTCCTGGGTGCGTGCAGTAGTGCTCGCGGTGGATGATACAATTTATTTAGTGACTGGCCCTTGGCGACAGCTCCAGAACTGTGTTGGCTGTAACATGCAAGACAACACAAGGCAATTGCAAGACAAAACAAACAAAACACTCACAGTACTTTTGACTATGGAACGGCAACATATCCCTTCTCTATGCTAATAAAACAACTGTCATTAGTACTTAATTTTTTTGAAAATACACAATTAAGATACAATGTTCATAGCTACAAAGCCCAATTTTGATAATTAGCTTTTCCAAGCCGATTAAAAAAATATTACCAGTAAAACATACAATACAATTGCTCTTTTTAAAAACACATACGAGTCTACACGTATTTGTGTTGCTGTTGGTACTCCTGACTCAGGGAAAGCACACAATATGGTACCGTACTGTACTACTCGTGTGTACGAAACTTCACTTTACAAGCAATGGTAGAGCAACGGACAGAACCACAGCCACGTCAGATATCGCATCATTCCACCATCCACCAACATGTGCTGTGTGTGCAAATGAGACAGAGTTTTGATTCTCCCAAAAACTCCTTTAAACCTAGTAAAGAACTCTCAAACCAACAACATATGTAAAACTATATTTGTGTAGCTCTGTGCTTGTTTGTCGGTATGGGGATGGGAGTGAAAATGTGCTCCGGACCTTGACCTTGCTGTAACCAAGAATTTTGGACCTTCACTAAAATAATTGAGTACCCAGGTTGTGGAGTTTGAGCTCAAAGAACACAACGTATTTATTCCAATGCTAAGTTTAAAAAGGAAAATAAAAAATTGATATTACACTCAATGGGCGAATTTCTTTTTTTCTAGCTAGTTCTGTGAAATCAGCAGGGGTATATACTGGGGTAAATGCTTTGGCATTAGTATCTAACTTTCTTCGCTCTTTACGATACAATTGTTTCATATTATTATTATTATTATTATTATTATTATTATTTATTTCTTAGCAGACGCCCTTATCCAGGGCGACTTACAATTGTTACAAGGTATCACATTATACATTATTTCACATTATACAGATATCACATTATTTTTACATACAATTACCCATTTATACAGTTGGGTTTTTACTGGAGCAATCTAGGTAAAGTACCTTGCTCAAGGGTACAACAGCAGTGTCCCCCACTGGGGATTGAACCCACGACCCTCCGGTCAAGAGTCCAGAGCTCATCATGAAACCAGAGGACTATCTTGAAATCTGTTTACATATATAATATGTTGTTATGCACAGTTGAAAATACTCTTTAAAAATAATCCCATACCTTGATAAGAAGTTCCAAAGCTGACACTTTGCATTTTGCAGCTCTGTCCTTGGTATACACAACAAGGCATGTATCCTAGGAAAGAGAGTTACCAGAAACAAGCAAGTCAGTGACATTTTCTCTCTCGCCACAGTTGTGAATTCAAAAATCAGTGCTATCAGGAAAGTGAAAACATAGATCCCCATTACCTTAATCCAATGAGCATATAATAATATAAGTTTGACATACTGGCAGATAGAAAGATGCATTCACATACCTGCTGATTCTGATACTCTAGATACTGTATCTTAAAGCATGTCCAGATCAAGTTTCATCACAACTGAATCATTGCAAGCATGGACATAGCGGTTTGACCATTTCTGATTTTAATGAGTTTAACAGACACATGAGCTGGTTACCTAGACACTGTGGCTAACCAAGCTTGTAATAAAACCTGGAATGGGTGAAACTGCTATGTAATAGGAGTCTTATTTCCATCCTTGCATCGCTTCTCTAAATACATGTAAAACTCTTGTGTGATATACGGATATTGACACACAGACCAGCAGGGGGGACTCTATATACCTACACATTTAGATTCTCTTCATAAGTATGTCCAGAGCATACGTACCCCCCTCCGACACACACAATCTATACATCTCGAGATTATAATAAATTCAATAACTGCTAATGAAGGTCCTAGTTTTCATTAAAATCAGTTCTCTATATATATACACAATATCTGTGTAATCCTGCACATGCATCCCATGATTCGTGTTTGTCAAAGGTGCTGTCTTGATGAGACTGAAATGTATTTTAAATGACGCTATAGCTACAGCAGCTGTGGTAATGCAGGCTTCACTGTAGTGTCCCACCACTGTCCTCCAACCCTACCATGTAGAGACCACACTATTACAGGGGTGAGTGACAACTTCCCAGTATACACAGCGCAGTCTAGACTTTCAACTGCGGCTTTTTTTTTTTAACAAAAGGGTGAAACCTTGAGAATTGCTAGTACATTGCGATTCTGAGTGAATTACCTTAATATCACACGCATAGTTTTTCTCCCAGCCATTGACTTTATGTGCTATCCGATCGAGAAAAGTTGTCAAAAGCTTTAAGGCCTCCTCTCTGGTGTCACGAAACTGTAAAATCAAAAATACAATGCCTAAAAATTAAGATGTATTTTTATTTAGTCAAACCATACTCTAATGTTGACAGAATAAAGCGTGGCTATAGATTTTTAAAACTTACATCTTCGATATTGAGGGATTTACGCACAAAAGCCAGCAATCCATTTTCTTTGGAGAAGATTAGCGAAGTCTGTAAAACTTTGGAAACAACAAACAGAATTATGGTATACAGGACACTGAGATACTATAGGAAGTCTATTGTATCTTGTCCCCAGCTTGGGGTGCAAACATAATTTGCATATATTTCCATAAAAACCGAACAAAAAGCATGAGGGTCAGGCAACTCTGTCTCAGTTGTCTTGTTGTGGAGGATGGGAGCCAGGTGTATTTAACACTTGTTACTTTGTAAATCGGGTTCTAAATTCAGACTATCATGCATGACCAGCTGACATAATTTAGAAGTAAATAGGTTTTTTTTCACAAAAAAAATATAAATACATCCCTCAGGTAAGCTGTCTGTTCTCATATCTTAACTTGAAAGGGCATATTTATTAGCTTAATTAATTAACCACAGTACTACAGGCTACAGTACTATAATATTGTATAGTAATACTATATTACAGTACTACAGTAGTACTATAGTGTTCTCATTTTACTATAGTCCAGTACTATTGTGTTTCTATAGTAAGTACTTTTTTGTAAGGGATATTACAACGAGTGCAACAATACGAGTACTATTATTAAAATCTGTGTCGTGGGTGTCGCAGTACTGTAGCTCCCCCATTGTACAACTTCGAGGAAGTAATCACAAACACATTTTGCACATATTTAAATCTTTTTTTTTTTTCTCAGTGCGCAAAAAATGTTGTACATGCACCTTAATCCTCCATTTAACTATAATGTTTAAGTGTGCACGAGCAGGACATAAGACAAGGCATTTCGAGTATTGTACCAATACTAATATACCCACCCAGTTCGTTTTCGTTTTTGGACACCATGCACTCCTGACCCAGGTTGCCAATGAGGTTGTGTGATTCAACCGCAGCGCTTTTGGCGTCTGTGGCGTTGAGGAAGGAGTGGAGTTTATGCAGGTTCCCTTGAATCCCCCCAGCACCAACACTGCAGCTACCAGGTTGAGCCATAACTGCATCTGCAGCTCAGCAACTGCCAACTTCCTCTGTAAGCAAATTAATGTACACCCACCCTCTCACTCTGACCTCAACCACATGGCCTGAGAAACATCCTGAAACAACCAAACACAACGGGAAAGGCAGGCAGATAACTGTCCGCCAACGCTTTATTGGGTACGAGTAACAAAACAAAATACTCTGAAGTGGGGTAAGGTGTAATAAAAAGCTGTATAATTTTAAATTTATGTCCAAGTTCTAATATATCAGGCACAATACAATATTTGTTAGAAATATCTTAACATTTAAGAGCACACCACTGGTTACAATAATGGTATTGCCCAGTTTTTTTTTTGCCGCGAAGTGCTTTGGCTAGCGGTTGAATTCAAGTTAGAAAAGGGGGGGAACAAAAAATATTAACAGTAAACATATACATATTTGTATCATTATTAAATAATAATTCAGTGCTTCGTATTTTTTAAAGGTGATAACCACATATAGCTCGCACTTTTTTTATTTGTGCTTTGTTTTATGTTTAAAATAATACTAATAACGAACTTATTTCCCTCCTGCAAAATGTAACAATCTGAGCTGTGTTGTCATTGGTGGAAAAAACCCGCGGAACCTGGGTCAGCGTTACAGTTTCGCGGGAATTCTGCTGTTCATGGTCTGTTCAGGTTGTGTGTAGAGGTAAGCTTTATTGAAATAAATTAATTTATGAATGTTTGCATGAGTTGTAAAGTTTACTTCATGTTTAATTAAATTCTACATCTACCCCTATGTGTATGGCGTGGTGTTCTTCTGAAACATTACACGCATTTAAAAATGCTATTGTACAAAATTAAAGCATTTAATTAAATCTATGTACTGGCTTATGAGAAAAAAAAACTACAAGTAATGTAACTTACTGGAAGTCCACTAACTTGCATGCATAGGGCGCTTTTATGATTTATTATTGTTTTTTTTAATAATTAGTCCAGAGCATTTTAATGATTGGGAAATATGTTAGTTATTATATTGTTATGCTTGTTTTGGACCCACGAGGCAGCAGAATTGGTGGGGGAGGGGGCTGCAGAAGCAAACAAAGTCTTAAAAGTGTTTTGTAATAAGTGTCCGTTTAACCCTCGCAGTGGTAAAGATGTCCTCTCCAACATCCACCCCGAGTCGCAGAAGCAAGCGTGGAAGAAGCAGCAATCCAACAACTCGTACGTAACTATAAAAGCAGTATTTTTTGTAGTAGAGGAGAATTGATACTGGAACACTATAGTACAATGAAAGGTGTGTCCGTACTCTGCCATCACTGTTTTACCAAACGGTTTACTAATAGCTGATAAGCTTTAAATTACTTAACTTAATTGTAAATCTAAATAAATAAATAATTTATAAATGGGGGCATGACAAACTAATATATATGTCTATGTATGTGTGTGTGTGTGTGTGTATATATATATATATATAGAGAGAGAGAGAGAGAGATGGGCTTTAAGTTAGGTACGTTATATAAATACTTTATTTTCTATATGTACTTATACATAAGCACAGTGGTCCAGATAAGCTGCGTACATGCCGTTTTTTTTACGCATTAACAAATCCGAAATACGCACTAAATTAATTGAATGCGTAAACATTTTGCTGCATAGCTTGTCTGCCTCCCCTAAAACTTCCACTAACAGCTACGTCTCCGTGGATACAATATCTTCAGTTACTAGAAAACTGTACACAAGAAACAACCCAACAAACATTATCCAATCTCAGGCAGGCCCTGTTGTCTTTGCAGCCAATCACAGTAAGAGTAAGATTTTCGAAGCGACACAGGTTGAAGTGTAAACACCCCAGTTCAACTGGAACCATCGTGGGAGGCAACCGCTAAAAAACTTTCCAATAATATTAAACAAACTGTTTTATAACTTACCAATGCATTTCCTTATTTTGTTTATCAGTATGGCTTTATATTGAAGTTTTAACACGTTCACTGAGTTTAAGAATTTAATGTTAAAATATAAGTAATGTTTCTGTGCTTCTCTTCATATATACATTCTGTTTCTGTGCTGTGTTATCTTCAAGTGAATAAGAACAGCTGTTATCGGATTTTTGTTTTAATATTAAGTTTTTGTACAGTAGAACAACGTGACATTGCAGTTTTAATGCTTACCCCATTACCATTAAAGATTGTACAGTATTTATCGAGATTACTTAGGACTAAGGTAATGTTGCATTTTACTCCATGAAAATACATTTTACTCTGTTAAAATTAGAGGGTAAGTTAAACCTGGGGCGGAGAATCTTTACACAATCTTGGCCCTTTCCGCCTGAACATGCCATCTTTGTTTAAAGACACTGATTTAAGGACTTTAGTTGCATTTCCACATTTACATGAAAGTTGGTATATATGTGTGGTGTGGAATGTTGCACCAACAGTGACATACAAATTATCCATGTTCACTAGCAAAACCCTCTTGTTATGTAACTTTTTGGAAGCTGTATTAAAGTGTTAATACCCTGTTACAGCTCGCAGTGAGGACCCCAAGTCCCCTCCCTCTCAGAAGCGGCGCACTGATGACTCCTCCACTGGAGACCTGCAGCCTATGCCCACCTCCCCAGCTGCTGATCAGCGCAGTCCCAACGTGCAGGACACCTCCCTCTTCTCCAGTCCTGCCAAGTCCCGACACTCTGGTGTGCATTTTGTTTTTTTGTGTTTTTAAATATTTTATACATTTTTATATCCAGCTTGTCCTTAATAAATGTCTTGAAAGCATAACGGACTGGTTGGATCTTCTGACCTGATTGATTATCTTGGCCACTTCTATAGCTGTTTTATAAGCATAATGACTCTCTCTAGGCTTTCCGTCCAATTGTGTAATATGCACACTTATTCAGTGTGTTGCAGGCACCCTAGGTATTGTACATTAAACTAAGAATGCACACCTTTTAAAGTGTCGTACCTTTGTTTTTTACGAATGTGAAAACAGTCAGATGTGTAGAGAGTGTAACTTCATGCAATGCCTTTTCCACCAGCCCCTCCAAGTGAGTTTGACATGAGCTCCCCCCTCACCTATGGCACCCCTAGCTCAAGAACGGAGGGTACTCCTCGCAGTGCTGTGCGTGGGACTCCTGCCAGACAGCGCCCTGATCTGGGCTCGGTACGCAAGGGACGCCAGGTCGATCTGCACTCTGAGCAGGTGGGACGTCGTTTTTCTGCTTCTCTATTCCGTGTAGACCGGGCACCAGACAGTGAATAATGATGTTCTGTTTGCCTTGCAGCCAGCAGGGGGCGACATGGTGACCAGTGAACAGTCTATGGGGCAGAAGCTTGTTATCTGGGGAACAGATGTCAATGTAGCAACATGCAAAGAGACATTCCAGGTAAGATAAACTGAAAAGCACTGTCAGATACTATTAGCAGTCTTGGTGTTGTGAGTACCGATAATGCTCATATGTCATAATGCATGTGTGTGATATCTGGCCTTGTGGTTTTTACCTTGCTGGCATGAGAGCTGGGAAGAGTAGTTGGCAAACTAATGCCATCCACAGAACCTTGAATTGTCTTGTGAATACAGTGTTCTTTCTGGCAATTATTTCACCAGTTGTGCTACATTTAAAAATAAGTCCTTCTTCCCCTTTTGTAGCGATTCCTGTTGCGATATATTGACCCCACTTCCAAAGAGGAGGAAAATGCAAGCTTGGATCTAAACGAGCCCTTGTATATGCAACGACTGGAGGAGGTATGATCTGTTGCCTCTATTTTTATTTTTTATTAAAACAATCCTGCACTGGGGATTTTCATGTCTCTGATGTGAATGTTTTCACAGATCAACGTGGTCGGAGATCCTGTGCTTAATGTGAACTGTGGACACCTACAATCATTTGATGCGGAGCTGTACAGGCAGTTAGTCTGCTATCCACAGGTAATATATAAAGCAATGCTGGTATTTATTTGATTTCAAAGAAATACTGAATTTCACTAAGTATTGTGTTTCTGTATCAATGAATTGATCATTGTTTCCTTAAATAGTGTCTCTTTCTGTTTCTTGTAGGAAGTTATCCCCACCTTTGACATGGCTGTCAATGAGATTTTCTTTGATCGCTATCCAGATTCCATTTTGGAGCACCAGATCCAGGTCCGGCCATACAATGCCTTGAAAACAAAGAACATGAGAAGCCTGAACCCTGAAGGTAATACCTACAAGTGCACACACACGCCTCTATACTCGCCATGGAGAGTTTAGATGCTGTATAAGGGCAGCCTACTTAAAAAAAAAAAATTGTCATGTTTAGGGGCTCCCGAGTGGCGCATCCAGTAAAGGTGCTCCGTGTGGAGTGCAGGATGTGCCCTATAGTCTGGACGTTGCGAGTTCGAGTCCAGGCTTTCCTTTGCCGACGAGGACGGGAGCTTCCAGAAGGCGGCGCTCAATTGGCCGAGCACCGCCCGAGGGGGGAGGGAGGGAGGATAAGGTCGGCCAGGGGGTCCTCGGCTCACTGCGCACCAGCGACCCCTGTATTATTATTATTATTATTATTATTATTATTATTATTTATTTCTTAGCAGACGCCCTTATCCAGGGCGACTTACAATTGTTACAAGATATCACATTATACATTATTTCTACATAAAATTACCCATTTATACAGTTGGGTTTTTTTACTGGAGCAATCTAGGTAAAGTACCTTGCTCAAGGGTACAACAGCAGTGTCCCCCCCTGGGGATTGAACCCACAACCCTCCGGTCAAGAGTCCAGAGCCCTAACCACTACTCCACACTGCTGCCCTGTAGTCTGGCCGGGCGCCTGCGGGCTTGCCTGTAAAATGCCAGAGAGCTGCATTGTCCTCAGACGCTGTAGCTCTTGGGTGGCTGCATGGTGAGTCCGCAGTGTGAATTTTTGGAATGGAGCGGTTAACCTTGGTAACAGTGTTACACTTTGGTAGCATCTGAGTGAGCTATCATTGTTTTATCTTTTTATATGTAATTTTAATCTGCATTAAAAAGCTAATTTCCACTTGCACAATAGTGCTAGTTTTAAAAGACATTTTTTCACCCTTGTATTGTCTGCCCTGTCTCAGATATTGACCAGTTGATAACCATCAGTGGGATGGTAATCAGGACCTCGCAGCTGATTCCTGAGATGCAGGAAGCCTTCTTCAAGTGCCAGGTGTGTGCCTTTAACACACGGGTGGAGATCGACCGTGGCCGCATCGCCGAGCCTGCTGTCTGCAGGAACTGCAACACCACACACAGCATGGCCCTGATCCACAACCGCTCCGTCTTCTCCGACAAGCAGATGGTAAGTTGGTAGGAAGTCTGGCAGGGAATATGTCTTCAATTTGGGGAAAGATGAGCTCAAAAGGGGAGATATGTAAAGAAGCTATTTGCTTTTTATTCATGATGTCCATTGGAGACAGTCATGTTGTGCATCTGCCATTCATGTTTTTGTAACTTTACAAACTACTTTATCAACTAATTCAGATACAACTAAACCATTAATTAGCCCTTTAAGGACCGGGATCGTGTTAACATGATCATACTGAAGTGGGCTTCTAGGACCACAATCGTGTAAACGCGATTTTAAAAAAACAAAAAAACACAAAAAAAAACACTTTGTTTTGATGACTTACAGGGCCACCGTACTTTGCATTACAGGCTTGAAGTGCATATCAGTGGACAGTGACATCACTGAGGGGCATTTAGTGTTTAAAGGGCGGAGATAGTTTACAGCAGCCCGGCAGAGGCAAAAGCAGAAACAAAACATCACAGGAACTTGTTTAGAGCAAATAAAAAAAAGTGGAAACACTGTAAATGATGTATTTGACTTAGTTATATAGCAACATTTATTCTGTCTGTCATTTATAAATATCAAGATATAAGCAGATACTATTTCATGAACTAAATGCATCGGGTATTTTTTTTTTTCCTTATCACTAATAATAATGGAATAACTATTTATAAATATTTATTTTGAGAAATAAATCAAGTAGTGTCCATTATTGCTTAAAGACCCTGAGAAATAAAGATACGTTATATTATAGAAGTGTGCATGTCTGCATGAACACATTGCACTGAATTAAGACCCACAAGCATCTACACAATCTCAAAATATCAGATTCATATCTGAAAATAACAAAACAGAAATATACGTCCACACTACCAGTTCTTTACAATAAACAACAAACTATTCTACTCCAATCAGCACTCTTTTGGTTTGCAGTGGTAAGCGAGGTACGCATGCGTTAATGGCATGAAAGGAATATTCAATTTTCAAAGTAAACGCAGATTATGAAAGTAATAAGAGAAATCCACCTGCATGTATACAGAGCATTCGGAATATTCTAGTATTCCAAATACTTACTATTCTGAATACTTGTGCCATGTAAACATACTGTATAATGTTCCCCAGTGTGTTCTGGAAAAAAGGACAGTATTTCCAATATGGTACTGTAAAAAAATATATGTGAATTTTTACAGGAAGAGAGTCAAATACAGTCAAAAAATGCCTGGTCCTGGGGGAGCATCCCACTGAAATGCTTGGTTCTGAAAGGGTTAAGGATTAAAAAAAAAATTCCAGTATTTAATTGGGCCCTTGCTTTAAAAGTAATAATTAAGACAATTAAATAAGATGCCTTAAGATGAATGCTTCGATTTGCTGTGAGTTACAGTAGGGCTGTCTTGGAGGACTTACTGGCAGCTATTTTAATAAGCAAATGGTGTATTTCTAAATGCAGATCAAGCTGCAGGAGTCTCCTGAGGACATGCCAGCTGGACAGACCCCTCACACCACCGTGCTGTATGCTCACAATGACCTGGTGGACAAGGTCCAGCCTGGGGACAGGGTCAATATCACAGGTAAGCATGCATGGGGACAGCACATTCCTGATATTCAGAAGTGGAGCTGTTCTGTATAAATACCTTCTAATTGAAACCGCTTTACCTTGGCACACTGTCTAAAAGCTGACCCATCGTTTTTTCCCCCAGGCATCTACAGAGCTGTCCCCATGCGCGTGAACCCCCGGCAGAGCAATGTGAAGTCTGTGTACAAGACGCACATCGACGCCATCCACTTCCGCAAGACGGATGAGAAGCGTCTGCACGGCATAGATGAGGACTCGGAGCAGAAGCTCTTCACAGAGGAGCGAGTGCAGGTCCTCAAGGAGCTGGCTGCCAAGCCTGACATCTACGAGCGCCTCTCCTCTGCCCTGGCTCCCAGCATCTATGAGCACGAGGATATCAAGAAGGTGAGCAAGTCAACTGTGTGTGTGTTCTGAAAATGTTTTGGTTGTTTTTACATTCGAGGTACAGTACAATCTTAAACCTCAGCCTATTTTTATGTTACCTTGTGTTTTGACGTTTTTTAAAGGGGATTCTGCTGCAGCTGTTTGGAGGCACCCGGAAGGATTTTAGTCACACTGGGAGAGGAAACTTCCGTGCTGAGATCAACATTCTTCTGTGCGGAGATCCCGGTACCAGCAAGTCTCAGCTGCTGCAGTATGTCTTCAACCTGGTGCCCAGGGGCCAATACACATCAGGAAAGGGCTCCAGTGCTGTGGGTCTGACCGCATATGTCATGAAGGACCCAGAGACCAGACAGCTGGTTCTGCAAACCGGTGCCCTGGTGTTGAGTGATAACGGTATCTGCTGTATTGATGAGTTCGACAAGATGAGCGACAGCACTAGGTCTGTTTTGCACGAAGTGATGGAGCAACAGACTCTCTCCATTGCCAAGGTGAAAGAGCCATAGCCTTTTTAGCAAAAGTTGCATGGAATTATGACTGAAGGGTTTAAAATGTCAGGTCTGTGGTCTTTGGTGCAATGTAGTGAAATGCAGGTTGCAGTATCTTGGGCTGGATGAAAACTCAGTTGTAATAGCCCATATGGACCAAGGCTGGTCAGTTGTGACTGAAACAATAACTTTGTAGATGGAATTCCTAGATTTACTGGGTTTATAGTTCTTTCATGCAAGCATTGCTGTGTACATTACAGTGAAGCTTATGCAATTGTTTTATACCAGACAATGCAAGTGTAAGATTGTAAAACATGGTAGAATTAAACTTTAATTTATTTATTACCTTCAGGCTGGAATAATCTGCCAGCTGAATGCCCGCACATCAGTCCTGGCTGCAGCAAACCCTGTGGAGTCTCAGTGGAACCCCAAAAAGACGACCATTGAGAACATCCAGCTTCCACACACCTTGTTATCCAGGTAAACACACTGAAACAACAGCAGATTTTGTTTTGTTGCTACCGTTACCAGTGTTGCTAATAAATTACTTCATCGTGGTGGCAGATGTGTCCACTTTTTCATTTGAACAGAGGTGTAGTACTTCTAGCTTACAACCACAAATTGAATGTCTATTAACCCTTTGCGGTCCATTTATTAATTGCGCGTCAGGCATGCCAGGTCTAATTAATTCACACGCGCAGTTAATTTTAGACGCGCTGTTTAAAAGTATTTTTTTTCACAGTCAAACGGGTTTAAAAGGCCCTGCATATCAACAAAGCACTCACTAGGCATCTCCGCCCCGCCCCACCCTTTCGTTTGCTATAGCGTTCACCTATGTAAGAAATAAATAATAATAATAGTCGTACATACCGATCGATCATCTCCGGATCACTCGTTTTATCACCAAACTCCTCAATAATGCGATCCAAGTCATTATTTTATTACTATAACATCTCAAAAAAGCTCTGCAAATGTCTGTGTTTTCTGCGCGCTGATTGTCAGCCAACTTGTTTACTTCAGACCGCCCCCGTTATTTGATACCTGATACCATGTATGACTATTCATGAGATACGCATTTTTTTTTTTTTTTTCGACTTGTCTCGGCTCCTGTCGCTCCCACTCGGCAATTGAATGGTTCTCGGCTTTTTCCGGAGAAAAAACGACTCGACACCCGTTTATTGCGTTGCTATAATGATGTCGGACCCAGTCCGACAAAGGACCTGTGAGGAATAATTGCAATGTCGGACCCAGTCCGACAATGGACCGCAAAGGGTTAAGTGATGTTTAGTACCAAAGGAAGTTTAAACCCCCATATTAAAGTTTTTGATAATAGTGTAGCTTGCACAACTTTTTCTGTGGCTGGAAAAAGTGCGCTATTTTGGTGTATGTGGTGTAATTGTAGTCACTGGTTTAATTATTATTGACAGAGTAATTTTTCATCAGATTTGATTTGATCTTCCTGATGCTGGATCCCCAAGACGAAGCCTACGACCGGCGTCTTGCTCACCATTTGGTGGCGTTGTACTACCAGAGTGAGGAGCAGATGGAGGAAGAAAATCTGGACATGGCAGTGCTGAAGGACTACATTGCTTATGCACGTACATACATCAACCCCAGGCTCAGTGAAGAGGCAAGCCAGGCCCTTATTGAGGTAATGAAATATGTGCAGTGCAGTTTGTGTGTGGGTGTGTTTTTAGTGCTACAGCTATTTAATGCAATTGTGCAAATTTAAAGCCAATTCTTGAAAGGATTTGTATGTGGATAGATCTTCCTCATGAATTGATTTGTGTAATTGATTCATGAATACTGTATGGGCACTTGGTGTTAATGCAGTTATTCAAAATTCAATCTAAGTTGAAAGTAAGACATTATTTGTAGGTTGGAAGCTTTTTGTTCATTACACTATGAAAAAAAAAATGGTCTGTACTGCTCCAAGTAATGAAAGCAAATATTTGGTTTCGATGAAGGAAAATTTATGTTCGATACCACTCCACTATTAATGCTTTTTTCCAGTCATTGTGCTGTAGGGTAAGTGTTGCAAAGGAAACTGTGTAGAACACTACATTGTAGAAATGCAATGTTAAAAGCAGAGGGTTTCTTATTGCATCATCCCTTTGTTTTCTTGGAATCTGAATTTCCATTAATACAGGGTTAGACTAAGAATAGTCTTCATTTCAGGCTTATGTGGATATGAGGAAGATCGGCAGTGGCAGAGGAATGGTATCTGCCTATCCTAGACAGCTGGAGTCTTTGATTAGACTTGCAGAAGCCCATTCCAAAGTGCGCTTTTCTGATAAAGTGGAGACCATTGATGTAGAAGAGGCAAAGCGCCTGCACCGTGAAGCTCTAAAACAGTCTGCTACAGACCCAAGGACCGGCTTTGTGGACATTTCTATTCTTACCACAGGTACACGTTTATCTTGGTAGTTGCTGTTTTATTCGAGAAGTGTCCTGTGCATTTTACCATGCTGTATGTAAACTACCAAAGCATAGTACCATCATCAATACTAAATATTACAGCACAACTAGTGGCAACAGTGGGTACAGTTACCTGTTACACTGGCTTTGTAAACAGCACTGTACCAGATACTGTAAGGGTCGTTTGTTTTAAAAGGAACAAATTTATTGGCAGTTTTGCTTCTGTAAAGGTATAAGGTGATGGTTAGGGAAACTGTTTGAATACCCAAGAACCTCTTAACCTAGTGCATAAATAAATCTGAAAATAAAGATGGACATAACGATTTTTGTAATTGATGGCTTTAGGTATGAGTGCCACAGCACGGAAGCGCAAAGAGGAACTAGCCAAGGTTTTGAAGAAACTGATCCAGACAAAGGGGAAGACGCCAGCTATGAAATACCAGCAGCTGTTTGATGATCTCCGCGGACAGTCTGATGCTGTAAGTCTCTTCTCTAAAGCCTCATCCCATGTCTAGCTTTTAGTATGTTTAAGCTTGTAATACAGGTATTATATAAGTGGAAGTCGCCAATGTATGAAGATTCTTTCTCCTGTATTATGGCTGTCTTATCTCTATAGGCACTTGACATTGTTGTTTTATGCTATATCTGCCATGTGGAAGCATTAAGTGGTTGTACTTTTCAGCTGGGGAATCAAACTAGATCTTGGCTAATTATTTTATTTGTTTTGCAGGCAATTACCAAGGACATGTTTGATGAAGCACTTAGAGCTCTGGCTGATGAAGACTATTTAACTGTAACTGGGAAGACTGTTCGGTTGCTTTAAAAATGATGTATTTGTAGCAGAGTGTTTCTGTTGCTTCTGTTTTTCTAAATATCTTTGCTGTTTTTGGTAATTCTTGCAATAAGCGTTGTTTAGAATTGTGATTTGCAGCTGCTTTTTTTTTTTTTTTTTTTATAGGCAACCAGTGACAACCTTTAGCAGTCACAGCTACAAAGTATGTAAATTACAAATGATGCATTTTTGTATTTCACTTGAAAGAAGTTTTTGGAAAGAAAACAAGTTTAAACTTTCAAAAAAAAAAAAAAATGCTAATACTCAATAAAGATGATATTTCTGTTTCTTGCTGAACATCGGCCATTACTGAACAAGCCTCCATATGGTAATACCAAGAGAAAGCACTTTTTTGCCCTTTGTCACAACTGCTCTCTGTACTCCTAACTCTGCAAGTGCGGCCGCTAAATAGACCGATGCGCTCATTGAGACCCTCATTATCATAATTGCAGATCATTATTTGTGCGTGTTGAGTAATTTGCATTGCTCTTAAGCTTACCTAGGGCACAGTGCAATTTGAATTTTGCATCCGCAATTATTTGCACGGTGCCTGTACTAGCATCTGCCCCACAGTGCAGAATTGTGCTTATCAGAGTGATGGAGAAGCTGTTCTTCAAATAAGGTATATGTTTGTGAATCTCCATCCATTCCATTTAAATTAGGGTAGACCCTGTTATTTGTGAAAGGGGGTTGTTAACTTTTCAGAGTGGTTGTGTGTTATTTTACACTGATGTTAAACCTTTGGCCATCCTGGCCTCATCACAAGAAACAGATTCTAGAAGACAGATTTATTACCACTGTAGCTGTATATGTTAGTAATATTGTCAGCTGTATAGTATTTTGCTAGTTTTTATAATAATAATCTTTATTTTTATATAGCGTCTTTCATAGTTGACCACCATCACAATGAGCTTTACAAGATACAAGACAAGGGTGTGTGAACTATGCATCAGCTGCAGAGTCACTTACAACAACGTCTCACCTGAAAGACGGAGTACAAGGAGGTTAAGTGACTTGCGCAGGGTCACACGAGTCAGTGGCTGAGCTGGAATTTGAACCAGGGATCGATCTATCTCTATCTCTATCTATCTATATATATATATATATATAATTTTAATCAGAGTGGCAGAGTATGTTAGAATTGTTTATAGCTACTGGTAATGATGCTGCTCTAGGTTGCAGTTAAACATGTTAAGATAAAATGTACTTCAGTGTTTAGCAATAGCCAATTGGACTCTACTCATATCTCTAATAATGCTGGAATCTACAGATAAGAAACTCGTATTCCTATCGCCTCTATACCATGTTGATTGAACTGTCCAAATATACTAGAAACCACTATCAATTATAGTAGCTGTCTGTAGAGCATCAATATACTTTTGAGGGTGAGCACAAACCCATGCTGGAAATGAGATACAGGGTGATAGAAGTATAGACACAGTGCAAATTGCATTGCGGCCAGGCAATTATTTTGCACTCTGCCCTCTGTAAGCTTAAGAACAATCCAAATTACTCAACACAGAAAAAATGATCTGCAATTATGATAACGAGGGTCTCAAGGAGCGCGTCAGTCTATTTAGCTACTGCACTTGCAGAGTTAGGAGTACAGCAAATAGTAGTCACTGTGTGACATTTGTGGAGCACGAAAATACAAACCAAAAAAAAAAGTTTGGATGGGCAGCAAAGTCGTCTTGGGGCACAGGAAAAAAAAAAAAAAAAAAACTTAGGAGATGACAGTCCTTATGGCTGACGTCACCCAGCATGAAATAAAGCTGTTGGAAAAGCCTCAGCTAACATCAGTTATGCGAGTATCTGCAGGAAATTATATGTATTGGCTTTCCCTTTTCAGCATAACATCCAGAAATGTGCCTGGCATTCTGGATTGGGCTATCCCTCCAGACATTCCAACTGTGGTCTGAAAGGAAGCAGAGGCTAAGTAGTGCAAAGAACACAGCACTTTCACATGTGCAGGGATAGCGGTACCTAGATTGACATTGGGGTTTAGCTCATTCCTCAATTCATCTATGAGGTCAAGGATGACCTGCAGAGTGAGATGGTAACGCTTTAGCACCGCATCCTCCGGCAGCCCAAACAAAGTTCCTGCCTCTCCTCAACAACAGCCAAATGTGGCTGCATCAGGAAGTGTACCACAGCAGCCATCCTGAAGCCAATGATAGGTCTCTGCAGGTATGTGCTTTTATACAGCTCTTAATTACTTGCTTCTACAATGGTTTGCACCATGTAAGAGGAGGTGTAAAGTTTTTGGAGGGTCAGCAATTTCCTAAGTGCAAGGCAAAATCCTTACAAATCCTTATGTTTGCACCCACTAGCCAGATCCCGCCCAATTCCATTAGCTTGTTTTTCATTTAAATGCATTTAAATGGAGTTGCCGCATTCTTAGCGACGTAAAATCAGACTTTACGGCTAATAAACACGATTTAAGGCAGCATTATGGGGGTGTTTGGACCCGCAAATCATTTTGCGCATATCCTTATATCACCCCAATAATACCAGACCTAAAAGACGCAGATTGCAATAGAATGTGCTTGTGGAAGGCAGCGCTATGGTATACGTGCTAGTTTCATAGTAGCTGCAGGAACGACATCGTCCTGTATAATTTGTGACATTCTGTCCTCCAATCATAAACGCATATGCAGTAACTACCGAGGTGCATTGTGCGAATGCAATTTATAAATACTTTTACTAAAAATTGAAGAAAATCGTTACGCTAGGCATACCGAGAAGTGCTGTATACAAATAAGTAAAACGCTGTATTTGGAAAACAATGTTTTCTTTTCATTGTAGATTCATTGTAGATGTATTCCTTTGTGGGGGGTCGATGAGTCGGAACGTGTACAGCTCATACTTACTTGGCAGGGGATATACCATGATCATGAAGGTGGTTCACAGAGGGAATTTCGACTGCGTAATGTTTTGTAGTGGATGGATTGCGTTCGCGTTCTCCCCTGATATGGTCAAAAAATAGAAACACGGCTCATTTAAAAGCAGGCAACATTTTCAGAAGCTTCCAGTAGGTGGTGTTATCAAACTTGGAAGGAGATTGTTTTGCACAGTGTAATGTTCTGAAAAGTTGTTGTGTTTCCTGCGCACGTATTTTGATGTGTTTGAGAAGATTAGAAGTAATGTAAGCAGTGCCAGTATCAAAGGTAAAAAAAATAAGAAAAACACCACAAACATCTCTTATGTCCTTCCTTATCCATGCGCTTTTTTTTCTATTCTAGTTGTACTTTTTGTTTAACTTCATGGGTCACATTTCGTCATATACTGTATGACTACTCCGTTTGTTCGTGTGTGTGATGGGACGAAAAAAAAGTAAAATAAAAACAATGTTTACCCTTAGTTTCCAGGTTAATAACAGAAATAGCAGGGAAATAGCGCCCCCTGCTCAGCTGCAGAAAGAAAAGCTTACAGCACCTGGTATTCCCAGGCGGTCTCCCATCCAAGTACTAACCAGGCCCGACCTTGCTTAGCTTCCGAGATCAGACGAGATCGGGCGTTCTCAAGGTGGTATGGCCGTAAGCGAAAGATAAAGTTGGTTTAATCTATTTTATAGTAATAAATTAGCGTCATTCGTGCAGTAACGGTTTATTAGATTTTTTTTTTAACATTTAAGCAGCTATGTATTTTTGTGCAGAATTTAATAAAAACACTTAAATGAAAAACAAACAAACAAAAAAAAGGTTCACCCAGGGCGACGCTCGGCCATTGCACGGCTGTGTTGACCCCTGCGAATTCCCCAAATGCGGGATTCTCGACTGCATTATTGGAGTTGGGGACTGCGTTCCCGCTCTCCACTGATATTCTGGTCAAAGATAGAAATGTCTTCATCTATTCTTGACAATGTGGGGAAGCTATAAAAAAGGCCAACAAGATGCTCGGATATATTGTGAAAAGTGTTGGATTTAAATCAAGGGAAGTAATGTTAAAACTTTACAATGCATAAGACCTCATCTAGAATATTGTGTTCAGTTCTGTTCAGAATTATTCCTGGTTTAAAAACCTGTCTACAGGTAACCAGTGTCTGAGGCAGATAGGTAAGTGATCCTGCTTCAAGTAATTTTAAATTAACTACATTAAGTAACATTATAAGGTGTTTCAATTAGGTGATGTAGTGTGTGATTAGTACCAGGTGAGTGTGGTTAAATTGAATAGAGGTTGATTTGCTATTTGATTGGTTTCCACACAGCTTTTTTCCACCTAGTTGTTATATTATTATTATTATTATTATTATTATTATTATTATTATTATTATTATTATTATTTATTTCTTAGCAGACACCCTTATCCAGGGCGACTTACAGTCGTAAACAAATACATTTCAAGAATCACAGTGCAAGTAATAATACAATTAAGAGCAAGATAAATACAATGATGAATACAATGACTTTGGTTCAAGCAAGTACAAGTGTGACAAAATACAATTCAGTAATACAGCAGATAACAGTGTCAATGATAGTTACATCAGGATATAATTAAATACAAAATACTACAGATTAAACACTTGGCAGATTATAATATACTGAAGTACAGGATTAAATACAGTAAAATAGGGGGCAGATAAGAGCAAGTAAAGCGCATTTAAGGAAGGGTGAAATGTGACCCAGGGGAAAAACAGAGGAGTTCTACAGGTGCTTTCTGAAGAGGTGAGTCTTGAGGAGGCGTCGGAATGTGGTCAGGTCAAGTAGCAGGGTTTCAAAAATGTTTCATTGTTAACATCCTGACAACTTTTTACACTTAAAAGTCTGTTTCAAGGCTCAAAATATCGGCTCTGGTGCACTGGGGTTTGAGATTTGTCCAATAAATCACTGCAGGAAACATAACAATAAGTTCTCTGGCTTTTCTGTTCCATACCACATCATGGATCGTTATTGCTGTGTTAGCTTTTTGACAATGTGGGCAATAATCCATACACTATCAGTGCACTAGAGCAGACATTTTGAAAAGAGCTTTGAAACAGACTTTAAAGTTGTAAGTGTCCAGAGTTATTTATAAACACTCTATAACAAAATACTGTTGTATCTATACTCATTTTGGCAGTACATTATACTGCACTCTTATTAATCCAAACCTATATCATAAAGCGCGGCAGGCTGAAAAAAACTCAGTAAATTCTAATCAATAGAATATTACAAAATCGTAACCAATTCTTTATTAATCTGTTGTTAAAATATAACCTTTAATTAGAATCACGGCACAAAAATATTTTAAAACCCATTAGTTTGTTCTTTAAGGAAAATCCAGCATCTTTTCTGTAATTGGAGAAAATACTTATTTCAGGTTGCAGCGTTGATACAGTATGTGACGACTTGCCGAGGCGGTGCCTCTTTGAGGCTTTGTTTTTTCTTCCACAAAAATTGACCAATTCCAGGAAGGCCAATTCAGTCCATGAATTACTTCTTTAATTATTAGTTGTCCTTTTCTTCAGTAGCAATCCAGCTAATGAAGCTCCTTTTAAATGTTTTAAACAATATTTGAGTTTTCTTCTCAGTTGATTGAGTCATTCCGTATCAGAGGTCAGACATGATTCTGAGATCTATATTGACACCCCAGCAGAGGTGCTTTTCCCAAATATATAGTGCAATCTCTCGGAATGTGGAAAACTATATTTAAATACAATTGATATATTTCAATATTTTAGTGGCAGGGACAGCACGGTGTCGTGGTGCTTAGTGCTGCTGCCTCACAGCTCCTGGGTCCTGGGTTCGATTTCGGCCTCATGGGTCTGTCTTTGTGGAGTTTGCATGTTCTCCCCGTGTTCGCGTGGGTTTCCTCTCACAGTCCAAAGACATGCTGGCTAGTGGATTGCCTCTCTAAATTGTCCTTTAGTTGCCCTGTGATGGACTGGCGTCCCGTCCAGGGTGTAGTCCTGCCTTGCGCCCCTATGTCTGCCGGGTTAGGCTCCAGCTCACCGCAACCCTCTATAGGATTAAGCGGTTACAGATAATGGATGGGTGGATATTTTAGTGGCCCTTTTTGAACAAGTTTAATTTAAAGGCATTTTTAAAGACAAAGCTACCTTTTAATAGTTTATAAATAGGTTATTATGCAATAACTGACCATTTACAAAAAGCTAGTTGTTAGTTGGTAATAAACAGGAAAGTGCCTATTAAAATAAAGCGTTACCAAATATGAGTCTGTCTAGTTAGGCCCAGATATGTGTGACATGCACTGGGAAAAGCTCATCAAAACTTGGCAAGAGCTGTCTTAACCATTGCAATCAACTGGGCATGACCTCATTAAAACCTGCCAGTGCCCCCAGTCATTAGTACAGGGATGTTCCATACCCTTCAACATTCTGCACAGAAATAGCCTACTCTTCAGAGGGCAATCCTGTCCAACACCACATGATTGGTCTAGACAAGTTTTTTTTCTTTTCTTTTAAATTCCAAAAGCTCCTTTTAATTATGCAACCAGTGGAGCAGTGAGACTTTTTTCTAATTAATCCCTGCAGGGTTTTTGGGTCTATTAAGCATTCTGTTCTGATGTAAGAGGTCTTTGTACTGGGAAAACGCCATGTGCTATGATTATGTAAGGCAGGCATACTCCCTACACTAAATGGTAGGGACTGGGTGGACTAATATCCAGAGCTGGCAATGGAACGTGAAACAAGTAATATGATTGGTCGAGCAAGGTTCCAGCTGTGGAAACAGACAGTTGGAGCCTTGTCACATATTCTAAATCACTGCGCTGCCCAACAGAATTTAAAAGTATCGGATGGTAGGCATCTTGCTTTTACAGTTACAGATGTACAGCTTTAACTATGAAAATGAGTTAGCAATTACCTGTAATAAATACCAAAGTAGTAAGTAGACATGCTGATTTGGATGAAGAACAATTAAATGAACTGGAAGATAGTAAAAAAAAAATACAGTCACCCCGTCTTTGTCACTTAAAATAATGTATTTTTAGCAGTTTGTAAATGCTACAGAAAAACATAAAAAGCCACTTCTGTACATTATCCACCCCTCTCAGACACATACCTTGAAAAATTACTGAAATCCGAGACGTTGTATTTTATTCCTCCCGTCTGTTCTGCTCAAACAGTGTGTCTGCACTGTCAGTGACAGGGGAAAAAAATTACTCAGTGCTGTCTCAACTCTGCCCCTTTGTATATATCCCAATTTAAGCCACTGGTTTTGTTTTTCTGTCCCCTGCGGATCCCTCAGAGCAGACATCAACAGTACACAGGATCTTCAGTAACAACACAGGAGGTATTTTTTCAGTATTAACAATTTACAAACATACATACATCGCAATAACATTATTATTTGTATTTCTTTCTTAGCAGACACCCTTATCCAGGGCAACTTACAATTGTTACAAGATCACATTATTTTAACATACAATTACATTATTTTTTACACATTATTTTTATATACAATTACCCATTTATACAGTTGGGTTTTTACTAGAGCAATCTAGGTAAAGTATCTTGCTCAAGGGTACAGCAGCAGTGTCCCCCCACCAGGGATTGAACCCACAACCCTCCGGTCAAGAGTCCAGAGCCCTAACCACTACTCCACACTGCTGCACAGTATTTATATTGATCTCTTTTCATCCGCTTCATTAAATAATTTCAATAATAAATGTGTATCAAACACACGGCAATGCAATAATAAACAATACCCACAGTTTTATCACAGTTGATCTTACAAATATTTTACCAATCGACTCAACAAATATGCCAAATAAAACATTAGATTAACATTCATACATCGACTATTAGCAAATAAATGTTTTTCTTTCTTACATTTTACCTCAGTCGATTTAACAAAACTTTACCACTGTGAATTTAACAAATACACCCAAATAGCATTACAACAACATTAATACATTAAATATCAGCAAAGATTAACATCTGATGGCTAGTATTTCGCTTTAAAGTAATCAAATACAAAATATATGTGTTTCACAATGCGTTTTACCTTCAGTAACAACACAGGTGGTATTGATTTGTGCCAATGCTACTGTGCAAGGCCAGCTTTTCCAGATAGTTGTTACAGCGTCTTGCTCTAATCTGAAGGCATACATAACCATACCATATTCAAACAGTATAATAAAAATATATATACATACACATATACACACACGCATACATAGATCAATATAGTTACATACACACACCCGTACATCATACTACTACTACTACGACTACTTATTATAATAATAATAATAATAATAATAATAATAATAATAATAATAATAATAATAATAATAATAATAATAATAATAATAATAATAATAATAATAATAATAATAATAATAATAATAATAATAATAATGCAATATGGAGTAGTGGTTAGGGCTCTGGACTCTTGACCGGAGGGTTGTGGGTTCAATCCCCAGTGGGGGACACTGCTGTTGTACCCTTGAGCAAGGTACTTTACCTAGATTGCTCCAGTAAAAACCCAACTGTATAAATGGGTAATTGTATGTAAAATAATGTGATATCTGTATAATGTGAAATAATGTATAATGTGATATCTTGTAACAATTGTAAGTCGCCCTGGATAAGGGCGTCTGCTAAGAAATAAATAATAATAATATAAAAGTTACACTAAAACCCACTAAGACAAGAAAGCCATTTTATAAAAGTATGTTTTCAGTCTAGACTTAAAAACTGTAATGGTCCCAGCTTCCGTGACAGACGCAGGCAGAGCATTCCACAACTTAGGAGCTTTACAAGAAAAAGCCCTGCCTCCCGTGTTGCTTTTGTTGACTCTAGGAATAACCAGTAGCCCCGCATCCTGTGATCTCAGAGTGCGATTCCGAAGATACGGGGTCAGTAACTCCTGCAAATAACTAGGTGCTAATCCATTCAGGGTTTTATAAATTAACAACAAAATCATAAAATCAGTTCTATACTCCACAGGGAGACAGTGCAAATAGGCCAAAACAGGGTTAATGTGTTCACTTTTCCTGGTTTTAGTCAGAATTCTAGCGGCTGTATTTTGAACAAGCTGTAAGCGAGAAACCATCCGTTTTGGGATCCCAGAGAAAAGTGCATTGCAATAGTCAATTCTTGATGAAACAAAGGCATGCATTAGCCTCTCAGCATCGGGTATGGAAATAATAGGTCTAAGCTTAGCTATATTTCTCAAATGATAAAATGATACTTTAGTAATTTTCCTAATCTGATTCTCAAATGATAGATCAGGATCAAAGATGACCCCCAAATTTCTAATTTCTAGTTTTAGTTCCATTGAGACACTGCTAAGGTCTAGATTATGTAAATGGATATTCTTTAGTTGATGCTGTGGGCCTACAAGCATGACCTCTGTTTTGTCAGAATTCAACATTGAGAAGCTCTGTGACATCCAACACTTGATGTCAGCAAGGCAAGCAGCTAATAGCACCCCAATAAAAGGATTGCCTGGATCCAGAGACAAGTGTTATCTACATAACAATGAAAATTAATTCCATGCCTGCAGATAATATCATCTAATGGCAGCAGATATAGTGAAAACAACAAAGGACCTAAGATAGAGCAAAATACAAATTGGAGACTTCCCTCCCAGTTCTTGAAACACAGACACGATGTGACATTTCCTTGTAACAATTATTATCCCCCACCGGGGAGGCAGATGTCATTCTTTGGAGTTTTGTCTGTATCTAGATAATTCACAGTCTTACTGTGATGATGTGATGAAACTTCATAAACACAAGTTCATAAATGTTTCATTATCTAGGGGTATATGGAGCCTGTCTGTTCGACCATGGTTATGTCTGTATCACTCGATCAATCAATCAATCTGTATTTTATATAGCGCCTTTCATAGTGGACCACCATCACAAAGCGCTTTACAAGATGCAGTGAAAAAAAATGCATAATTCATTAAATACAGTGAAAGACAATGAATAATACATTAAATACAAGGCTAGGATCTGAAAAGAATTCTAAAACATTTTGAAAAAAAAAGTCTAGTATGTCACACTAGTCACACCGTATATAAAAATGTTAGTATGTCACGCTACGGTGTATCTAGAGAACTGCCTGTCCTATTGTGATTCATCTTCTTTAACATAAGCTATTGAGTGTGTTATAATCTGAGGGTATGTCTCTCTGACCACCTTTCTATTTGTGTGTCTCACACTTACATTTTTAGAGAGCCGTTTTTCCATTTGCGATGAAGCTTGGTAAGGGCATTCCTTAAAGAGTAAGGAGCTTCAAATGCATTTCATGGCCTTTTTTAAACAGGGACTTTAACACCTTCTATCCCTCTATGCTGTATGTTAAAATTAAACTGGACATACAGTAGGTCATAGTGATGTACATTTTCATGTCTAATTTTGTATGTACATTCGTGGCCGGAGATGAATATCACTGACTTCACTGCTTGTGCTTTCTTGATTAAAGTTTTGAATTTGAATCCTGCATTGGTCCTTTAAATCGATTTAATTCCCATCATGCAGTCTGGGGGATGTATTGACCCCATATTACCAACACTGTCTAATTACAATAAAAATACATTGGATATGGCTCGGCTTGTTAAAGGTTTGACGTTTTAGGGAGCCGGCATTTACATCTGCTACAGTTTAGATCATTATGTCCTGATGTTTCAATGATTTTTGAGTTTTCTCAAATAATGCACCAAACTGACACGGCAGAGATCAATGAAGAAAAATCCATGTATTATCATGACCGTTTTACTGCTGTATTTGAGATTGGACACTAGAGGTCGCTAGTCACAAGCCTTTTTCTGTAAAAGAAGGCTGCAACGCTACTTTTGTTTGCAATGCGGCCAAGGTGCAGAGTTAGTTGCCTTAGTGTTACTACTAAGGGCTTTATAAAAGAGGTACACAAGAAGTGTCCCATGCCTGTTGTATGTACAGTACTGATTTTAAACTGGTAACATAGCTGGTGTTTTTAAACGTTTGCAGATTTTCAGATGGTCATCATAATAGTGGAGACTGTAATGTAGGAGCTGGTTAAGCTGATTCAAGGGACATACATGGTACTATTCGCCTAAAATATAAACTAGATACTGATAACTGGATTTGCGGTGAACAATAAACTCCTCAAAGAAACGCGTAAACAATTAATCGTTAATGTTCAAACTGCTGCAGCGGTCTATTCTGCGTGTTGAGATAAGAGCCTCCGAATAGGGAGGTTTTATTCTAATTTGTGAATGATGCGCGCGCGTCTGTGGGGGTGGATTCGCCGTTTAAAAAAAAGTAAACACAGGAATGAGAAACACTGAAGCTGGATTGAAAACGGGCGCTGTTTACACGTTCCGCTGTGAAATATTTATGCAACCCGTAACTTAAAAGTCAAGGTTTATGTGGTGGGGAGCGCGTCACCCCAGTCCTGTAAAACACAAGCAGTGCTTTGTTCCAGCATTTTAAGATTTTTCTTTTCATTTTTGGATGCTTTGGGTTAACAACAAAGAGTGGACAGAGTGCGGATTTTTTTTTTTTTTTTTTTTTTTTTTTATGAATCTCGTAAGGATCCTGTTGTATTTCCCCTGTGCAGAACCTTCTGATTCTGTGAACAGGATTTTATTTGAATGCGTTTTTAAAATCCTGGCTGCTGCAATGCAACGTTTTTAGTCAATCTAAGGAATTGAACTAATGCTCACGTCTGATTAAAAGTGTATATATTATTACAGCACATACATTCTTCTAAAACGTAAAAAAAAACATGACTATGTCAGTCGCAGAGAGGCATTCTGGATCCGGGGGTAAAGAAGAGGAGAGCGAAGATGAGAGCGAAATTTTAGAAGAGAGTCCCTGTGGTCGGTGGCAGAAACGAAAGGAACAGGTACGTGTAGATACAGTTATATAAAACAAATGTGCGTAGAACATAATGTTTTTTATGCATTTGGAAAACTGCAAGCAGAGTTAGCTGCTACGAGTGGGACGTGTGAAGTGCTGCACCTCACCAATGAATATAGCAGTACTAGTACTATTAGTATTGTTTACGTGTATGTTTCCAAAAATAGAAATACGTTTCACCTGAGTGTAGGTAATAATAACGTAGACCACGACAGTTTTCAATGCATGGACTGACGTGTGTAGTATTAATCATACTATTTGGGTGACAATATTGTTAGACACTTGAATTTTTCAGAATTGGAACAAAGAAAGAAGAAAAAAATATATATTTCTGTTCTGTCTGTTCGCGCTTAGCATTGGGGTTGTTTAGCTTAGGTAAGTGTACTTGCTGTATTATACCTACCGTGATATATGTCGTTTTGCTATGGATTTCTCGTGCGCATAAACAGTACTAACATAACAAGCCAGTTGGGTTAAGATATGAAACCACAGTTTAATATTACTAGAATTTAGGAATTACACAATATGATTGTCCAGCCCAGGGTAGGGTTTCCTGAGAAGGGTGCAGTGTGGTTGGATTACTGACACGGAGGAAGCAAGCAGCCAAGGCATGGGTGGCATTTTAGACTGTTGCAGTTTTGTGCTAATGAGCATTCTACGTTGTCAGCTGCGTGACTTCACGCGCAGCTCAAGCAAACTGGCTGCACATATAGTATATTGCAGTCGATCCCGCAGATTTTAAATTGTTCTAAAAGGAGTAAGGTGATACATAAAATAAAATATGTCTAAAAGCTACTATCAAATAGGTAAGATGGTATTAAAGTGTCTGCTCTCAGTGATGTTTATTACTATAGGATACACATGACCAAAACGACTTAAGGGGTGTGCAGCAAACTGCAGCAAGCAAGCAAGCTTGTTGTTCGTCTGCTCGTTGCTGCACAGACGGCAGGCAGACTGCAGCCGAAGACATTCGGCGCATTATGAAACCTGTCAACTCTCCCTTATTTAACTGGACACTCACGGTTTTTCGACACTTCTCCCGCACATTTCCCGGGACAAATTTTCTCCAGTATTTTGCTCAACACTGAACTGTTAAACCCACTTATATCAGCAAACCTTAAATGTCTGCAAAAGTAGTGGTCAGTCTGTGGTTACTGCAATCCCTGTATGTAGCAGTATGGAGCGCCATTTGTGCCAAAACTATCGAGACATTTATTTGTCAATTCATTTGTTAATTCATGATTTGGTCCATTTGTCCAGCAGTTCGTCAATTCATACAGTAATTCATACACTTATTTGTTAATTTGTATAATAATAAATTAATGAATTTGTCAATTCATGAATACGAAAGGCTGTACGGACTAGTGTGAAGCGTTTGCTCAGCGCTTGACCTGCAAATTTCCAATCAACCAGACGAACTTCCCTGCAACTTCCCAACAGACAAACTTCTAACTGTCAATCTCGCACGTGCCGAAAACTATGGCGCCCCATTTGTTCCAAAACTATCTGGCCTTTAGTTTGTAAATTTGTTTGTCAATTTGTTTGTCAATTTGTTTGTCAGTTCGTGAATTGGTCGATTTGTCCAGCAATTCATCCATAAATTTGTCAATTCATACAGTAATTCATAAACGTATTTGTTAATTCATCTAATAATTAATTAATTCATTTATCAATTCATTAATACGAAAGGCTGTACGGACCTGCAAATTTCCAATCAACCAGACAAACTTCCCAACAACCAGACAAACTTCTAACTGTCAATCTCCCACTGTGCCAAAAACATTGCAACCTTTCTAGCCAATGGGAGCACACACTAATATTTTAATCAACGAAAATCCAACCTCACTCAAAAGTGCTTCAGACAATAATATTTAGAAGGGCGTTTCAAAAGATATTCTATTTAACAAGATACTCGCCTCCGCTGAGTTTCAATGGAGACTTCCGTCTCACTGCGCGCAAAGCATTGTGGTATATAGAGAGTTGGGCAAAACAATTCTGTGGCATATGGAACATAAATGCTGTAACACAGCAGAACGCTATTGTTCAGGCCAGGGGCTGATTAATGTGTAGATAACTATCTGACATTCAGTAACTGGAATTCCATTCATGTAATTACTCTGCAGATATAACCTAAAAGGACACCACTATTTACTCAAGCCAGGAGCTGGTTAATTGCTACAGGGGTAAAATAATATTAAAGAGTAATGGAGGGCAAAAGTGGACATATTTCAGCACATAAAAACCTTGCTCTTCTTTAGCTAATCTCAATTTTTTTAGAAACTTTTTTTGCTAAACACATTGCAAGATGTCTTCTTTAGGTGTGGAGGTGATAGTTTGGAAAAAGGCAGAAAATCAGAAACATTCAACCATAGCCAGTCATTAGCCTGCAAACAAAAGGAATTTGTTGGCAGAGGGAGGGGTGGGGTATGCTAATTAAAATTTCCTTCAATCAAATCATGCTGTGATATAAGACGTGGACGGGCTAGAAAGAGACACTTTCACTACTATACAGTGGAAACAAAGGGTCTAAGATGGGAATTTTGCCTCCAAGTGACATCACAACATAAAATATTTACTATGAAAGTTGTATCACCTGTCATCGAACTAAGGGTATATTTGCTGAACTTTTTCTTGACCATTTTTAGTATTAACTCTGTATGCTGTGATATTAAAAGATGACATTATTTAAAGCTGGCGCTCACATTAAAAGGAATGTTTTAAATTGTGCGGTAGTGGTCCTGGTAATTCTTAATTGGTAAGATTTACTGAAATTATTTTGTTTACAGTGGCACAAGTTAACCTCATTGATGTTAATTGAATCTGTCAAGCTATTTTTAAGGCTGGTTTCAAGCTTGTCAATATATATAACGTGTTATATATACTACGGAAGCGCATTGCTGCCATACATTATATATATATATATATATATATATATATATATATATATATACACACACTACCTGCCAAAAGTTTTAGAACACCTCCATTTTTCCAGTTTTTATTGAAATTTACGCAGTTTAATGTCTCAATGTACTCTGAAATTAAAGCATAGAACACATAAACAATTGGAGATAAAAAAGAAATCACGGAATCGTTTTGTTTAACAAAATTTAATCTAAATTTTTGACTCATCAAAGTAGCCACCTTTTGCAGATATAACAGCCGAACACACTCGTGGCATTCTTTCTACAATGGAAATCAAATATTGTTCGGAAAGTTCTTCCCAACACTGTTGCAGAAGTTCCCACAAATGTGTTGCACTTGTAGGTTGCTTTGCTTTCACCCTTCTGTCCAGTTCATCCCAAACCAGCTCGATGGGGTTTAAGTCTGGAGACTGTGCTGGCCATTCCATGATTTGAAGCCTACCGTCTTGTTCTTTTCTTCTAAGGTAGTTCTGACATAGCCTGGAGGTATGTTTTGGGTCATTATCTTGTTGTAGGATGAACCCCTGACCAACTAGGCGTATACCAGAGGGTATTGCATGGCGCTGCAAAATGCTGTGGTAGCAGTTTTGGTTCAGGATGCCACTCACTCTGTGCAAGTGGCCGACTCTGGATCCAGCAAAAGAGCCCCAGACCATCACACTTCCTCCTCCATGTTTGACAGTTGGTGTCACACACCGAGGAACCATCCTTTCGCCTACCCGACGGCGTACAAAAACCCTGCGTGATGAACCAAAGATTTCAAATTTTGATTCATCGGTCCATAAGACCTTCTTCCAGTCTTCAGTAGTCCACTGTCGGTGCTTCATGGCCCAGGCAAGCCTCTTTTTCTTATTTTGCCATCTTAGCAATGGCTTTCTTACTGCCACTCGACCTGTCAAACCTGCAGCTCGAAGTCTTCTCTTCACAGTTGAAACTGAGACTTGCTTACTTCGACCAGTGTTAAGCTGTGCTTGAAGCTGTTGTCCTGTGAGCCGCCTATCACGCTAGCTGTTGACTCTCAGAAACTTGTCTTCTGATTCTGTTGTGGCTTTGGGTCTGCCAGACTTCTTCCTGTCAGAGTTTCCTCCAGTTTCCAAGTGCCTTTTGATGATGTAGGAAACTGTACTCACTGACACCTTGGCTTTCTTTGCAATTTCTCTAAAGGAAAGACCTACACTTTTAAGGGTTATAATGGTCTGTCTGTCTTCCTTTGTTAATTGCCTTTTTCTCGCCATTATGAGAGCAATATACTACTTCCTGCAGTACAATACTGTCCAAATAATGCTTAAGAGGGTGTAGTAACACAGTCTGTTCCAACACTGCTTTTATACAGACAGAGGGTTTGTAAGTAATCAACAAAAGTTGGGACACCTGTAGGAATTGTTAGCATCAACTTTCAAGGCTTAATTTACTTCCATTGCTGCAGAACAGCTGTAAGTTGTTAACCCATTACTTGTTCCCTGAAAAAGGCCTTTTTGTATAACTCTGAAATGTACATTATTTTTCAGTTTTTGGTAACCTAAACTTTTTTTTTAAACCTCTGGCAGTTTACCGCTTACCTTTGTACCATTTCAGGTTATTCACTGGACTTGAACTGCTTAAATTTCAATAAAAACTGGAAAAATGGGGGTGTTCTAAAACTTTTGACCGGTAGTGTGTGTGTGTGTAATATATATATATATATATATATATATATATATATGTATATGTATATGTATATGTATATGTATATGTATATGTATATATGTATATGTATGTATGTGTATACATATACATATATATATATATATATATATATATATATATATGTATGTATATATATGTGTGTATATATATATATATATATATATATATCTATATATATATATCTATATATCTATATATCTATATATATATATATATATATATATATATATATATATATATATATATATATATATATGTATGTATATATATGTATGGCAGCAATGCGCTTCCGTAGTATATATAACACGTTGCATAAGTCTTAAATGTAGCGGTATCATAGAATTAGGTTTCATTTTCAAAACAGCTCGGTTGTGATTGTAACATTATAATTTCTAAGGTCTCAGTGGCACACGTTACTTTTTTTTTTTTTTTTTTTTTTTTTAATCGCTGTCAAGTTATAGGTGCGTCTGATTGGTTAGTTGCCAAAATCTCAGTCAACAATTGCAAACATAAAAGGATAATTTCGTACAGCTTAATTTGCACCCATGAATCATAACCTGGTTAACCGTACTGACGGCATATCAGATGCTCAGATGATAGATATGGTTGCATTCTTGTATAACTTAAGGATAAAACAAAATACATTTTGACAAGGAATTGCATGAGTTCAGTTACTTAGTTGAGCACAAGGTGGTTTAAATGCTTTGTGATTTAAGTATTATTATTAAGAGCTGAATATGTTTTACCACAACTTGCTGAAAGGTTGCGTCCTCGATAGATAATAGTTTAGTTTAAAAGTTATCCAAATTTTATCCAATGGTTTAAATGTAATCAGAAATATGCATGTGAAATATAGATGTTGGCTTTAGTGCTCATAAAGTAGCAACTATGCATTGTACAGTTATTTGTTTAATATTCAGTTTCTTCATAGTCTATTCCATATACACATTAGTGTTGTACACCTGTAGTCATTAACACACAGTCAGTATTTGGAGTGCTTCTTGTTACTGGGTAGCAACATTCCAAATGATAAACGTGTTTAATTTCCTACATTTACACAGTCACACACCTACTGTACGGTGAGCTGGGACTCAAACTCAGGTGTGCAGCTTCTTTGGCCAGAAAAGAAAGGGAATACAGTTTTACAATGTAGAGCTTTACAACCATTGCTTTGTATTTCTGATAAAGTGTGTTCAAAGTGTAATAAACGACCTTGATAGTTGTTGTTTTCTCTTGGCTTCAGTCCATTACAAATTCAACTTGCCCGCTGAGAAGTCATGGGATGTGTTGCATAACAGTCCAGATAGCGTTAAAGTTTGGCTTGATTTTAAACCTGTTTTAGAATGAAAGGTAAATGGTGTTTATTTAGAATGTGGTTTAAGATCGTAGTCCAAGAACAACTGTAAAAAGAACATGTAACACAAGGTCAAAAGTGTTAATTTGGGACTCCCTTTCTTCTGTTGTATCTGTTTCCCAGCGTGCAGGCAAACAGCCTAATCATTATCATAATTCTGACAGGTTGCATTATTTTTGTGGACCCCAAAGTGTAAAGTTTTACAGCTTTGAAAGAGAAATCTAACTATTAGCGAAAATTTAAATATATACAGTGCACTCTGTTTATAAGAATCACATCCGTCCCCATTTGATTCTTATAAGCGGTTGATTCTTAAAAGCGGACCGATATGATTACTGTGGTGCAGAATCAGTATGTTAGAATGAGAATAAGAGCTTGTTCCCTGCAGTGTAATGGGTTGACCATGAGATCAAAACAAGTCCTCGTGGGTGAGCAGCTTGTTACAGGATCACGATTATGTTTACTCAAGGCTGCAGAATCCTGTTTTACTACAGTATACTTGAGAAACGATCGTCTCCTGAGGATGCCTAGTTTAACTGCCTTGCAGTGTTACGTGTAATGGCCTTTGAATTAAAATGACATTACAGTACAGCATTTTACTGTCAGGACTACCACTGCATTTAAACATCTGTGGCTTACTTATTTTCAGTTGCGATGCAAATCTCACAGTTTTTCACTAAGCGGAGATGCAAAGCTCTGCAATCCCCCCCCCCCCCCCTCCTCTTCACCGCACCGCAGTCCCACTCCCTCTATATGCATATCACACAATAACACAGCTGTACTCAGTATGTAGTCAATGAATGTGTATTCACATTATTTTCACTGACAGAGAACACAAAAAACATACCTGCACAATGCAGTTGCGCAGTCACGTCCGATTACAAACAATGCAATGTTTCCTGCATCACTGCACGATACACATGGAAAAACAGCTTTATTGAGTTTATACGTGATTGCTCTTGATCAAGTACCGTGTTACATGTACCCCGAAATGATTCTTATAAGCAGATTGCTTGATTCTTACAAGCAGATTATTTTACATTGGTTAGTATAGGAATTATGTGCCCCAGTGGTTTTGATCACTATATGCAGTTGATTCTTATATAAGTGATTCTTATAAACAGAGTGCACTGTGTATTCTTTTAAAGTGTGCCATTTTTGGTATCCATGCCACACAGAAAAATTCTACACTGTCTTAAAGAGCACGTAACAGAGGTCAGAAAAATATAGCGTTCTACATCGCCACATGTTTCTACAACTGTTTAAATAACGTACGTGTAATTTTTCTTTTCATTGTTAACATCCTGTCTACTTTTTATACATGTAACTTTAAACTGTTTCAAAACTATTTTTAAAATGGCCGCTCTAGTGCACTGGGGTTTGAGATCTGTGTTCTAAATCACTGAAGTGCTCTGGCATTTCTGTTTCGTACCACATCATGGATCGTTATTGCTGTGTTACCTGTTTGACAATGTGGGCAATAATCCTTACGCTATCTGTGCACTAGAGCGGCCATTTTGAAAAGTAAACCTTTCTACAAAAAAACCCCAAAAACGCATACTCATCAAAGTACATATTTAAATGTCCTCTTCAATCAAATAATGACTGCAATTAAAGTTGTCAGTGGAGATAGAACTATATACATATTCAACACATTTTCGGATAGTATAATGTTTTTAAAATAATTTGTTTCTTAAAGGTTAATTAAAAAAAACAGGAACCTCTTACATTTACCTCTTCCGAGAAATATATTGCTCGAGTACTTGAGCATTACATTTACAGAGTACTGTCTTGAGTGCTCGACTCCAGCGCCACTCTCCTCTATGTGTACATAAACCTCCCAAACATTGCCACAATTCCTATTCTTAAATTCCAATTTAACACACAATCAAGAATATTAAGTAATTAATATAATGTTTGCCTTCTTCTGCAGTTAATTGTATATGGTCAAGTATCACTAAATAACATAACGTATTCAAATTCACGTAATCACACAAGCTTTACATTAAATTGTTAAAAAGAGATGCCTGGCCTACCTGTTTGAAGTGTGTCTCAGAGGTCATTTACTTTAGTGCAGTAGTTCCAACATACAAACAAAAATTGTACTAAATATAAAACGGCCTTTGGGTCCAAAATCATACAGAACAATTTCAGGTGAAAAAAGTCTTCTGCCTTTGGGAGGATTGGGGAATGGGGTCCACAAATCTGTGGTAATCGCAACTTTTTTTCTCCCTTTTGAAAGTTTTGTATGAACAGCTGCAGCACAATTTTCTTTAAGTTTTTCCAGCCTCGCTGTTAGTGTTTTATGGGTCAGCACAGTATGACTTAACAAATTCCATCACATCTTGAAATCCATCACCTTCTACAAAGCTTAAGTCTGGAAATTCAGTGGCCGCTTATCTTAAAAACAAACTGTTCTACAATAAAATCAATTATTTTTTTGTACCAAATGTAATCTAGGTGAATTGTGCAAACCGAAGAATTATATTTTGTGAGATTTATGTAATATTGTGAGAAATTATTATTACGATTTAATACGACAGGTTTAATTGTCTTTTGCGATATGTAGTGACTTTAGAGATCTGTAAACATAAAACACTCAAATAGTTAACATACTTAAATATGGACAAAAAGTTGTATTAAAAAAGTGGACAAAAAGTTGTATTAAAAAATATATTTTGCAATTGATGATTACTGGGGTAATCTTAGATCGATTAAAAAACTGTTGCATTCACGATTCGCACACACTGTCCTGGGGATAACGTGATCACGCCCTGTTCGGCTGACTTTATAGCAAATATTGTTATGGATGTTTGCTTTTTACCACCATCAGTAGCTTCATCCACAGTAATTTCTTTATTTAAATACCACGGTTTTCTCGTCCGGTTCCTCAGAATACTTCCAAACGTTGCTTCATCTAGTTTCTTTGTTTAGAGATGCCATTTTATTAAAAAAATATAACAAATGTAAGAAAAAACGGAATTAGGCATTGGGAAAGAAATTGGCATTTTGGGAATGGAATTCTGCTTTGCAAGTGAATCTTTTTAAAAAAACAAAACAAAACAACAAAAAAAAAAAAAAACCTGCGCCAACTGTCTTTTATCGCTGTTATTCTCCTATAAAAAATAATGGATTGCTTTGAAAACTACACTACCCAGAAGCCCAGCGATGACGCTTGTATAAAACGTATTTGTATATTTATTTGGATAATTGGCTAACGAGAAAACAGGTGGTTTTGTGGGTGTTATGCTGATGGGCTGTCTGTGGAGTTGTTTAAAAAAGCAACTGGCTGCTTTGTGAGTCCTACTGCGTCACCTGCTCAACACGATGGTTGAGGTGAAACCTTTAGTTTTATAACTTATTAATTCTAATTTATCATTAACTCCACAATACGTACTACGTACTCAGAGTGATTTTGTTTGTTTGTTTTTTTTACTCCTGTTGCTATAACATGGCTCTCTCTACTCTAGTAAGAACAGAAAATGGTGAAAAGTGTAGATTCAACAATGAGTGGACCAATATATAATATTTATTATTGCTTAAAAATGTGCAGAGTAAAATACTCTGGCCCGCCTACTCCTAACTTTTTTCCAATCTGGCCCCCTTAAATTTAAAAAACTAGTTGAAGAGCCCTGCTCTAACTAAGGCATCTCTATCTGTCCAGGGTATACGAGAAACACGTGCAAGCAGTTTTACAGCAAGTACAGCATAAACCAGTCTGCGTTGTTGCAGATGAAACTACAGATCTGGGAGAGATAAGTGTCCTGATCATTGTATTTAATTTGTAATTTTATGAAAATTGTATATTTTTGTAATAATGCCTAGTCTGTATATTGTAATGCTAGCAATAAGCTGTTTTTTCAAAACACCTTTATTTGTTGAGTGACCTACAGTACATTGTTACTAGTGGGCTGCTTTAAGAAAGATTTTTCCGGAAAACTACAGTATCTCAGGGACTTGAATTCAATAGATTTTTAATGTAAACATTTTATTTATGTAGAAATTACGTTGTTAATTATTAATAAATTGGTAAATGATGGAATTGGTCATTTTGAAAAACGGAAAAAACGGAATTGGTCATTTTGAAAAAAACAGAATTTGCCCTTCCCAAGATTGAAAAATCAGGAGCCCTAATATATATATATATATATATATATATATATATATATATATATATATATATATACAACCACATTTCAAGCCTACATGCAGAAAATCATGTAACAGTTACACCCAAACCCATAAAAAACCCTTTTTCTCAGCTCTTTAAAAAAGAAACACATTTGAATTGCTTCACTCTGCTCCCCCATGTCTCCTCACTGTCTACTTTACTATCCGAGTGTCACATAATTCAACCAGCCATGCATCCCCCCCTCCAGGAATTAATACTAGCCATTTACACCCAAGACCCAATTTTATGACATGTGATGCATTCCAGGGCATGTACTGAATTCTTGCTGATTAAAACTAGCTATATGCAAGCCTGGTCTAAGAGTTTTAAATACATTTTTAATTCAAAGCTTATATCATTCACGCACTCTCACACCATTGCCGTCATCAATTAACAGATTTGTTTTTTCAGACTTAAACACACTTTATTGTACCTGGAAATCGTGTACATACCATTCAGCTTACATCTGAAAGAAACCTGCAGCACCAGTTTATTAAAGGGTATTGCCCCCTGCAGAGGAAAAGAAAACAGATGGTAAACAAAAACCACTGGTAAATTATCAAACGGAGTATGAGATTTTAACTAGTCTGGTTATACTGTAGCGTGGTAAACCTAACCTTTTCCAAGCCATGCACTATTCACTATATAGGTCTCAAATGTATAGTTTTGAAAGAAATATATGTTTTAGCAAGTATGTGCTTTCTTTTTAAATCATGATATACAAAATCTCTGACTGCAGGCCCTGCTTTCTGATAGTCCTTCACTTTTCATGGTCATTTCACCTGGAGAGTGAAAATGGCCCCATGCCTTCAGGGCTTCTTTCCTGTTAGTAACCAACCAGCAGCTTCCCTTAATGACTGAAATGCTTTGCATCCAGTACAATGCTTGCCCCCGAAGACTCTGCTGAGTGAAATGACCAAAGAAGTACGAGTGTGACATATTTCCCTAAAGTACTGCAGTAACAGACATCATGTTTTGAAATTCAAATACATGTTTGCTATAACATGTGTTTCTTTCAGAATTGCACAATTGAGACCTGTGTAGCTAATGGAACTGCAAAAAGGTAAGATTTATGGCATTCTTTGTTGGCTACAATTATTGCAACGCAGGAGCTGTGACCAAGTCAAGGACAAAAGAAAAAGAACTGTGATGGTCAGCAGAAGCGTAGACAGCGTGACTCCATCAAGGATACCTTGTAACATGAAACACTAATATAATTGGCTTTAGGTTAGCACACCTGACTGTAGGCATGAATTTGGAAACGTATTGTATTCTAATAGAACCTTTGATTGGCCAATTTATCTAAACACAATATACAGAGTGCAGGTTGATCTTCTTGTAGGACTGGTGAACTACAGTGAACCACCAGCCCAGGTCTTAACCACTGTACAAGTGAGACCGGCTCTTTTTGACACAGTAGAGGTGCACCTGATAGTGTAAAAATGCAAAACCTGTGTGACTCATTTTTTGTATCCGAGCACACAATGTTTATATTTAATGTATTTAACCTAGAGATAATCCATTGACTGTAGACTCGTTCACAAGGGGGTTGTGGTGGGACAACTCAAACAGATGCTGCAGACATGAATAAGCATAGTCCTGATATAAACAACTTAGTTTCAAATCTGTCTTATAGCAAACACGTAGTGTCAATAAAATATATAAATACTTTCATAAAAAATTAATAACAGTGACTTTAGAGAATGTACTGTAAGTAAAATGAGAAAATCCTTGAAATAATTACAAAAGTTAAAAACATATAAATATGATTTTAAATACTAAATCAAGTCAAGTTTTTTTCTTGAAAAACGTGAAAATGTGTATGATACAGTAGTTTAAAACAGTAAACATCCATTGACACAAAAGGTTTAAAATAGATTTACCATCTTGGTCATGAATGATTGAGACAGTTTAGAAGTGAAATGTATTGTGAGAAGAATTAGACATGCAAACGTAACCCAAATTACAGAAACATTTAACATTGAACAGGAAAAGCCTGTTGTCACTTAAAGTGTAGCAACATGCATTGTAGGCTTTGGTTATTGTCCCTAGACTTGGAAATAACCATGAAAACCTGAAACCTGAAAATCATCTTTCACTGTGCTAAAATGAAAGAGGTTTATAATTTAGGATTTTCTTCTTCACTGAATAAAACTGATTTAGGCAGCGCTGCCATCCAGTTTCCATAAACTTGTTAAATATTTTTTGATTGAATATTTTAATGGCTTTGCAGCTTGGGTGTTGGAATTGGCAGTCAACGACTTTCTGTGGCATACTTGAGAGAATTACATGAGACAACTCTCAGCTCTTAAAGAGACACTGTCCCTTTTGTAGTCAATTTTTTCCAGGCTAATGTGAGGACAGCGCTTTATTCGGGTTCTTTTTTGAAATGCTAATACTAAATGATAAATGTTTTGACTAGAAATTAAAGAACCAGTATAATTTCCATACACGTTACTGTATTGCAATACCTGTAAGATTTATTGGACCTTGCTGTCCTGTTTCCTCTCTTTCCAGATCACTTGAAATAACTTTCAGTACTTTTTCGGCACTATGAACTGCTTTGGGCAGCTCTGATCCTAAAGCTTGGTGGTATGTTTTCATGTTTGGCAGCAGTCCTGAAATTAGCATCTTCATCCTTTCCGGTCACTTACAGCATTGTCATCTGGGACGAATTAACCGATTGGCTTGTCGGTTTTATTTTTGTATTTTTAGACACGTCATTTTTAAATTTTCATAAAATGCCTACTGCAATGGTAATTGTGTACAGTAAATTAAATACAGAGATCCCTCTGGTTGTGTGCCTAGGTCAAAACCAGTGTTTGGTTGTCATCTCACTCCCTGTTCCTAACCAGAAGCCTGGTCATTCCAAACTGTCATTGAGACATTTTGCGTAGGCCATTCATTCATTCATTCATTCATTCATTCATTATGTTACAGTGATGTTACTGTAATAGGCACGTTTGAATGATTAAAACATCAACCAGTTCTGAAAAACATGCCTAAAAGTATCTTGCGCTTGTAAATCGAAAATGCACAAGGATTCGCTAAGTAACCCAACAAGGAGAGTCTCTCCAAAATGGGGGGAAAATGAGAAAACAACCACATAAAAAAAAAACCCTAACCATTTTTTTAAGTTACATTGTTTATAATTAAAAAAGGATGTGTGTACAACAATATGAAGGTTAGTCTATAATACTTGATCTTTAATAAGTGTATTTTGCAAAGCACTCAGATGCTTTTATTGTTTTACTGTTGAAATGTTCCTACTTACTTGCAAACCATATTAGCAAACCAAGCACTTATTCAGAGCCTTGTGTATATTATAAAATAGTGCATGCGTATTTTCAGTTTTCAGAATTTGGTTTCATTTATTTATTAAAGAAAGTTATGCAACACCCAATGCCCCCATGTGAAAAAGTAATCGCCCCCTTAGACTCAGTAACTGGTTACGCCACCTTTAGCAGCAATAACTGCAACCAAACGCTTCCTGTTGTTATTGATTAGTCTCTCACAGCGCTGTGGAACAATTTTGGCCCACTCCTCCATGCAAAACTGCTTCAACTAGGTGACATGGGTTTTCGAGCATGAACTGCTCATTTCAGGTCCTGCCACAACATCTCAATGGGGTTTAGGTCTGGACTTTGACTAGGCCATTCCAAAACATTCTTGTTCTTCAACCATTCTGATGTAGACTTGCTTGTGTGGTTCGGATCATTGTCTTGCTGCATGGCAGAATTATCTGATACAGAGCAGAATTCATGGTTCCTTCAATGATGACAAGGCGTCCAGGTCCTGATGCAGCAAAGCATCCCGAATCCATGACACTACCACCACCATGCTTGACTGTTGGTATGAGGTTCTTACTGTGGAATGTAGTGTTTGGTTTTCGCCATACATAACAGGGCCCATGTCGGCCAAAAAGTTCCACTTTTGACTCATCTGTCCATAGAACATTGTTCCCGAACTCTTGAGGATCATCCAGGTGCTTTTTGGCAAATTTGAGACGAGCATTCATGTTCTTCTTAGTGAGCAATAGTTTCCGCCTTGCTACTCTGCAATGAATCCCATTTTTGCCCAGTGTCTTTCTGATGGTGGAGTCTTGAACACTGACCTTAGCTGAGGCGAAAGAGGCTTGCAGATCCCTGGATGTTGTTCTAGTGTTCTTTGTGACTTCTTGGACAATTTTACGCCTTGCTCGGGGACATTTTGGCAGGACGGCCACTCCTGGGAAGATTCACTACTGTCCCAAACTTTTTCTGTTTGGACAATATGGCTCTGACTGTGGTTCGGTGGAGTCCCAGAGCATTAGAAATGGCTTTGTAACCCTTTCCAGACTGATAGGCATCAACAACTTTTTTTCCGGAGGTCTTCAGGAATTTCTTTTGTTCGTGGCATGATGTGCCTCTAGAACCTGTGTGCTGACAACTTCACTCTGATGGTAAGGGCCAAAGTTAGTCAGATTTATATTGGGCAGGGCTGGCCCAAATCAGGCCTGGTTGTTAACCAAAGTACTCAAACTGCTGACCCTAATTATCCCTTTAATTGGGTTGAGTTAACTAGAGGGGGCAATAACTTTTTCACACCTGAAGATTGCATGTTTGATTACCTTGCGCACCAAACAAATGAAAGAAACACTAAACTTTGGTGTCATTTTTTTCTGTCATACTCCCTCTATATATTACTACAACCCACAAAAAAATCTGACCAAGTACAATATGAAAAATGAGCAAAAATGCAGAAAATCAGACAGAGGGCAGATACTTTTTCACGGCACTGTATATATATTAGGTCTGTCAATTAATCGCAGTTAACTTCTGCAATCGCACTGCTGTGTCTGAGCCTTTCGGCACACCGTACTTTTATCCCGGCCGTGGCAGCATTGGAGTGTCTGTGCGGTTATTGTTTAAATAGAAAGTTAGTCACTGAACTGCGTAATAGAGCAAAGCACTAAAACTGAGTGGGAGGTTTATTTATTTATTTATTTTTTGTAAAAACGTTCTGACAGCTCACTGGGCAGAGACGCTTACTTGTATACTGTCAAAGTGAGTTCCAGTAATCACACACAGTAATCGCACAAGTACATCTAGTCTGCTGCATGCTGAACACGCCTTCACTTCTCAAAATACACCTTCTGCTACAGACAACAATACAACAACAAATTAAACCCACCAGTTTCAACAGAAGTTCAGGAATGGTGCAAGCCCAAGAATCAAGCTAAGTATGATCTTTTTTTTTTTTTTTTTTA
Organism: Acipenser ruthenus; assembly: GCF_902713425.1. Classification (NCBI taxonomy): domain Eukaryota; kingdom Metazoa; phylum Chordata; class Actinopteri; order Acipenseriformes; family Acipenseridae; genus Acipenser; species Acipenser ruthenus. The sequence goes on along the minus strand of NC_081191.1, from coordinate 71,053,553 downwards.
AAGAGTAAGCCAGGGGCGTACCCAGTTAGAACACAGACCCACCCAAATCTGTGCCTATGTGAATGCCAAGTTTAAGTAAATTTACATATTTGTTGTTATTATTATTATTATTATTATTTTTTAAACTGTACACCCCGAAGGACAAAAATGCTATTTTTAAAAATGTTGCAGGCTTTAGCCAATCAAAGCAAAGTAGTTATTGTGATGCTATGTTTGGGTGGGATCTTCCTCTCGCTCAACAAATGATGTGCAGGCTGCGTTTGATTGACAGCTTGTGAGGCAGCTGACGCAGATCTTTTGAAAGTCCCAGACTGAAGTTTTTTAAGCGAACTTGCAGAATAATTAGTAGTAATGAGGCTGTCAACGTGGCAAAACAAATGAGTCTATTTAATTTAGTTTTTAAAGACAACAGACAGATATCTGCAAGTTATTAATTGACATCTACTTCAGCAGTGGAAATGGCAACATGTGAAAATAAATGTCGGAAGACAAAATTACCAAATCGACTCGATTATTTGTTTGTTGCTTCATCGTTGGGAAAGTGAACCAGGGAGCACTCTAATGAAGATTTGAGAGTAATGTGGAATCATATTTTAGACTGTCAACTTTGCGAATTGAACAGCCGCTTTTCAAAATGACACATTCGGCAATAGAGGAAGTCTACAGAACTGGCATGGACTTTGTACAACGTTAATATGGATGAAACTGAAGTTTCAGTCTTCGTTCAACAAATAAAAGCGCAAACCAACTGTGGGGGAAAAAATATCCAACATTAATCCAACACTAGGAGGCTGTGTGGTCCAGTGGTTAAAGAAAAGGGCTTGTAACCAGGAGGTCCCCGGTTCAAATCCCATCTCAGCCACTGACTCATTGTGTGACCCTGAGCAAGTCACTTAACCTCCTTGTGCTGCGTCTTTTGGGTGAGACGTAATTGTAAGTGACTCTGCAGCTGATGTATAGTTCACACACCCTAGTCTCTGTAAGTCGCCTTGGATAAAGGCATCTGTTAAATAAACAAATAATAATAAAATAATAATAATTTAAGTTTTAGATTATTGCCACTTGTATATCTTTCCAAATATGCACGTACTTAAGAGTTTTGATCCCAATGACCACCTGTACACCGTGAACAGGATTAATACAGCTGTTGCGAGCCTCAATACTGACGCTGAAGTCACTGAAGAACATGCTGTCTCTCCTGTGGTTTGAAAGAGAGTTGTGCGATTATGAATATATATAATTGCAATATTCAACAGCAAGCCCGACACCTTATCCTGTAAGTTGAAGCAGAGACGAGAGGATACTAACTAGGCAATGGCAAGTAATTTATTAACTTTCATTTTACTTAATAATTGCTTAAAATTTAATATTAGTGTGTTCTTGCTGGTTTGGTTTTTTAAAGTGCATTCACTGTGGATATATGTACATTTATTTTTTGTCTACCTCAAACATTTTAAATGGATTTACAGGGGAAATATTAGATGTATTCAGGGTTTTAATTGATTAAAATAATTTTTGAAATGTAAACTATTTCTTGTGATGTCAGGCCTTTGGTCATTGCCCGTCCAACTTAAATTGGGGCTGTGGCAAGCTGCCCTTAGCGGTGACGTCAGATCCATAAGAAACACAGCACTGCGCGGTGATATGGTGAATGCGCTGCTTGCGCTGTTTAATAAACACACAGAGTGGTGAGTGAATTGTGAATGAAATGCGCTGATGCGCCAGTTTTAAATAAAAAGGTTGAACAAAACAAAAACAATTTGTAAAATATACCGGCACAGTAACCAAAACAGACAAACAAAACTAACAGACACTAACAAACGGGACAAACACTACACAAACAGCACTCCTAGCAATCGTTTATATTATTAAATTCTCCTAACGCTCTCCCGTTCCTACACCCTTTTATGCAGCTATACCGAGACTGGATTGCTAGTCAATCATTCAATTGGAATCTCGGTACTTCTGCACGTGAACTACTGTATGCATTTCCCGTGCTTCCATACAAATACCCATTTTAATCTGCACGTGAAGTGATTGTGCAATCTTCGTGTCTAAACACACCACAACACTTGATATATCGCGGGTGTCGGGGTCCAGTAAAAATCTACTATATATCGAGGGCCGCGATATAGCGAGAGACCCATAGAAAAACAAATAGCCTAACAAATACTGTCCAACCACTCCCTTGTTTTATCGGGGGCGTCAGGGTCCAATATACGTCCTCTACGCAACCTGCTTTTGACTCATTTTTCATATAAAAAGCAGCACACCGTTTTAATTTGTACTACGGAGGGTAATTGCTTCTCATCAACTTAAGTCACCAATTAATTTCATGAGTCTTCCTCTCCTTTCTCAAATGCACAAACCCGCTGCATTGAAGGAATCCCATTCCCAACATAGAGGCTTGTTGCTAGGGAGCTGACATCACTGCCCTATGATTTTTGCTAGTGATTGCTGTTGCAAACACCTAGTTGGCTAAAATAAAAACTGCTTCAGCAAGTAGATCTTTAATTTGCTTACTGTTATTGTGCAATGCATGTGTATATGATAACAGTATGATGTCAATGCTTTGTTTTGATTTGTTTTGTATATTTTTGTTTGTGATGTGCAGTATGAAATAAAACGAACAGTAATTCTAAGTGCATTTGTCTATGTATATTGCAGCTAAGGCATGCACAGTTAGACTGTAAAAATGGGGAGCCAACTCCAGGACCGCAATATATCCAAATCCGCAGTATAGTGAGGGGTGATATAACAAGGGGTGGGTGTATAAATATACACTTTATAACCCTTGTGCTACATAATCCCACATTATATCCCATCCAAGGAGGCTGTGTGGTCCAGTGGTTAAAGAAAAGGGCTTATAACCAGTAGGTCTCCGGTTCAAATCCCATCTCGGCCACTGGCTCATTGTGTGACCCTGAGCAAATCACTTAACCTCCTTGTGCTCCGTCTTTCAGGTGAGACATAATTGTAAGTGACTCTGCAGCTGATGCATAGTTCATACCCTAGTCTCTGTAAATCGCCTTGGATAAAGGCGTCTGCTAAATAAATAAATAATAATAATCCACCAATACATATACACCAACATTAATACACCACACGCAACATATAAACATAAAATACACACAGAGGTGTTGCAGACTGCCACAGGGGCCCACCCACATTTCCAAGCCTAATTACGCCACTGGAGTAGGCTGCTTTTTTTTTCTTACGCATAGTATGTAAAGCCTACCAATTTTCTTGTTAGTTTGCAGTTTTTATAGTTAAATTTTTTTAGTTTTTAAACACAGTTTTTTAAATAAATTAAATAAACCATGCAAATCAATCCTCATTTGCATAAATATTAACATGAACGCAGACTTGCGTTAGTTTCATCTGAGCAATTTATTTTGATCCTCATTTACATTCGGGCAAATCTAAATAAAACATGACAGAGCCAGAAGTGTTAAAGGGACTAGGAGCTCTTAAAACAAATAACCCCCCTGGGCCGGATGAGATCCCCCCAATAGTACTCAAAGAAATGAAAGAAGTTATTTACAGATCGCTAACCAAGATCATGCAACAGTGTCTTGACATAGGGGTTGTACCAACAGACTGGAGAATTGCAAAGGTAACACCAATCCACAAAAAGGGAGACAAAACCGAACCAGGTAATGAGATCCAAAATGGAAAATTACCTATATGGTAACAGTATCCTTTTTTTTTTTTTTTTTTTACTGTGGAGCCAAATCATGTAAAGCCTTAAAAGTAAGAAGTAAAATTTTAAAATCAACACGAAATCTGACAGGCAACCAGTGCAGGGACTCTAGAACAGGAGTCATATGATCCCTTACACGTGACCTTGTCAGGATACGAGCTGCTGAGTTCTGAACATGTTGTAATTTGGACAGTGTGCTTTTGGAGACGCCTGCAAATCTCGGCTTTATGAACAATATTATACCAAATGCAAAATACCATTATTGAAAATAACAGTATTGCAATTTCTTTATTTCTTACACCAGCGTTACAATAATCATTCCTCGAAAAAACAAATGCATGAACCAGCTTTTCAGGTGGAAGAATGATGTCTTAATAGTATTCTGCACATGAGGTTCATAAGTTAATCCAGGATCAAAAATAACTCCAAAATTTCTCATTTTAGATCTAAACTCAAGCATAGTACCATCAACTGACAAGTTTACAGCATTGGTTTTATGTAACTGGTGGGCAGTGCCTTGCAACATAATCTCTGTCTTGTCACTGTAAAGATGACATCCAGTGACATCCAGTTCTTAATATCAGAAAAGCAATCAGCAAGCACAGAGGCAGCAACATCAACATCAGATTTAGTATGCACATAGATTTGGGTGTCATCTGCATAAAAATGACAATTCAGGCCATGTAATCTTAGTATGTGACTGTGGCAAAGTGCCCACCCCTTTATATTTATTTATTCATGTATGTATGTATGTATGTAGTATTATTATTATTATTATTATTATTATTATTATTATTATTATTATTATTATTATTATTATTATTGTTGTTGTTGTTGTTGTAATTATTAGTATTGTAGTTTTATGCAGGCGGACAAAGCCGTCCGTCTTAGTTATTATTTTCAGATGATGGCGAAAAGCCGTGTGTTTGTTGGATGGTATACCATGGAGCATGGAGAGTATAATTGACAGACCTGGTCCTAACTGGGGCCAGGGTGTCAAAAATATTTACTAGGGAGCCAGAGAGTGTATATCGGGCAGCAGTGTGGAGTAGTGGTTAGGGCTCTGGACTCTTGACCGGAGGGTTGTGGGTTCAATCCCTGGGGGGGGGACACTACTGTTGTACCCTTGAGCAAGGTACTTTACCTAGATTGCTCCAGTAAAAACCCAACTGTATAAATGGGTAATTGTATGTGAAATAATGTGATATCTTGTAACAATTGTAAGTCGCCCTGGATAAGGGCGTCTGCTAAGAAATAAATAAAAATAATAAAATAAAAAGAGAAAGCAGAGAGTGAGAAAAGAACAGAATCAGAGAACCTAGCAGGGTCAACTGAACGCCAGTTTCGAAATTTTACTGAGCGTGTAGGGATAATGCGAGGGACAGTAAGTTCCAAATCAAGTAAAATAGCCATATGGTCAGATATACCCAAATCTTGCGTAGTCGGATGGAAAGCAAGAGAGCAATTAGTAATAACTAAATCCAATGTATGATCTTTGTTATGCGTCGGAGTATGAACAGACTGAGTGAAACCAAAGACAGTAAGCCAACTTGTTAAATTTTCAGACGATACAAAAATAGGAGGAGTGGCAAACACTCTTGCAGCAGCAAAGGTCATTCAAAATGATCTAGACAGCATTCAGAACTGGGCAGACACATGACAAAATGACATTTAGTAGAGAAAAGTGTAAGGTACTGCACGCAGGCAATAAAAATGTGCATTATAAATATCATATGGGAGATACTGAAATTGAAGAAGGAATCTATGAAAAAGACCTAGGAGTTTATGTTGACTCAAATGTCTTCATCTAGTCAATGTGGGGAAGCTATAAAAAAGGCCAACAAGATGCTCGGATATATAGTGAAAAGAGTTGAATTTAAATCAAGGTAAGTAATGTTAAAACTTTACAATGCATGAACAAAGAAGACTACACGGCGATCTGATTCAAGCATTCAAAATTCTAAAAAAGTATTGACAATGTCGACCCAAGGGACTTTTTCGACCTGAAAAAAGGACCAGGGGTCACAAATGGAGATTAGATAAAGGGGCATTCAGAACAGAAAGTAGGAGGCACTTTTTTACACAGAGAATTGTGAGGGTTTGGAACCAGCTCCCCAGTAATATTGTTGAAGCCGACACCCTGGGATCATTCAAGATGCTGCTTGATGAGATTCTGGGAACAATAAGCTACTAACAACCAAACGAGCAAGATGGGTTAGGCGGAAGTCGGCCATCTAGAAAAGGGACTGAGCTACGGTACACTAAATCATTGACCCAGAAGGTTAACGGTGTGGTATCTGCAGATTGGAGGAGCGGGTGCGCTCGTTAACCAAGGGGTCATGGTTGACGGTATATAAAGGTGGACGTAGTGAGGTGATCTGTTCCTTGTGTTGGTTATGCTAAGAACCGAAAGGACCAATACTGTGATTATTACCATGAGTGTTTTGTTTGTTTGTCTAAAACGTACTGTTTGTTTGTTTATTAAGACTAGATGGCTAACATGATCTGGAGCTGTCGCCCAAGGCCAGCACTAAACCCAGACAACCCTGCACATTGTGTCCTGGATAAATTGCACTTTGGGCTGGTGATAATGTTTGTATCTTGTGTTTGTTTGCACTGGACTAGTGTTTGTTATTGTTTACCCTGCGCAATACACATCGCTGTGTATTGCCAGTCCTACTGTTATTTACTGTTGGATCATCATACCATTTGGATTACAAATAAAACAGAAACCATTTCACCCGTACTTTGTTGTCTGTCTTTTCTTGTTGGATTACTGCACCTGCACTTCACCTGCTCTACTAATTACCACTTTGCCACACATACTTACATATTTTTTTTATTTAAAAGCTATATTAAACCTATATTATTGGACATGCACAATTCATTGATTTGTGAAACTGTTAAAACATTAAGATTGAAAAATATGTTTATAATGATAGAAGTTAAATGCTTATATGAGATTATCTGTACAATATTTTATTATTTAAATACAATAAAATAAAGACTTTAAATCTCATGGCAATGTGTTTTATTTATTAATTCATTTATGTATCTTTTTTCCATGAGAGTAGTGCAGGGAAAGAATGTTGACCTCCAAAAAAAAAAAAAATCTGTGTATGAAACCAGGATCACCCTTCTGCTGCAGTGTTCCAGTTAGCAATCATGGGACAAGATGTTAGATGAGGAACAATAGCTGTAAAATGCTACACTGTTTTAAAAAAATTAAGTATATATAGAAATAAGACAAAAACATTTTTTCTTTGCAGAATTTGATGGAGCCTACTGTAAATATTGCGTGCATTTTGTTAGAAAAACTGTAAAAATGCAGAGAAACTTGACAGGTTATACACGTCCTTTAAAAATTATTACCATAATTTCTCATTAGTGGCAGTAACGGTAATTAAGTGCCTATTTACAGTAAATGCTGCCCATGTACTCTATAAAAATACAATAAGATAAAATAAATATATATATATATATGTATTTACATATTTACATTGCCCTACTATTGTGGGGCTGTCATAATAATTGCACATACAGCAATCTACCCATTAAAAAAACAAAAAAAATTCAATCCCATTGCACTGAAGCAGTTTACAAGCTTGGGGTTTATCAGTATTTAAACACTAAGCAAATCAGATTCATTCATTCAAATCCACTCATAACCAAAACAGCATTTTCTCCAGTGCAAAGTTTGCACCACTTGAAATAAAACAAATAATTAGCATACTCAGGCAAAATATACAAAACAAGCAATATTTTCCCCAAAAGCAATAAACAGCTAATGATGCTTAACAACGGTATCTTTTGACTCCCGTTCCTGCTGACAGGTACAAAATCTGCACATCATTATTTTGTCACCGTCAGCTGCATACATCCCCTCATGCTCAGATTCTTTGCAGCGTTGTTTAATTGTTTTGTGCAGTTTAGGCATTTTAGAAACAAACGTCTCTTCTCTTCCATCACAATATTAATTCACAAACGACCCGCTCAGAATTATACATCTGCACAAGTGCTAGTCAGAGCTTCTGAGCCTATGATTGCAAGTATTTATTTAAAGTATTTTCTGTATAAACCTCAACATTTAAAAATGTCACTGTTTGTTTTATAATGATTTTGTTATGTTGTTTCTTTTTATTTGCATTTTGTTTTATTTTGTTTTATGTTACATTTCTTGTTATTTTGTATTTGCAAAAAAAACATGAGGCTGTACTTATAGTTGTACTCTAAGTATGTTACTTAAATGTACTAGCAAATGTGTTCCAAACTGCACTGAAAGGAACATTTCCTTAAAGTATGTTAGAAATGTGTTGAGGTGAGGTGGGGTCACAGGGAGCCTTTTGTGTATCTCGAAGAATTTACTGAACCAGTCAAGCTACAAGGCTAGATCCGCCCCTGTTAATCACTATTCGATTGATTGTGTTCACTGTTAAACAAAACCAAAATCCCACAAGTTGTAGTCTCCTTTGTTGTGTGTGTTTTCTGCAACTGGGAGGGGGCAAGTGGGTTTTTAAGAAGGACAAGGTGATTTTTAAGAAGGACAAGTAGATTTTTCTAGCATTTTGTCCCTTGGACAAGTTTTTTTCAAAAATTGCACACCCCTGATTAAGTATAATTTGATGTTCATTACAGAACTGTTACAGTCTAGAAAATGTTTCGAATAGTTTCATAACATCTTTATCTTCAGTTTAAACTGATTAAAAAAACCTTGTGAGTTAAAGCTTTGTGAACTCTTAAACTCCCATTGCATTAATACAGGAAGGCTTAGTGGGTGGGCTTGATCCCGAATTACTGTGGCTGTTTATGGTCAGAGTACAGATACAGTTACTCATTACTTTGAAGAGTAAGTGGCTTCAGATTGCATTTATGAAAAAATTGAAATATAATTTTGAACTACTATAGTTAATCTACAGTACAGTAACTATACTGAGCATCAAAAGAAATGTATCACTTATATTTGGATAAAATTCACTAGTTGTGATTGAAAAATGACAAACTCTCTTTTAGAGCAGGTGCAGTGACTTTTTATTGTGCTGATTAACAATTGATATCACGAAGATGCTGCAAAGTGATCTGTTGCTCTTGGGCAGATGTTGTGGCTCTTAGTCTCCCAGTCCGTGGCCTGTCATTGACGGAGTGTGTCTGGTTATACCGTCTCGCCAGGTTTGAAATTGCTGGCTGTGAGCACCCAAGTCAGTGAGCCACAGTACGCTGCCCTAGTCCAGCCTCCAACATACCGATTGCACGAAGGCGCTCCTCTCTTGACAGACGTGGCATATTGTTTTTTTTGTGTGTGATTTTCTTTATTGCTTTTATTCAAGCTTGCAGTTCAACAGCTGAAATCACTCCATATCCAGTGTCCAATCAGCTGTCTCACTAATTAAGTGATCAAGTGCATATGCTTCAGTCATAGTCACTCAAGCGTGTCATGGTCAAGGATGAATGATCAAGTGATTAAAAAGAAACCAAAAACATTTCGTCAATGTCCATCATTTATATACCTTATTTATTTTTATTTTTTTTAAATAAATGTGTTTATAATAGCGATAAGTTTATTTTGATGCTCGGTATATATAAAAACAAAGCACTTCACGAAACCGATGGGATGAAATTGTTGGGACTTAATTGAGGAAACTGAGGTTTCAGTGTTCTGGCCCTTGCTTCAAGTATGTTCTGGCAGTAAAAAGGGCAGTGCTCCAGTGTGGATCAGGCCGACCCAGGCTTATTCAAATGCCAGCCGAATCCACCCCTGGGTCACAGTGTGGGTGACTGGGGGTGGGGGCAGGTCCTATGGTTAATTGGGGGAAAAAGAGAAGTGTGATCAGGTCTGACAATAACTCTGTACTCGCTTAGTGGCTTGCACCATTGCAGATTTAACTACTGAATAGGAACTGTTTCAGAGGTTTGGGATAACAACTTGGAGGCTCAATATTGATCCTGGATTCCAATGCCATGATGATGTCTAGTGACCACAAGAAATACAACACATCTGTCCACTCCCCCTTTCGTAGCTGGGCAAGCAAGTGCTTGCAAGCCACAAGGTTAACACTTTGCAACCCAGTCACGGCTCTTAAAATACAAAAAATGGCTAATTGTTTCTTTGCTCCATTCTGCTCAATATGCTGATTTTCTGAGTAAAAAAAACCCAGCTGTACATGTCAGGGGGGTAGGGTCAGGGTTAGGGTGGTGGACTGGCTAGATCAGGTAGTCTAAAAATGGTGTACAGTAATGTGAAGAAGTTGTTAATACTGCTGCACTTATCACTCACTTTTTTTCAAGATGCAATTGCATATTTTTTGTATTAAAAGTATTCATGACATCAGGCAGATTAGAATGCTCTCTTGTTCAGTAAGGGCTACTGTATTTGCAAGGTTGCAAACACATTCATGAGGGTCTAATATACAGTGCAGCCTTTGAAGCAGAATGTAGAAGACCTCCGTTTACCCAGTGGAAGTTGGACAGAGAGGCTTTGCCAGTTTATCCATGGCATAATTACTGCGAGACATAGTGGGCTTGATCCAGCAGTGGGTACCAAGGAACTGCCGGACACCGACGTGTTCAAAAGAGGAGATGATAGCTGGTGCTTTGCTGGTGTTCATGTCTGCTTCTTAAGTTCACTGTTTCACTGGTACTGTAGTTCTTACAATATCTGTAATACTTGGAACAGTGTCAGTAGTTCAAGTTTAGTTGTGTATTTATATAAAAACAAGTTTTAGGGACATGCAGTATTATTATTATTATTATTATTATTATTATTATTATTATTATTATTATTATTATTATTATTATTTGTTTATTTAGCAGATGCCTTTATCCAAGGCGACTTACAGAGACTAGGGTGTGTGAACTATTCATCAGCTGACTTCTAACAACATCTCACCCAAAAGACAGAGCACAAGGAGGTTAAGTGACTTGCTCAAGGTCATACAGTGAGTCAGTGAGTGAGCCGGGATTTGAACCGAAGACCTCACAGACTACTATTGTATATGGAAGAGTTAATGGCTGACTTTGAGGTCCTTTACAGTAGGTCTTATCAATGCATACCCTCTCAATTTGCCTCTCTTTCTCACAGTTTTTCCAATGGAAATATCCCTAAGTCTTAGAAGAGCTCTTTAGAGCGGATTTTTACAGAAATTATACGATATTTTATTAAACTGCAGTAGTTTTTTTAATTTATTTTTTGTATATTAATTACGCGTATTTTGTGCACTACAGCCTGTTGTTTGTTATGTTCCACTGCAGCCTTGTGCCCCATGTGAAGACAGCGTCTTGAGTCGCCCCTTCCCAGGGATCAAGCAGTATAGGTAGTGAGAGCAGCTGCTGGGCTCAGCAGCGCTGCACAGGGCCAAGAGGCTGCTTCGGTTGTGGTTGCTTGCAATCTCTACCACAGCATCTTCATAACGTTTTGGTGACAGCTGTGTCTCACCATTGTGAGGGCTGTTAGTGCACTCTAACAAGCAGGCTTCCCTCAGTCTCATGTGCGTACTGACTGAGTGACTTTCACAGATAGGCATCCCTGTACAGTGCTACCTGCAGTAACTGCGAACCGGAGGACCCGTACTGTTCCGGTACTGAGGTCACCGACCAGCTCCGATACAAAGCAGTTTCCTACCAAGGAATGGTGCTTGCAGAGTTACTGCCCTGCCTGCTCCGTCTGTCCCTTTGGGTTCTCGGGGCCACGAGCACAGATTGGCAGCAGGATGACATGCTGTCCATCGGCTCCTCTGAGGAGGTGGGCAAACAGGAGCTGGCGTTCCCATCTGAGGACGTGGAGTCAGACAGCTCATCCCCTGCGGTTAAGCTATCCCTGTCAGTAGAGCTTCTACCACTGATTAAGAGGGCCACTGCAGTCTTGCAAGTGCCGTGGCCTACAGAAGGTGAGGCAAGGCAGTCCATCTTTGATGACGAGCCTACCACCTCTCCCATGCCCCCCCCCCCCCCAATACACCCAGACCTTGAGATCCAGGGGTCCTGGGGTCACCTGGCTACAGCTTCTGCTGTTTCCCGGTCTATGGACACCCTATATAGGGTGCACAACGCAGAGAAGCTGGGCCTGGCCCAATTTAGCACTCCTGTCCAAGGATGCTATCTGCCCCAACAAACAGTGCCGGGTCTCGGAGGTGATCTTCAAGCGTACCTATTCAGCCAGTGCATTCGCCGCATGACTTTTAATAGTGTTCTGGAAGCCTACCAGTCATATTTGTTGAGGTCCCCTCTGACAGTCACGACCCTTACCACAACAGTTAGATGAGCTGTGCCTGGTTAATAAGAACCTGCGCTGTCTGTCAGAACTGAACGGACAGGCTGTAGGTAGAAACCTGGCTGCGCTTGTAACTGCTCGCAGGGAGCTCTGGCTTTCCCAGTCAGACATGCCTGAAGGGGACAAAGCACTGCTGTTGGATGCCCTATTACACCAGGGCATACCTTTGGTCCTGCGGTGGACGAGGTGCTGCAGTGCTTTCACCACGCGTGGGAATCCATAAAGGAGCTGGTGCGCTTGCTTCCCAAGCGACTACCCCCAGTGTGCAAATCAGCGGCAAACTGACGCTCTAGGTCCCAGCAACCTCCAAGACCGGAACAGCTGGCTGCGCCTGCTGCCAGATGGGGGTGTTCAGAACTGGCCCACGGCTGCTCATAGCACCACCAACATTTGGGTGCTTACTATAGTTCAGATTGGCTACTCGCTGCAGTTCAAGCACGGTCCCCCTCTCTTTCGGGGCGTGACTGTAACTTCTGTCATGGGCTCACAGGACGCCGTGGTGGTGTCTCAGGAGGTAGCAGCTATTCGCGTGATAGACCCCCTCCATTTAGAGGAAGGGTTCTACTCCAGGTATTTCCTAGTGCCCAAGGGGGGTGGTGGCCTCAGACAGATCCTCGACCTCAGACAGGTCAACCTGTATCTGAACCGAAGGAGGTTCAAAATGTTGTCCGCCTATGAAGGACCTTGTTCCTCTCTGAAGGTTAAATGTGGTGCTCAATGCACTCTTGAAGCCTCCATTTGGGCCCATGCATTCAGCTGAGCTGCTTGCTGTCACCATAGCGAAAGCCTGCTTAATTTTTTTACAGAGGCCAGGACAAAAGTTACGCTCCGTACCAATCCTGCCTTTTTCCGAAGACAACCTCGGCATTCCGTGTCAACTAGTCTGTGGAATTGGCGGCTTCCTTCCACCTCCTTTCCAGTTTGACAGGGAGCTGCAGCTCCATACGCTCTGCCCAGAGCAGACCCTGGCATACTACGTTGACAGGAGTGGGAGCAGTCCGAACAGTGTTTTTCTGTGAATCAATCTTTATTTAATATAGCTCCCTTTGCAACAAGTTGACACAGAGCGCTTCACATGGGCAAAACAAGACAATATACACAGCAGTAAGCATTAGAAGCAGAACAACAAATTAGTAAATACAATAAAATACATGAGTACGAAATAATAATAAAACACAGTAAACCTTCGAGGTCGCTGCGTCCGTGATTGCAGCAGGCTTGAAGGAAAAATGACCAGGTTCGTGATTGTAGTGTTTTTATGTCCTTGGGGGCGGGCCATGACTGTGTCACAGGCTCGTTGAGCAGCTTTGATATATCTTATTCAGGTTTTGTGTCTTTAAGAGGTAAATACCAATTCAGTAATGGTTACATTTCTATTTCAGGGAACTATGGTTATGATAATAACCTAACATTATGCTTTCATGTAGACATTTGACCTCAGACAGAAAATACATTGTACAATACTATGGTGGTATGAGCTGATTCTCTCTATTCAGATTATGTTTGGCATTATATTTGACTAAGGTGCCCCAGGGAAACTACAACAATACATTATCTAGGACAGCAAATTTAGCCTGAAAGACACATCAATATGCCAGATGAGCATGAAAGATAATAATGCAAACAGTAGCACATGCTGTTCAATGGAACTGGAGGTCGAGGCAAGGTGAGTCTTATACCCACTTGTGTTTGGCCAGCCATGGTTTTTGTAGTAGTTTTAAGTAACAAGCTTTTAGGATCATAGTAACCTTTCCTACAGTTGTACAGAGGCAAATAGACAAGTGCTTTAAGGGCTTTTGAGAGCAAACAAGTACACACGATTGTACCAAAACTCTTAGTTGTTCAGGCAGTTAACCATGTAAACAAATATTTAACAGCTCTATAATGGAGAATATCTCTGGTAGACATTGTAGTAAAATGCCAAGTGCAGGGTAAACCTACAGATGTACTGTACTACAGCAGGTGTATTCCTCTGCACAGTACACTAATTGCAAGTAACTATTACTGTAATTGTTTGTCTGTGCGTCCCAGTTAAGTTTGCACACTGTTGTCTCTCATTAAATATTAATTTTTAATGACTTACAGGCTTTGCAAGTCACTGCAATGCAAATGGTAGATCCAAGAAAATATGTAACACCTTTTTTTTTTTTTTTTTTACAATTTTTACTCTGTTGATTTATTTACCATACTCAAACACCTGAGGCTGTACACCAGTCTTTAACTCCTATTTTCTGGATGGAGAAAAATGCCTGTTTATATCACAAAGCTAGAACCAAACAAGTAGGCAGTTTAGCCTCAAGTTGTTTGTTAACATTAACATGAACTTTATATATGTTAAATAAAAGTAAAGGTGTAAAGACTGGAGTAAACACTTTGACAATGCCCCCTGGATGCTAAAGCATGTGCTTCATCTGTGCATTCTTATTTATGAACACATTTCCAATCCAGACTTTTAAAGAATGTTTCCACAGTCGTTTTTTCTGTAGTTAGGGGTTCATGCTGTGTCTAGCCCAGTGGAAGCCACATATTCATGGTCAGAGGTCTGTAAAAGTCAGACAGGACTGTATATATAATGCCAGTGGACCCGCAAGCAGGATTATTCATTTATGGAGCTAATGCGGTCCAGATATTTGTTTGAAAGGAAAAAGGTTTATTGCTGTCTTCAGGCCAGCATATATAACCAGCAACATGTTTCTGAAAATGTGAGCCGCTGCTCTTGTGTTTCTCTACAATGCCAAGAAATATTACAAGAAGTGTGTTTCTGGATACATGCTCCTTCCACTTTCAAAAGGCGCTGTAAAACCAGCATGAACAATCAGTTGTAGCACCATCAACAAAATAATGTCGCATATTCGAAAAGTTTCGTAGGTAGGCGCATAACGGTAAATTAAGGTCACGATACAACGCAATAAGATATGCATCACTGAAGTGTATTAAGATCAAACAATTGTTAATGATGTACTGAAGACTGAGATTATATGTTCAAACCAACAATACATGTCATTCAAGAACCTATTGGTAACTAAGCTTTTAGTCATGTGTCATGAGACGGTGTATCATGTAAAAATAGTATCCCAATTCATTACGACTTGATCTGGGACTTGACAGCACGTCATGTGTCCATCCATAAAGATATTACAAGTCTGTTTTAGACAGCAGATCTCACAGCAGTCAATGGTGGGATGATAGTAGGTGCTCAGTTTGCAGGTACTTTATCCAATACTGCTAAAATTATGGATTTACTGACATTTAATGTTCTTATGCATTGTCTTTTTTTTTTAAGATAGTAAGATCAGGTGGTGTTTTTTGGGAAGCTTCTTCTGACAAAAAGGACTGTCAGTCATAAGATATTCTTTGATGTTTAAACAAGTGATTGTACTATTAAAACGGATAGCACAAGCATTATTATTATTATTATTTGTTTATTTAGCAGACGCCTTTATCCAAGGTGACTTACAGAGACTAGGGTGTGTGAACTATGCATCAGCTGCAGAGTCACTTACAATTACATCTCACCCGAAAGACGGAGGTTAAGTGACTTGCTCAGGGTCACATAATGAGTCAGTGTCTGTGGTATTTGAACCGGGGACCTCCTGGTTACAAGCCCTTTAACCACTGGACCACACAGCCTCCTTAGAGGACCGTAAATAGAACCGTAAAGATCATAATATGAGCTTATTATAAAAAGACTCAATGTTATGTGCACGATCTTAAGAGGCTGGTCTGTTGCACAATCACAGATGTTAGGAATTTGTGGAGAGCACACAGTTTATTACAGATCCCTCGGGCACCACAGGGGTTCACAGTTCACTCATATAATGGCATAAACCTTCTATCTCTCAGCAGAGTATTTGATATTGTCATAAATCGTGCACCACAGAGTGCTTCAAAGCATACATTTTTTGGCAGTTTAAGTAAAGCATAGAGCTATTTTATGGTGGTAAAATAACTCTTTCAGATGCTGTTTTGGGAGAATAGGCAATTAAACAACAAGGCATGGGGTTATCTCGTTCTACCCCTTAAGGATGAGGCATGAGGCAAGGCAACATCCCACAAAATCTACTTGCAGAATCTACTCTATTGCGCACAGCTTGTACTCTGGTCTCCAAATTTAGAGACCAGCATGCTAGCTCCAAAAGAGCAGGACAGATGCAACTTTTATATTATTCATTACAGGTGTTTAAAGTGCCTATTAAATGCCACCAGTATACTGTAATGAACCTCCTCCTAGTGGCTGATCAGTTAATAATACTGAAATCAGCAGAAGACACAACTTCCCTCTTGACTACAGAGCTTGCTCTTAGTTGAATGGTAAGACATTCATCAGGCTTTTTTGAATGTATTCAATATAATAGGGTTTTTAGTTATTGTTAGCATATTTTTCTAGAGCCTATAAAAGGGAGTGCACTCGGTGGAATGGGACCAGCGATGTGTTGTTCTATCGATATCCACGTTGGACTGGCTTTGTCTAAACTGAGCCAGACACATATACCACGAAGCCGCCCCCCCCCCCCCTTTATAAACGGGGCCTGAAGTGTAGATGTCCCCACTCTAGCATGTTTATGATGCCACAGAAATTTAGAAATAATTTCTTGAATTTTAATATAGAACATTTGGGGAATTTTTAGGGGAATTGTTTGGAATAAGTAAAAAAATGTAGGCAAAACATTCATTTTTATAATATTCACCCTACCAATTAGTGATAGGGGTAAGTCACTCTGTAGGTCATTCTTTGTTTTATCTAGCAATGGTAAATAATTAGCCTGGTAAACTTTATCTATGGAGTTAGTTATTTGGACCCCCAAATATTTAAAACCATTTGGACTCCACTTAAAAGATCGAACTAACTGTTGAGTTTTGTTGTTAATACTATTATTGAGAGGCATCACTTCACTTTTATCATAATTTTAATTTATAACCAGATACCGCACTGTAGTCAGTTAAGGTTTGAAATACATTAGGCAATGAAGTATCTGGGTTAGACACATACAAAAGGAGATCATCTGTGTATAAAGAGAGTTTGTGTTATGTTACACCATACATTATACCCCTGATTTGTGGGTTGGATCGAATTGCAACCACAAGAGGCTCAATAGCCAGAGCGAACAGGAGTGGGGAGAGGGGGCAGCCCTGCCTTGTGCCCCTCCCTAGAAAAAAAAGGTTCAGAAATAACAGTTCATCAAAATCTGGGCTTGGGGGCATTTATAAAGCGTTTTAATATAATTAATAAAAGTTTGGCCAAAATTCATATGTTCAAGGACCTGGAATAAAAATTCCCACTATGCGGTCAAATGCTTTTTCTGCATCCATCGAAATAACAAGGCTAGGGTCTTTTGAGGGTTGTGATTGATGTATTATGTGGAATAATCTACAAAGATTATCAGATCCCAGTCTGTGTTGTATGAAGCCTGTTTGGTCTTTATGTTGGAAAGTAGCTTAGATAGGATCTTAAAATCTATGTCAAGTGGTGATAGTGGTCTATACGAGCTACATTGTTCTTTTTCTTTGGTGGGCTTGGGGAGAAGTCTAACTGTTGCTAGTTCTAGAGTTTGGGGTAGTTGTCCCTTATGCAAGTATTCCTTGAGCATCTCTGTCAAGGGTGTTATAAATGTATCCATAAATGCTCTATAGAATTGAATGGGGAACCCGTCCGGGCCTGCCGCCTTGCCACTCTGTAAAAGATTAGCTGCTTTAAGAATTTCGGCTTCTGTAATTTCTGTGTCCAATGCAAGTTTATAGTCCTCATTAATCTTGGGTAGGAGCAATTTATTGAGAAAGTCTTTACTTTCTGAATGGTCAGGGCCCAATTCTGATTTATAGAAATCTTTGTAGAATTCTCTGAAGCATTAATCTCCTCTGGTCTATATACAACATATTACCTTTACTTGACTAATGGAATGTATACCTGGATAAGGGCGTCTGCTAAGAAATAAATAATAATAATAATTATAATAATTATAATAATAATAATAATAATAATAATATTCTTTTAGTATTTTTTTATTTTTATTCGCCAGGTCAGTAACTTCCCTGTTTTATTACCGTTTTCATAATAATGATATTGTGTTCTTGCCATAGCAGCCTCTGCTGTTTGAATGCAGTGATTATTATACTGCAGTTGTTTTTGGATCAGTAGGTTAAATATTTCAGTCTTTTTAGCTTTAACATGTCCTTTTTCAAGCTTGCGTATGTCCCTTTCCAGTGTGCTCAGCTGCTCTCTCTTTTTTTCTCTGTCTATAAGCACCGTATGACATCATCTGTCCTCTCATGAAGGCTTAAGGATTCCCAGATTGTCCCAATGCGAGGATGAGTTTTTTTTTTTATTTGTGACTAGAAACAGGTCAATCTGGTTTTTCATAAATTTGACAAATATATATGCTGTGTGTGTATATATATATATATATATATATATATATATATATATATATATATATATATATCTATATCAGGTCAGAACAGACTGGTTAGGATGTTTTAACCTTTGCCTCTTGCAAATAAATCATTTTGTGAGTGACTGTGTTATTTGATCTAGCTGTGAATGTTTACCCCAGTAGACCCTTACACTATGTAACCTCAGGAAAACAAGATAGTTGTGTCTCATAAGTTAGACAGAACTGCCAGTCAGGCCTTGAGATTTATTATTATTATTATTATTATTATTATTATTTTCTGCAGTTTAAAAAACACAAACCAATTTAAATGATCAGTGGCATCGGGACAGGAGCAATGAGAGAATGCAATAAAGTCTGTTGTGCACCAACCTACAAGTTGAAATGATTCCTCAGTAACAATGCTTGCTATTCATTTATTAACAACAGTTGTATCATTGTGATTGGAATGACCAAAGCATCATGCAGATTAGCCTTTGCATACATGCTGGCCTGATTACTTCATGTCCTCTCAATTTTTTTCTTGTATTGCTGCCTTTCCTGTAGTTCAAAAAACAGAGTTGCATTGCCTGAGCTTTCATGATAGCTACTGTATCATTTCGGTGCTAGAGGCATGTCCAGATAAAAGTTTTGGCTTAAAGAAAAATGTTTGTCATCAACTGTATGTGTTTCTTGTAGTTTTACTAAATATCTAGATCAATTTATTTCTCCCCGGTGGTCCAGTTGCACAGCAGCTCTTGTTTTGTTTTTTTTCGTACCTAATGATTTAGCAGTTTAACCAATCGATCACCTTGTATTTCTGTAGTGCCACACATACACAGTATACCAGCACCATGACACAGACCTGCAAAGACTGCATGAGACCTCCATACAGCAGCATAAGGCACAATGGGAATTGACCTGGCTGACACAAACATATCGATTTGCCTAAATGAGTCATTTTCTGTAGTTAAAAGTGGCAAGGTACATGTGATGTTACAAAAACAGCAAACCATTGCTGGGTTAAAGGAGCAGAGGCGTTGCCATGGTTTGTTGAAGGTTAAATTAGTGATTGTTACAGTAAATATTTCAATAACCAGTGTGCTGACACAGGTACTTGTTGGCAGTGGGTTCCTCCAGCTGGCACACAGCCAATTGCTGGATCATTGTTTCATTATGTGGGAAATGTGTAGGGTAAAAAGTTTCCATTTAGTCCCAGAAAAACTGCTTCACATCCTTTAAATCAAAACAAAAAATCTGGGTCAAGTAGGAGGGTTTTAGTATTATATTTAAAAGGCATTATCATATTATTTATTTATTTATTTGTTATGAAATTCAACACGTTGCATTTAACGATATCTGATAAGCATGTTGTCCAGGAAAATCTTAAACGATAAGAGGTAGGATGAGCCATACAATTTGTGCTAAGTCTCCTTGAGCCTATATACACAGAGTTGCTTAGCAACCAGTTACTGAATAACTAATAACTTGTGTCCTCTCCCAATACTATAGTGTTGGCCAATGTAAACAATGTTTTTTTTATTTTTTAACTTCTGTATTTTTCACAGCTGTACAGAATTGCCCAATCCAAATCTGCCTACCATAATGGATGAGGTGTCTGATAAACCACAGTAACAAGCCCCATACAATAGAAGAGTGCCTATATACTGTATACTCCTCCTTTTTAATTCTTGTAGCACCAGTCATTTTTGGATCTACACTTAAGGGTTTGAAATATCTGCAATATCAACAACATTGTCATTGTTCCACAATGCTTTTCCACGTAATAACCCATCCCAGGAAACTGAGTGGGCAGATTATTCATGTTAGAACTCGCTACTGGTTTCTGTCATTTTGCCTACAGCCCTGCAGTTTTGTCCACAGTTTGGTAAATCTTGCATATTCCACATTCTAAAGCATGCTTTACTTTGGTGATTTTAAAAAATATATATATTAAAAAACAAATTGCAATTACCAGTTTGGTAAAATGTATTGCAATTCTCAATTCTGAGAAAGCTAGACAGTATACAGTAGAAACAAAAGGTAGCACCTAGTTTTGTGGGATTTGTTCTTATGATGTTGACAGGGAATAGAGGTTTCTTGAAGGCAGGCCAACCCCCACCACCCCCCTTTCTCTGTACTTTTTGTGTTGGATAG
This sequence comes from Acipenser ruthenus, assembly GCF_902713425.1. Classification (NCBI taxonomy): domain Eukaryota; kingdom Metazoa; phylum Chordata; class Actinopteri; order Acipenseriformes; family Acipenseridae; genus Acipenser; species Acipenser ruthenus. The sequence goes on along the minus strand of NC_081191.1, from coordinate 71,033,062 downwards.
TTTGTTAGTGAAGCAACAGAATATCTCATTTTCATTCAGGAATTTGTCAAGCTTGTGACTAGCTCCAAGGTCACAGTGTGAGTGAGCCAGTGGCATAAACAGGCCCTTAGTCATTTCAACTAAACTCCAGCTCAAACTGCCTTTTAGTAAATACACCTTACTTGGACCGGAAATCTCTTTAGTGAAGCAATGCTGTAGTACAGGTAAGAACATAAGAAAGATTACAAACAAGAGGAGGCCATTTGGCCCATCTTGCTCGTTTTGGTAGGGTTGAGCAACTTGAGCTAACCTATTTTTGGGGCCCTCAAACACCCTTGAGGGCAGCAACACTCTTATGACACAGCTCAGCTGTAAGATTTTCAGCTATGGGATAATAACATAACTGTTTTCAGGGGTGGACTTTGCTAACCTTTTCATTTAAAAACAAAAATAGAAATGAAACATTTTAATGATATAATCCTATTTAATGTGTCAGTTCAAAGAAGTAAACAACCTTTGCTTCATTGCCTTATCTAATCGCTGTAGGGTGGGCATAAGGGTCTCACGTTGCATATAACTGCTGTATTTCACTTTGACTGGCAGGAGCATCCATGTTGAAGATTGCACAGATGTTCCACAGCGAGCAGGCTTAAACGTTAGGGCTCTATTGACCATCCCCGCAGCACGGAAACTTTCACTGAACCACTAGATGATGGAGTCTGCTTGAGGATCCATCCATGGCTGGTGGCAGTCATGACTCCTGCTACACACATACTGAATGCTCTGTGTTCACCTTGACTGTGATCCTGCTCGACTCGCTGCTCTGTGCTGTTGGGCCACCTGTCCAAAGTCTGTCTCCATCACCGTACGTCATTCACACAGCTGCGAATCAAGGGACGGGCAGCACCCGTTGACACATTTCACCCCTTAAAAAGGAAGTTGTTGCCATCATGCTCTGCTAGCTGTAAATTAGTAAGAGTAAAAAGTACGAGTACAAACCTGCTTCAATACACAGTGTGTGGCAGGAAGAAAACTAACTGACATTTATTATTAGATTATTTTTATGACTTTAAAGTAGAACCTGTCAAATCTGATTTAATTGTTTCCAGGTGTCCATCGGATATGTGAAAGTATCGTACCTCAGACGGAGTCGTTATACTATATTATAATTTCTTTATTAACGTTGGGGCATTATAAATGAACAGTGTCAGGTACAGGAGTGTGTCTAAAACACCAAAGTATGGTATTGCATCTATACTATGCAAAGAAAAATGATTGCAAAACAAAGCATGTAATACAGTATTTGGCAATTTTACACAACAGCATTCCAAGAACAGTTCATATTATGCTTTCTCAGTCCATGCCAATGAAATCCAACAGTTTTTTGGTTTTTTATGCACTTTAAGTGCCGATTAACCCGAGACACAAATGGCGTTTAAAAAACAAAAAACAAACAAAAAAAAAAAAAAAACCCCAACAACAACAAAAGCGCACACACACACAAACTGGCTTTGGACATTGGCGAAAACAGTAATTATATGAATGTTCCATGTTTCTTTTCTTGAACGTGGTTAAGCTGTGCAGTTTGTTTTACGTGAAGTGACCGCATGTAAAAAGTGAAACTGAATTCCCAAACACACCATCTTTTCTTTTTCTTAATTATATGCAACTGAATACATTTTTTCCTGCTAACATCTAAATGTACTGTTTTAGAACCATAATGCAACGTGCATTGATCAGTTTCCATCTGTACTGCTCAGTTGGTACCAGCATGTGTAAATGAAACATGCCAGAGGTCAATCGGTTAATAGAGTGTACTGTGTCTTACAGGATCAGATGATAGGATCTGTAATAGTTATTTTATACAGGCTTTGAGATTTTATTGTGCCTGGCTCTTGTTTTTGATGAAATCTGACTCTGTGAGATAACAGCAGGATTATGATTTCTGATGGGGGGGGGGGGGGGGGGGGATTTGTGTAAATAAAGGTAGCTCTCAACCATGTTATTTGTCTGCTCCCACAATAGCATTGGTCATAGCATGTCACTCCTGTATTGGTAACAGCGGAAGAAAATGTGACGCCAGTCTAGATAGTGGGGTAGTGCTGTGAGTTTGAGCAATTGCATCAGGCAAATAACATGTCTTGATGATCATGAAGAATTTACAGTAGATTGAGCCCAGGTAGTAGAGGTGCAGTCAGCTACCAGTTTCCTTATCGTATTTTATATAATTAATAATCAACAATAATCCATGCAGTGAGGACACTGTTTGTCAAAAGCAAGGAGCAAAATAAATATATAGCCTGTAACATTTTGAGTAAGTACCAATTACTGAGTGTTGAGAATTGTCCATTTTTCTTGTGCCAAAATGGTATTTAAAACTTTGCATGGATTATGTACTCCACCCTTAAAGGAATTCATGAAAACTCTCTGAAGATACTAATAGGCTCACAAGGGAAGCTGTATGTGGGAATTGTAAAGTGGAAAGGTACTTTATTCTGGAAAACTCACTTCCTTCAGAAATTAAGGTCTTAAAGGAGTTTAAAATATTTTGTAATAAACTTTAAGGCTTGGTTAAAACATAATGAATTATGCAATCATTAATTTATTCAGGATGTATTTAAATTAGAATTGTGTATATTGGATATTTATATTATATAAATTGTACTGTAACTTGATTATGTAAGCTGCTGATTGTTATGCACTTTTAATAGGTAATTTATTACTTTAATGTTGTGTGCATTTTTAATCATATATTCAATAGGAGGTTATTGCTATAGTTTAGAGTAGAAGAAATATGGGGATTTATTACAGTTGTCATCAATGTCTGCCCAGGACTGTCAATGGAAATTAGCCTACTGGCTAAATTGAAAATGCAATGCATCTTGTGTCATGTAAATGACTCTTATGTGTCCCTGATAAATAAATACAATAAACAAATAAAGCCTTCAAATAAAACATTGATGTGCATAGATTATACCATTTCTCACCATGAAATACAGAAGAGCTTTAGTCTAACAATGTGCAGGGAAAGCACGTGTTACTGGGCAGATAGCTCCATTGTTTAATTGTTTCATTTAATTGAGAAGCTTGAAAAATAAAAGCCATGCCCATCAATAATTGATTTAACTGGTTTTATTTTGGTATCTCTAAAACCGGGTGCTGTCTAACGCATTGAAGTCTGTTCATCTGTCTTAAGGCGAGCGCCCTTTGTTAAATTTGTCCTGAGCTAAAATACAGCGGCAAAAGCCATCAATTAAAAAGCGTAATATATAATGTATTGTGGTATCTGCAGCCATTACCTTACACCGACGACATCATCATCAGAGCATCTGCACTGTGGATTGCCACCACAGTTACTAACTTTATTTTGCATACTGTATAACTGCAGTTCCAGACTAAGGTAACTTCAAAATGAAATAATAAAGATGTGTCAAATCTAGTGCTCAATTTGCATTAGTTAGTAGTCTCTGAACATGATTATGGTAGGAGTACAGTGCAGTTAGGATAATGACCGTTTACAGTTGGACCATAGCGATTTCTAAAAGCACACGCTACTTCAGTTATTATAAAGCAGTGTCCTCATGTGTCTGGCTGGCAGCCACTCTCCACTGTGATGACCTGTGCTCAGAAATTTTGTTACACCTGTAGCGATAAATGAACTCTTCCAGCAGTAAGCAACTTTATTTAGATGATGAAATAGTAGCAGATTTGTATTGGATTGATCAGAACAGACTGAAATCTTAATAGCCACCTCTGCTATCTTGATTGTAGTGCGTCAAAGCAGACTGTTTTAATGGAGTTTACTGTGTTTTTTTTTGTGTTCATTATTACACTATGAAATTGTTTGCAGACAGTAATAAGGCATATCAAGTCACATGATTTAGTACGTTGAGATTACCTCCTCTCTAGCAAGAACCAGCCCCTCCAGCATCAGTATCTATAACCAGTTTGTAGATTTCTTTGTCAGTGTATTCATATTTTTGCCTTCCAGCATGTTTCACCGTGAAATAATTCTCCTTTCTGATGCACCAAAGGCTAAGCTATGGGAGAATGTGAACCGACACTTCTGAGTTACATCTTCATGTGAAATTCAACATGACTGTGTGAAACAGCAGCTCTCCAACCATAGTTGACCTGTTGTGTCTCTGTCTCTTCCCCTGGCGCAGGTAAACCAAGGCAATGTGCCGGGCATGGAGAGTGCTTTCCTAGCTATGGACACAGAGGAGGGAGTGGAGGTGGTGTGGAACGAGGTCCAGTTCTCTGACAAAAAGGTTTTCAAAGCACACGAGGTACAGCAGTCTGACGTTTTCCATTGTATTATTGATATTGCATACTACTCCCCTGAGCAAGGGATAGGTGACAGACTTATTTTACAAGCTGGTATAGGAACTGGAGCTCTGGCCACTGTAAACTAGGATTCACTGGTGAACTATAGGAGTAGCTCTAATGCTATGTTACCATCGGCCAACTGGAAAGCGATCTGAAATTAAAAATGTAACCAAACGTTATTAACAGCCCTTTGAGTTGTGTGAAAGGGGCCCACTGTACAGTACTGATAAAGAAGACACTGGGCACTCTTCTCTGGTTTAAAGTCTGTTTTGATTAATTAAATAAAGTTAGTATTAATTATAATTCTGTTAAAGAAGCCAGGCCACTTATAATACTGGTTCTAAGTCAGTCCCAGTCTCCTCAAAATGGTAAAGAAACAAAAGCCGTACATACTTTTACAATTTTGAGAATTCTTGTTGGTTTCCAGTTTTTAATTCAGCATGATCTCATTCTACTGTTAATAATTGATATTTAGTTCAACTTTATTTGTATCCAGGGCCTGTTAAAATCCCAGGGAGGTTTACCCAGCCAAGTCTGTCTTTTTTTTATTTATTTATTTTTTTATAGTAATACTGAAGCCAGTGGTGTCACAACCATTTTAATTGGCCGACGAATGATGCTAACATTGGCAAATCGTTCCAAAACTTTACCCTGTCCAGGCCTCTCCGGGGAAAAGAACACTCTGTAGTGTTTATAAGAAACCTATTAGTTAATCTTGACTGTGTCCCAAGTTGTCGGTATTGTAGCAATATATCTTTAAACATAATCCTGACTTTGTTGTGGTATCAGGGGCAGCAGTGTGTTAGTGGTTAGGGCTCTGGATTCTTGATCCGAGGGTCGTGGGTTCAATCCCAGGTGGGGGACACTACTGCTGTACCCTTCAGCAAGATACTTTACCTAGATTGCTCCAGTAAAAACCCAACTGTATAAATGGGTAATTGTATGTAAAAAATAATATGATATAATTGTAACAATTGTAAGTCGCCCTGGATAAGGGCGTCTGCTAAGTAGTAATAATAATAATAATAATAATAATAATAATAATAATAATAATAATAATTTGCTTGACAGGAGAGAGAATGATAAGGTGCGTTTACACTTGCACAAATATTCTGGAATGAGCAGCCAAGAGGACGTATTCCGGAAGATTTTGCTTGTGTAAACTACCGAACGCATTCCAGAACGCGTCCTCTCATCCTCTCAAAAGCTGGAGTTAGATTATGGCACAGCCGGAATATTTGCAAGTGTAACTGCTCTGAGGACATGTTCTGGAACAATTCAAGAAAATTCCCAGCAGGCACTGCACGCAAGCAAGCCAGCAACGTCATCACCCTGCTGCCTTACCGTGATTACCTAGGTGATAGCATTAAATACCATGATTAAATATTCACTGCATTATACCTTACATGAACATAGTAAAAGTAAAATAAGATTAAATATATGCTGCCTACCTTTCCAAAACTGTTTCTAATCCTCTTCATCAACGTCCACCGCAAGCACTGAACAAGGTAGTATTTTCCAATGATGGCACTTGATGATGTCAACATTACACCATAGTGTCAGACGTCTTCAGCTAAACGCACCCTTCCGGAACAAAATGTTTCAGAATCCTTTCGAAATGATTCCAGAACGCAAGCGTAAATGCAGCAATAGATCTGACTGAAAACTTCATACAAACAAAAGGAAATCTTGAAAATGAAATGTGAAGCCATTTAACTTTATATGTTTCTGTTGCAGGAGAAGATTAAAGATATGTTTGAAAACCTGATGCAGGTGGAGCACCCGAACATTGTGAAGTTTCACAAGTACTGGCTTGATGTGACGGAAAGCAAAGCCAGGGTGAGCCGAGCACAGTATCCAGACCGTCATTTAGTGTAGTTCAGAATGTGCTTAAATATTAAACAAGCTTTTGTTGGCATTGTTTTTTTGTTTGTTTATTCATGATGTACCCTGTAATTTAATAGAAGAAGTGTGATGTTTTCAATAACGATAAGAGAAACTAATTAAATCAGTGCGGACTAGGAAATACATTTTTCCTGGGATTTAGTTTCTCTTCTGAACTAGCGCTGTGTTCTCATGCTTCCAAACCAAAACCGAATAAATTGAGTCATTGTTCCTCTAATAAGCTGTTGCTCAGACGGCAAGTGATTTATTCATCTTGTTTTGTCTGTTTTATTATTTATTCATTTGTCTGCTTATTTACTTACATGTTTATCAGCAAATGGTGTTTTTTTTCTTTTGTCAGTGGATGTTTCGTTTAGGATTTATATATCAAATGCCAAATGAACTAGACCAGTACACAAACAAAAATATAGGGAACATATACCACAAGTGGTAAAAACTAAGTTACTTTAAATGCAATTACATGTTTTTGTTTTCATGATACTGTATTTCCATAGAATTCAGACTATCTGTTATCTTTCCAACCCTAAGTGGCAGTAATTTTTATTTTAATTATTTTTTTATTCATTTAATAACTATGTTGACAAGTAGTGATAGAAAGCAAATATCTGTGCGTTTCTAAAAAGCAGTTTTCCATTCTGCTGAATTTCATCAAGTGCTTCAGCTGAGCCTGTTTGTTCCCCCTCTTGCTCCAGGTGATCTTCATCACTGAATACATGTCTTCAGGGAGTCTCAAACAATTCCTAAAGAAAACCAAGAAAAACCACAAGACCATGAACGAAAAGGTAAAAGCACTTATCTAGCCACCAACACGGAAAACAAATTCCGTTACATAAACCTTCAAAGCCAAAGTCACACACTCTGAGCTAAATGTGTCCATTAAGTAACATTGTCCCTTATGTGTAGCCGACACCCAAAGCGAGATTTATTTCAGAGCTAAAAGGTGTGAGTTATGAAGATCTGAATTTATTTAGCCTTGAACAAAGAAGGGTTAGGTAAAGCTCGGTCACAGTTGTTGAAATCCTAGAATTGGAGAAACTTAACCCAAGTTATTATTTCAAGCACAGCACAGAGAGCAGGACCAGAGGACACAGTTGGGTAATGAGTGGAAACAGATATAAGACACAGGGGTGAGGAGTGTATGGGACAGGGTAGCAAGCCACATAGTTGATGCAGAGTTACTGTGATTCTTTAAGACCTGCAGTAACTAGACAAAGTTCTGGGTTCAGTCCACTGCTTGTTATGGCCTGCTTGCATTCAAGGCTGTTCTTTCCTCTGTATGTTCAGCAGTTCAGACCCACATGCTTGTTTTGAGGAGAAGGAAGAGAAGATGCATTGAGATGCCTTGGTGTCTCCTATTTAAAAGGAATTGTGTGATCCCTCTCAGTGTGAGTTGTATCTTTTGACTGGTTGGGTTGCTTCAATGAGGGGGATAGATAAGAGCTTATCTGTACTCGTTCAAAAGACCAGGCTTTTTTCTGCTTTGCCTAGTTAGTGTTTGTTAAGATAGGTAATTCATTTGAGGAACTGTCTGCCATACAGAAAACATGATAAAGGACATTCTGACATTCTGTTTATGATCTCTTTTTACAGCTGTGGTGGGGGATGTATGCTACTGATATATTTGTTGATATTTCTCATATCCTCTCTGCCCCATCTGAAACTGAAACTATTAGAAATCATAAGCTAATGCCGTCAATGCCTCCTAGGGTAAAATGGCTGTACTTTTAATTCTGATGAGTGTTTCAGCGTTATGAATGATGCATTACCAGTATGCTGTTTTGTATTTTCACTTGTTTCACATATGTTACGCATTCTTCATTTTGAGCAATGTTTTTTTAGCAGGTACCGGTAGTAGGAACCATAAACCCCTTGTCCTAAATGTAACGTGGGTCCTTTGGTTCTAAACCATAGGCAAATAGAATACTGTTTTTAACAAGCATTTATATTCAGTATGTGTAGGGTGAGCAAACCATTCCTTCCAAACAGTCATTCGATAGCCACATGTGATGTTTTATCCATCTGATTGGCAGGCCCACAGTTGGCCAATCAATCAAACCGTATTGAACGAAATGATCATTCCATTGCAGGGTATTTCTACATTCATCCTGTGGAGTTCATCTTGACTGCAATTTCGAAGCATCACTGACCTCTGCTGGTCATTTCTGGCACTACACCTTCCACACAAAGAGAGCAACAAGAATATAGCAGAGCGGGACACCCAAGCCTGCAATGAGCTTTGGTGGGGTGTGCTAGGAAAACTTGCGAACCCACAATTTATTTTTCTTTTAGACCTGTCCTTGCTTTGTATTACCAACCGAATACTTTTTGATGGTAATATTAAGGAATATTAGGTGAATCTGAAATTGTGTTTTATAAAGGATAGCTTTTAATTGTACCATGACACAAGATGCATTGTATACTTGTTTAGCCAGTGGTCCCTAGGCAGACATACAGTGTTGCTATTGTAAACGTTATTTCTCTAAAATTTTGTCTTTCTCAATGTCTATTTTTCTACTCTAAAAAGCAATCTTTGTGTAGACCTACTTGCACAATAAGCTTACGTTAAACACAAAACCGCTTTTGTGAATAAACCCAAACTCAGTGATTTGGACAATGCTGAATTTATATTGCATAGTTTGTTTGTTTGTCAAATTTTGGGCAGATCAAATCCCTGTCCCTGTTAAATTGTTTTATTCAGTAAAGAGGATTACATCACTGTTTGCTCATTCTTCATTGTTTTATTGAGGATTTAAAAAATGTTCAGCTTCCAGCCAAATGCAAGAGCGGCTTTGAACACTGTAAAGGAAAATCGCTCCTTGTGGAGGCGTTTGAAGGAACCTATCCTAAAAACTCACGCCTGTCGGTATCCAAGCACTATATATCATTTGGCATGTCTGTTAATATTAAGTGCCAGGACTACTCTGCCTGCTAAATCCAGTTCTCCTCCATTACTAAGAAGATTCAACGTCAATAAACAATCTTAAACTGGGATTGTTTTTACTGTTAATGTTTTAATGTTGTTATTATTATTCAATAGTCATTTAGCAGAGGTTTTTATCCAAAGCGACTTAGAGAGGCTAGGGTGTAAACTATGCATCATGTCTGCTGCTGCAGAGTCACTTGCAATAGGACCTCGGTTTTTACATCTCATCCGAAGGACAGAGCACAAGGAGGTTAAGTGACTTGCTGAGGGTCACACACAGTGAGACAGTGGCTGAGCTGGGATTGAACCTGGAACCTCCTGGGAACAAGCCCCCTTTAACCACTGGACCACCAAGTCTCTTATGTCCTGATCTTTTTCAGATACACATGGAGAAATGTACATTTGTAATTGGGTCCATATGCACAAAGATGAGTGTATTTATTTAAAGCCTGTCAAAAAGGATTTGTCTGTGGCACAGATTAAGCAGTGTTTTTTGACAACATATTACTGCTGATTTCACCTTTTATTTGAACTTTGCGCAGTTACACTGTGTTAAAAGTCTGGATCGTTTATGGAGGTGTTATCTTTTAAAACATAACGCACTGTATGTCGCTCAGTGGTGTCTGAATGAATGACCCACTGTGGTAGGGTATCCGATTGCTTTCGGCAATAAAGTTTTCTCTCTTGGTAGCAGAGCATGGCAAGCATAAAACCAAATGAACTCTCCAACCTTATTTCAGTAAATCAGAGGCTTCCAGCAGAGTTCCCACAGCCAATCGTGTTAATTCTACTGTATTGCTTGTAAGCAGGATGCAAAGATGGCATGGGACCAATCAAACTGACCTGTTTTATTTTTTTTAGAATAAAAAAACCTCAAGCCATGCCAACCTAAACTACTGGGAAGTTTAATCGATAAGAAATAACTTATTACATTGCTGCCAACAAGTTAAAGAGCCTAATTTACAAGGTTTACAGGAAATCTTTAGACCCATAACAGGCTTGGCTTTAGTTCAACACTATTTTGTCTGGGATCTTTGGACCTTAAGATATATCCTGTCTTTAGTGAACACCTTAAAACAATAAGGCTGCTGGGCATGTCGTTTTAAATTGTGGATTTATTTTTATTTTTTTCATAATGGGAGCTATGCTGGGATGGCAACATTTATTTGCTGGTATAATTTTGTCCGCTCTATGTGCTTTGTTTGCTTTTCTAATATTAATCTTTATTTTCTAGGCATGGAAGAGATGGTGCACACAGATCCTCTCAGCCCTCTGGTGAGCATTGCACATCACACCCCTGCTGATGTAACAAGCCTAGCCTGAAGACCACGCACGGTCAAAAAGAGCGTTTTAACCCATTTCAACTTTTAACCTCCATGTCCCTCCCCATCTCTTCAGGCCTGTTCTCGACTTGGCCCTGACCTCTTCGACCAGTCTGCCCCATTTCTCTCTCTCTCTCTCTCTCTCTCTCTCTCTCTCTCTCTCTCTCTCTCTCTCTCTCTCTCTCTCTCTCTCTCTCTCTCTCTCTCTCTCTCTCTCTCTCTCTCTCTCTCTCTCTCTCTCTCTCGTTTCAAACAGCATACATCTTTCCAGACATTATTCATCTGGTTTCAGATTCTGCTGCACTTTTTGGTATATGCCCTCGCTGAGGACCGCAGAGCATTGACGTCAGCTTGTGCCCGCTCGAACAGTATGCACCAATATCCTATACAACAAAATGGGGTTGATTTATAACAAGAACAAAATAGGCAACTATATTGATGCATTTTATAATAATGACCATTTTTTAAATTTAAATAAATAAATAAATGCAGGATTTCTGCAAATGTGTGGTGGTTTTTTTTGGTAGTGCTATATTTTCTTCCCATTAAATAAATAAAATAAACCATACCGCTCCTACTTGCCTGTACAGGCAGGCTTATGTTTCAGTCAGACAGTGTACAACTGAGTGCAGTAATAATCATGGAGCATTTCTCAAACATCAGTACAAATGAACAACTTCTGTCACCAAAAGGTATCAAAATCATAATTTCGATAGCATGACACTCGGGGGTAGATGTACTAAAGTGTACATTTGCGGCGGTGCAAATCAGGGTTCTTTGATATTATAATGAGATGTACTAAAGCTGCCGGCAATTTCAACACGTACAGTTGCATCAATTTGTTTAGAACTTTTGCAAGCATGTTTTAAACAACCACAATTGTTGCTGGCATTTCCCAGCCCGCTTTTTCTCGTGCGTTGCCAGTTGTGTTCAGTGCATTTTTGAGGCGAACACACAAATACCTATTTTTCCCTAAAAGTTGGGTGTACTTGCAAGCCTTGAAAACAAATTTCTCTGACATTTCTGTTTTCCCCAACGTATTGGGAGCAATAGACTGCACACATGTGCAGCTAACCCCTCCAGCTCATTCTGAACATCTGTATAGGAATAGGAAACACACCTATTCTATTAATTTGCAGGTGGTTTGTAATTGTGCACAATTTAGCACTGCACCCTGACTAACTTGTAATGTGTACAATGCAGCAGCATGACATTTTGTGTTACTGGTAGCCTACAGGCTAAAGTAAAAAGAAAGTGCGCTAGGTATTCATTTGATTTTACTACTGTACTGAATACTGTATAGGCCTACTGCACAGATTTATATTTTTACATAATGTAATGTGTAGCCTTCCCAAAACACATCAGTGTTATTTCAATGATTTATACATTTAAACTACACTGAGCACTATAAATGTATGTGTGTGCGATATTATTGTATTTTATTAAACGCGACACCTCCTTATGTCGGACAAACATGTCCGGTTTAGCAAGGGGCTACTGTTTGATTATGAAAAGTTTTTTGATAGAAACACATTTTTTATTTGGGTGTGAAGGTGGGGGCACCACTATAGAATCTGATGGGGTTAAACTTCCTTTCATTTTTTTAATGTTGCAGTATTAAAATAGATCAAATGAAGACAGAACACAAAGCTTCTTTGTGTGTCTCTTCATGTCATACCACCGTTTTTCTAAATCGCTCGCAGTCCATGTGGTGACTCCTTGCCCGTTGACTTTTGCTAAAATGGCTCTCTATTTAATTTTTTTGGCCAGCTGACGCATTCCTGGACCACAGAGCAGCCTCATGCTGGACAACTGCCTGAACAAGAATTTCCTCCTCCTCCTCCTCCTTCTCCTCCTCCTCCTCAAAAAAAATATTTTCCTGCCTTCCCCTTCACCGCTAGTACCAGGAACAGGTTGTGGACTTGGTGAGGCAGACCCAGACATTGCTCCATTGCCTCTGTGTCGGGTAAGAGTGGTGTATAGACGTTATCCTTCGGGCACCCTCTGCTGCAGCAAACCACAACTCAACTCCCATTATTTATTAAAAAAAAAAAGTTTCACGACTCTCATAATGCTAGAGATCTTGCTAAGATGAGGCAACAAATATTTAAATTAGTATATTGCGGCTCTCTTCATTAACGCATTTTCTTTTAGTACATACGACAAAATGTATACTTTGCGAATTGTCGCAACGAAAATGCAAATTGCGGTTTGTTTGCACGGCGAACTGGCCCTTCTTAGTACATCTACCTCTGAGTGTTCAGTTTGCATTTGCTTACAAAGATGGCCTTGATTACCTGTAGTGTGTGATCTGCTTGGAATTGCTGTCTAATGAGTGCCTCAAAACACCATTTTCAGGAAAAACACCCAAAGAAGCTGTGAATTATGTTTGCACTGAAAGCAAAGGTACTGCTTTTCTATAGATTCTTTGGGTGTGGGTCCTCAGGATGCCTATGTCATGGGGGCCTTGAGCCATGAAATTGAGAATCCCTGCTATAGAGCATATTTTTTTAAAGAAATATGCAGAGTTCTGAAGATCAATATAAGCATCTGAGTGCCAATGAAATTAAATAATAAACAGAAGTACATGAGAAGTAATTACACTAAAACAGATGAATGGTTCTGGAGAATGGTTAGAGGTTAAAGTGGCTGGTTAACAGTCCGCTGTGTTGATTCCACAGCTACCTGCATTCCTGTGACCCCCCTATTATCCATGGCAACCTGACCTGCGACACCATCTTCATCCAACACAACGGCCTCATCAAGATCGGCTCAGGTACAAGCATCTGCAACACAACACAGTGTACTGTATACTGGTGATTAGAAACCTCAGAACTTTCACCCACCAATCAGGAAGCTGCACTGCAGTGCACTACCACACAGTAGATGACCGCCGAACACGCCCTTTAATGAAAGTTCCATTCCTTAATTCACATCTACAACTATATGATGGACGGGGCAGTGGCTATATTCAGGCACATTGTTTATTTAGCAGACGCCTTTATCCAAGGCGACTTACAGAGACTAGGGTGTGTGAACTATGCATCAGCTGCAGAGTCACTACAATTACATCTCATCCGAAAGACGGAGCACAAGGAGGTTAAGTGACTTGATCAGGGTCACACAATGAGTCAGTGGCTGAGGTGGGATTTGAACCAGGGACCTCCTGGTTACAAGCCCTTTTCTTTAACCACTGGAAGACATTTTGAGAGCTTGCCCTCGCAGCTCTGCAAATATCTAAAATGTATTTGTTCTACTTTGTGTACTGGTTGCGCTTTGTTTTACATTTCTGCTGTAGGGAAACCCTTGGGTATATTAACTACTATGTGATCCCCTCACCTATCAGTTCATGTTGCTAAACTGTTTGTCTTGTTTATCTCTCCAAACCTGTCTCCACTGCAGTCTGGCATCGCCTTTTTGTCAATGGTAAGAGTCTGTTCCTGAACTTCCTCTACCCACCAGACCACAGTACTGTCGACTTACTGGACGAGGAAAAACTAGGGAAAGCAGTTAATAGATGCACTGTACAACAGAGGCGCTGCAGAGAACATTCGAATGAAGAAAGCTGAATTACTTAGCAGAAATGTCAAGGATTTGCAGTACTTTAAAGCAGCAAATGGATATGATAAACTGCTGTGGTTGTGGTTGTTCCTACTAAAATTCTGTGAAGGGGTAGTTGTTGGTGTGCTGACAATGAACTCTTTGTTTAATTGATGTTAAGCACCAAGGGGCATATCTGCAATGGTTTAAAAGCAAGCATCATGTAACTGCTCCTTCCTGCAACTAAGTTGTCTCTTGCTATTTGTATACCGTTACAATTGTTTTATTGGCTTAGTGGAGGTGTCACTACAAATAATTATTTTGTGTGCACCCCGCTTTATGCCACACAACTAACTGAGTGGCTACCTCTTCAAAAAGAAAATGCAGAATCACAAGTTTATATATTAATGGAGAAAATTGTCAGTTGATGCAGATTTGTATTTGTTATTTTTTCCCCCTCAGTATTCCCCGATGCAGTCCATGGCCGCATCAAACACCTCCGAGATGAACAGAGAAACCTCCATTTCTTAGCCCCGGAATACGGCTGTAAGTGTCTGTGTGTGCTAGTATGCAAGTACATGTGTGCCAAGGCTGTAGGTGTTTATTTAACAGGCAAAACGCTTAAACCCTTTTTCACATCCAGCATACAAATAATGTACTGTATCAAAATACGGAACATGATGACAATTACAAAAACAATGCTGAACGTTTAATAAAATACTGTTGTAATTTTCGTTTGCCAATTTGCACATTTAAACTTTTTTTTAAAGCCTTATTCGAGATGTATGGTCAGGTGGTTTGACCGAATTTTGAATTTAGCGACGGGCACAGGACACATCAGACCACATTAATCTTAATCTCATATTGAAATGAAATTTGCACTAAATCATTAGCATAACTTGTAAAAAAACAATGTAGGCAAATTTTGGAGTCCTAAAGTAACCCTACAAGTTCTTCCTTACTTATTTTGTAAGATTAGCAGTTATATTTTACTTTAAATAAAATATGGCGGAAATTGCATGTTGGTGTAAAGACCTTGATAAATCGGGTCCATTGACCAACATTACTCTGATCCTGGCCCAGCTTCAAAATGTACCAGCCTGGCATCATGTTTAGCATCGGCTTTTAGATTTGCTGAAATAATCACCATGCCCATAACTACATGCCAGATCTTCTTACTCTCTACCCAGACTGCAGCTTTCTGGCCCTGCCAGTTAGCGTTCCTTTAGCTCTGTTGCATTTTCTATTTGTCCACTAATAATTTGGATACTGATACTGATCCCCTTTTTTTGTGATCAACTGTTTATTTTTTCCAAATAAAACAGAGCGTGACAAAGCAAAACACACACAAAGAATGATATACAAAAGAGCTCATACACACAGCAGAGAGAAAGAGAGGGAAAAGAAAAAAGGAAAACATAGTCATTCCAGCAGGAGTTTGGCCAGGGAGGTGGACGCTCGTAGTTAACCGTACGCGTGGACGCTCGTAGTTAACCGTACGCGTGGACGCTCGTAGTTAACCGTACGCGTGGACGCTCGTAGTTAACCGTACGCGTGGACGCTTGTAGTTAACCGTACGCGTGGACGCTTGTAGTTAACCGTACGCGTGGACGCTTGTAGTTGACCGTACGCGTGGACGCTCGTAGTTAACCGTACGCGTGGACGCTCGTAGTTAACCGTACGCGTGGACGCTCGTAGTTAACCGTACGCGTGGACGCTCGTAGTTGACCGTACGCGTGGACGCTCGTAGTTGACCGTACGCGTGGACGCTCGTAGTTGACCGTACGCGTGGACGCTCGTAGTTGACCGTACGCGTGGACGCTCGTAGTTGACCGTACGCGTGGACGCTCGTAGTTGACCGTACGCGTGGACGCTCGTAGTTGACCGTACGCGTGGACGCTCGTAGTTGACCGTACGCGTGGACGCTCGTGGTTAACCGTACGCGTGGACGCTCGTGGTTAACCGTACGCGTGGACGCTCGTAGTTCACCGTACGCGTGGACGCTTGCCCCCCCAAATAAATTGAGATCATTGAGTGGGCTTCTTCAAAATATTCTGGAAGAAGAGCTAGAGGCAACATAGAAAACAGAAAATGAATACATAGTAGAACATTCATTTTGATTGTAGCTATCCTACCTGGCAAGGAGAACTGCAAAGCAGACCACCTTGAAAGATCAGCCTTGACCCTCTGCATCAGTGATTTCAAATTATGCCTAGATATCTGATGTAAAGAGGGATAGATTTGTATGCCTAGATATGTAAAACTTTTATCTATAGGGATGATGGGAGGTAATATAACGTTCCTAGTAGTAGAATTCAAAGGAAACAAAGTTGATTTGGTCCAGATAATCTTGTAACCTGACATCCTTCCAAAAGCCTCAAACAATGTTAAAAGGGAAATGGTATGTTTTGAACCTTTAATTTCAGTAGGAGTAATAAGAGTGTTTTATCTAATGTTTTGTGCTAAAGGTTCCAGAGACAATGCAAATAGAAGGGACGACAAAGGACATCCTTGTTGTGTTCCCCTCCCCAGAGAGAAGGGGCAAGATCAAGTGCCACCTGTGAGAACCGAGGCCGAAGGAGAGCTATACAAGGATTTCACCATAACAATAAAGCCAGAGCCAAATCCAAAATGTTCCAAAACTAGCCAGAGGTTAGGGTTAGGGTTAGGGCAATCCCATTCCATCCAATCGAAGACCTTTACATCATCCAGGGAGAGAAGTGCACAAGCAGCAGGGGGAGGAGCAGACACATGAATTACATGAAGCAGACGCCGAATATCATTCGAAGCCAAACGTCCTTTCATAAAACCGGTTTGATCAAAATCTATGAGATATCCTATATATGATTCTAGTCTGGTAACGAGCACTTTAGCGTATAATTTAAGAACACTGCAAATGAGAGAAATAGGTCTATAGCTTGGGCATAGAAGGGGATGTTTACCTTTCGTTAATAACAGAGATATCAGGGTAGTTTTCGAATCCCTATGAAATGATCCAATTTTAATTGCAAAATTTATGGCATCCAGAATCGAAGGGCCGACTGCTCCAAAATTCTTGTAATAGTTTGGGAGGAATGCCATCTAAGCCATTACCTTCATTGATTTAATAGCCATTTTAAGTTCATCGAATATTATTGGGGCATCAAGCCTTCTAGTGTCTTCAGCTCCTAGTTTAGGAAGATCTAAATTATTTAAGAATGTTTTACAATTATCATGATCAATCTATGTTTCAACGCAGCATTTGCCTCCTCTGGCTTTGAAAACAAAACATCTTTCTCTGTTTTTATTGCATTGATAGAGGCCAGAGATTCATTGTGTTTCAGTCTCAATGCCAGCAGCCTACTCGGTCTATCCCCTTGAAAATAATATTTCTGTCTAGTGCTGTGCATAATAAATTCAGCTCTGGATAAAGACAATGCATTAAACTCACCTTCTAATACATTCAGTGCTTTAGCTCGATCCTCCAATAATTTAATTTTCTGTGCCTTCTCCAACTCTAAGAATGGTCTTTCTATGTCATTGATACGTTTTGTTCCGAGATGAATTTAGATATGAAGAGAAGGAAGTGCAGTTACCACTCAAGAAGCATTTAGTTACCTCCCAGAGTGTCTGGATTCTCTGCAGAATCAGTGTTAAACTGAAGAAATTCAATCCATTTTGTGTTAAAGTTGTGTTAAAAATTTGTAGCAGGGATGTATTAAAGTGCCATCTACTGGCTCGCAAGGTTTTACTGCTACAGTTGAAAGTGTATAGCACAGGAGAATGATCAGTGCAATCGGAAGGATGTCAGTCTTAAACACAGAATTAGTAAGCTCTGAAGAAACAAAAATGTAATCGATCCGGGAATATGACATGTCTGGAAGAAAAAAAAAACCTAAAGTCTTTAACATTAATATTCCTCATATGCCACACATCCATTATATTCAGGTCGTTTATAGGATTGCACAGGGTCTGTGATGAAAGAGTTGCAGCAGGATCAGAAATAGATTTATCTAAACTGGGGTTGATTACTATGTTAAAGTCCCCTCCTATTAATAATCTGAGAGACCAAGCATCACATCAGCAATCCCAGGAAAAAAATCAGCAGCATATTCGTTGGGGGCATAGATTGAACAGAACACTATTTTAACAGTATTTAAAGTGGTAAGCAAGTATACAAAACAGCCCTCGTCATCACATCCAAATCCGTCAATAGACAACTGTAATTTCCTATCCATGAGGATAAGTACACCTCTAGTTTTGTTGCAGCAGTTTTATAGAATTTATTTTGAAATCAATGTAAGTCACACAATTTAAGACGTGTTTCTTGTAATAAAGCTATATTTTCACGTTTACAATGCAGAAAGTCGAAGCATTTTGTACATTTAATAGGTGAGTTCAAACCCCCATACATTCCAAGACAAGACCTTAATATCCATTTTAATGGTAATGGCAGAATTGCAGGAGACCCCTTCCCCCATGAAGGTAATGCAAAAGGCGAGATGTAACATCAAATGTGGTACGAGCTCTAAAACAGGCAACATAAGATGAATAACTATAAACACAAAACAAGAGCCGCAGAGGCATATCACAAAACCAGCTTCCCTGGTTCTTAAACAATCCCAACACCTACCTTGTGATCGTGATCTTATAACCACAACGTATGCCCAAGCCAAGCTCCCGTGTGCACTGCAGCCAGCCAACCCTTGAGTTTAGAAACAAACATTTACACTGCAAGTTCCAACCTTCCTCGGGTTCAGGCAGACCCACCAGCCGCAGATTATTCCTTTGGCTCCTGTCCTCCATTTTCTGCGGCCTTGTCCGGCAGTTGCTCAATCAGTTGTTGCAGAGTGTGGCATCATTTTTATTTGACCTCACCGTGAACTGCAGACTGTCAAATCTGGAGTATAGCGTCTGTAAAGATTTGGTGCACGTGTCAAAATCTTCCTTAAATGTTTTAATAGTATCGTTTGTGGCTTGTAGTGCGATTTGCAAAGAGCTGTGGAATGAATGTATCTTCCAGAACCCCATGCACTACTTGCTTAATCAAAATGACTTTGCTCAGTTGCTCCTCAGAGAAGACTGGCGATTCCCTGAATTTTTTCATTGAAGGTGCTAAAGAAGGTTCAGTTGTTACTGTCACATGGGTAGTGAAATACAGCCACAGAGAAGACATGGTTGCAATGGCAGCAGTGTGGCGTAGTGGTTAGGGCTCTGGACTCTTGACCGGTGGGTTGTGGGTTCAATCCCTGGTATGGGACACTGCTGCTGTACCCTTGAGCAAGGTACTTTACCTAGATTGCTCCAGTAAAAACCCAGCTGTATAAATGGGTAATTGTATGTAAAAATAATGTGATATCTTGTAACAATTGTAAGTCGCCCTGGATAAGGGCGTCTGCTAAGAAATAAATAATAATAATAATAATAATGGTTGGAGTGATCAATGGTCATGGTAGTCATGAGGTAATTTTATGTGGTCACAAAGAACATTACATTTTCGTGCTCCAACCTGAGAATGCACCCATTATACAGTCAAGGCCATACAAGGGTCTAAAAATAACAATTTGCCATATATTGCATCAAGTGATGTGCTGCATCAAGTATTAATGTGGCCCAATGGGGCGAGTCGCAGCCACTGTTGTTTAATGGTGAGAGGAAGTCTTTAATCATTTATCCGCTTTGCTTCCTTTCTCAGCTTTTGAAGACAAAACTGCGATAGATATCTTCTCGTTTGGAATCTGTGCACTGGAGGTACGAGATCAGTCTGATAAATTCATAGGTTTATATAATGCCCCAAAATCCAGGTGGTGTATTTTTGTGTTAACGTGTTGCACCAAACAATCTTGTTGAGATCGGCAGTCGTTGTGCTGCAGTGCCAAGATAGTTTATTAGAAAGTGAATTACTGCAAGAGCATTGCCTTTAACTCGCACCAGCGCAGAGCCCAGGTCACCTGGACAGTAAAGGAGCCATTCCTTCATCTCCCTCCCTCTTCCTCTCCTCTCTGTTAGATGGCTGTGCTGGAGATCCAGGCCAATGGGGACGCTATCGTGTCGAAAGAAGCCGTAGCTCACACGGGGCAGTCTCTGGAGGATCCGTTAATGAGGGTCAGTGAGCTTCGCTACAGAAACCAGGAATACATGCATCAGAAGAAAATAAACTTTACAGCATGTCATGTTTTTCAAGGAGAGGTGTTCGTAAAACTGTAGTGGAATTTTAATTGTTATCAACAAATACATTGGGAGTAACGGTAGTCCCTTCAGTCAAGTTAGAATAAAGGATGTAGGAAAACTACCTACAAAACAAAATAATAATAGCTGTGATAAAGATATTAGAAGATAAAGGCCAAAAGTGGAAAAAGCTTTTGTTGAAGAGACAAAATATATATATATTTTTTTGATTGAATTGACATTGAATATATACTGTAAGATAAAAATGAAATTTGAGAAGACAGCATGGTCTAGCTGTCTGAAGGGTATAGCCATGTAAAGGTACAATATCTACATAAGTGGCCATGTTGCATACAAAACATAATTGGCGAAGCTTGATCACCACTTTTTTTTTTATTCATGTTGTTACTAGATCCTACTGCACTAAAAATGGGGGGCCAAGTTCGCCCCAATTGTATCTTGTTTAAGCTTTGCCATATTTGCTCTATTTTTGGCGTTTACATTTTGTATTGCATAGTTCATTAAACCATGTGATAGGCACACATGGGCTTCAACGTATGAACCTCTTTTTATGCCAGTCCTGTATTCCTAAGCTAGCGGTTGCATGCTGTGTTTGGGAGGAGCTGTCATGAATGTTTCTTGTCCCTACAGGAGTTTGTCCAGGCGTGTGTGCGTCACGAAGCTAAGAAGCGCCCCAGTGCCCACGACCTGCTCTTCCACCGGGTCCTGTTTGAGGTGCACTCCCTGAAGCTCCTGGCTGCACACTGCTTCATCAACAACCAGTGTGAGTCGATGCACCCCAAGACTAGAGTGACCTTTCAAAGCTTTTCCGACAGCAGTCAGCATAAATCAATAACCACAATAACAACTTGGATTTATAAAGCGTCTTTCAGGCCCTGGGTGCCCCAAAGTGCTGCACAAAGTTTAATTTTAATTTGAAGTCATCTCCAGGGGCCCCACAAACATTTGTCAAAAGCAGAGGAAAACATTTTCAGCTTAGTCTTAAACAGTTAAGAAGTGAGTCTGCATTCTTTGAGTTCCACAGCTCAGACACAGTGCACTGTCGGCCCACTGGTGACATTAAGTGCCCAGCTTCAGACAACCTCCAAGAAGCAGTTGGGGTGGAAAATGAGAAGCATTTTGTGAAGGGCTTTGTATCTCAAAAAGAAGGTCCTTGTAGTCAATCCGTACAGGGAGCCAGGGCAGTTTTTCCAGGACAGCTGATATGGTCATTCCTGCGAGTGCCTGTAAAATCTTAGCCAGAACAACTAGGGTAATTCCATACCCAATTTAAACAAAAACTATGTTTCTTACCAGTAACTACTTTTCACATGACAGAATAACAACATTTTGTATATTTATATAACATAGTTAAAATTTGACATAGCAATCAAGTATATATGGCAGTAGTGTAGTCTGCCATCACAGACTATAGGGAACTATGATAAATTATCTAAAGCAGTGACATTCTGTATTTTAACCAGACCCAGCATTTTTTCTTTGAAACTATTCAGGTAATTCATTTGTATTTTGGGTCAGGTCATATGAAGATGGTTCCATGTAAATGGAACATTTAATATCTGTGACCTTATATTAACATTCTGGTCCCCAATTGCAGCATTTCAAAGCCGACTTTGTTTTACAAAGTATTTAAGAAATGTGCGCCTGTCTTCATCTTTCATCATTATGCAATAACTACCTTCAGTCACAAGGTTAGTTACGTAATGACCCATCCATCTCTGTGAATGCAATCAGCCTTCTTAACTGTCTCCTTTATTATCCTCTGGGGATGTGTATTCCTGGTTGAGGGAATATAGTGGAAGCACCTGTATGATCATCCATTCATGAAAGTGTCAAAATTGTGGGCTATAAACAAAAGTACGTGGGTGAAAGTGGCCAATGATAATTTTGAATGAAACTCCTGGGGCAAAACCAATCTTTTGGCTGGGGGTCTGGAGGCCGCCTAGGCCCCCCCGAAGCTCTGGGGTTGTACATGCTGTCAGATGCATTATGAGCGATCTTGGGCTACTTTCAGAAGCAAGTTTGAACTTGACTGTAGAAAAAGAGATTCAGAAATGACTTCACTTACAACTTGTCATTTTAGCAGATGGACCAACCTGATAAATCTCACATGAGAGAAATTAACATAGTTTTTGAAATGCAGTGTTTGCTCTAGGACTTCCTGATTTGAGGGGAACATTTTCTTTAGTTAGGGGGTAAATATGTTTTATGATTTAGAATTTAACACAACCACAGTATTTTTATACATGCCAACAGAGTTTACTGACGAACAACAAAAAATAAAAAAGTAAAAACAGTGTTTTCATTTAGTATTCAGTTAGTAAGAATTATGTCTTTTGGAATTACCTTGTTAAAAAAAACTGGTAGAAACAAGGTGTCCCTACATTACACAAGTCCATTTTTTGCAGCTCTTATGCAGAAGATCCTTCTTTCCTTTTAATTTCTGAACTTTGCCAGGGCCTTCTCATAATCAAAGTCCATCAAGTGAGGTCCCTCCACTCTTATGACAAGGAGGGTATCCAGTCTGTCACTTGCCAGTCTATTCCTGAGGGCTGTCTTCAACACATTTTGAGCCCTGAGCCCCTCGCCAACAAGACTTGGAGACACACATATATATTTCCAAGTTACATTATAAACCCCATTATAAAAATGTAGTACTCATTTCTCACATTCTCTCACTCTGTCACTCTCTCCAGTTCAAAACTAATCGATCGCCACTTGACAGTTCAGGCATAACTAGGCCGGCACGACTATGTTTTGGTCTAGCAAACAGATACGTTTACAATGTGTCTTCCGGTGTTTCATTGCCCGGTGGAGCATTTTCGTCATTGTGGTATCGGCATCATTCTCAAGATCAGCATTTCATTCCAAGGTAGATTAGTTTTGACACCCGACCGTGAATGTTGTGTGTTTTTTTTTTTTTTTTTAGAAACACAAACTTGTTGCTGTACTCATCAAAAATTGTGTTTCTGCAGCCATTCGCTTACATTAATTACAGTATAATCCATTTTACTGCTTATTGGAAGTGTGTGTGGCTGGGATGTCTTAATAGAAGCACTCCTGTGTCATAAACCGGCCGCACTTTGATAGATGTAGCTCGCTAATCTAAAAATTGTCAGTGATGGAGCTTGGAAGGTAGGAGGATTCACTCCGTGTCGGCACTTTGCACACACTGTGAGACGGACACCAGCCCCCACCCCCCCTCATTTTTTTGCACTTCTACACAAATCACATGAATGGATCTGGGAGAGGCCATTTTGATGGAATTCCGTCAAGAGATGGAACACTTTCACCCATGAAAGCATGTCTGTTTCTGTTCATATGTCACTGTAAAGTTATGTCTGTTTATGTTCATATGTCACTGTAAGGTTATGTCTGTTTCTGTTCATATGTCACTGTAAAGTTATGTCTGTTTCTGTTCATATGTCACTGTAAAGTTATGTCTGTTTTTGTTCATATGTCACTGTAAGGTTATGTCTGTTTCTGTTCATATGTCACTGTAAGGTTATGTCTGTTTCTGTTCATATGTCACTGTAAAGTTATGTCTGTTTCTGTTCATATGTCACTGTAAAGTTATGTCTGTTTCTGTTCATATGTCACTGTAAGGTTATGTCTGTTTCTGTTCATATGTCACAGTAAAGTTATGTCTGTTTCTGTTCATATGTCACTGTAAAGTTATGTCTGTTTCTGTTCATATGTCACTGTAAAGTTATGTCTGTTTTTGTTCATATCTCACTGGAAAGTTTTTACAATGAATGTTCTCAATCTGGGAGTTAGAGCTGCCTGACTTTTAGGTAAACTGTTTAAATAACTAGCAATCAGGTCCTTGCAACTGCATCTTGATTGTGCATTTAAAAAAAATGTGAATCTATACTTGCTTTGGTTTCCCTCCTAGATATGTTGCCTGAGAACTGTGTGGAAGAAAAGACGAAAACATTTGATCCCAGCGCTGTGATGGCGGAGATTCGACATAAAAACCGTCCCGGGGTGCAGCTGAAGTGAGTAGACTGGGGTGGGTGTACCAGAGTGTTTAAGGGCGCAGGGCCAAAGGGACCATTGATAACAGTCACGTTCAAATGGGCCTGTTCTAGGGATCTGTTCAGTTCTAAACACTGAATTTAGGTGTTTTCCCTATCAGAGTTCCCCATGACTGAAACCACAAAGGTGTTGTACAGGAAAAGGACTAACCCTAGGATACAAATTAAATTATGGTTCTACTATCCTTTAAAGACAATTTTAAAAAGTACCAAATAATAAAAAAATATAACTGTGTGCAACTTTTTATTGTTAATGCAGGCTGGTCCCTCTCTCAAAGTGGGGTCTATTTGAATTCTCTAAACTATGGCAGATGAAAATACTACTGCTCTTTACCTCTATATTAATGCAACTAAGGATAACAACAACCCTGACAGATTGTTGAGAGTTGCAGGAGAGCCGGGGGAGATGTAGAAACGGTGTATCGCTACTAATATTATTGCACTATCCCTACATATTTCGTTTTTGTTTTGCCAATAGTTAAATATGCAGGTATTTTATTTTGTAATTTGATCCCACATTGATATGTTTGATAAGCTATTGGATGTAGACTATGTTTGCAGTTATGCATGGCTGTTCATCTGGGAGCCACAACACAAAACATGATAGAAAGGCCAACAAATTGCAAACAGGTAGCCTTGATCATTTACTGATTTACTGTGCTAACTTGCAGGTATTCCCATGTGTCCCCTCTGGAACTGGACAAGTTCCTGGAAGATGTCAAGTAAGTTTGCACTTCATAATATTCTAGAGCAGGGACACGCAACCCGTGAGCCACATGCGGCCTGTCTGACTGCAGCGAAGTGTTTAATTCCATTTCACTTATCAATATATCGTCAGTATTTTTTTTTTAACATTGTTGACTTGTTTTTTCTCATTTTTTGCATAAAAAGCAACAGACTGTTTTAATTTGTACTGCGGAGGGTAATTGCTTCTCATCAACTTAAGTCTCCAACTAATTTCATGAGTCTTCCTCTCCTTTGTCAAATGCACAAACCCGCCTCATTGAAAGAACCCATTCCCAGCATAGGAGGCTTGTTGCTAGGGAGTGATGTCACTGCCCTGTGACTTTTGTTACATCGCTGCCTGCTACAACTGAACAACTCGTCGGTTAAAATAAAAACCACTGCAGCAAGTAGATATTTAATTTGTGTTATTGTGCAATGCGTGTGTATATGGTAACAGTACGATATTAATGCTTTGTTTTTAATTGTTTTTGTTTTGTGATGTGTATCATGCAGTACGAAATTAAATGAACAGTAATTGTAAGGGAAATTGCATATATATGGATGAATGCTGTATTGGTATCCTGAGCCATTCGAAAAAAAAGGCATAATACCACAGTAGTGACGGCAAAAAGTGATAATTCCGCTAGAGGAAAATATACTTGAACTTTGACCCATTCGACTCCTCAAGATCATCACTTTCAATGCAAACACCCACAGTACAGAAATGTTCATTAATGATCAACAAAATGAGAATAAGTTAATCATGTTCGTATTAAAACTTGAGTGAAAACTCTTGTTTCCATCCCTGTAACACTGTGCTTCGAATTTGGCAATGCTGGGAGATTATTTGACCATTCCAGGTAGATAGCAATTGGGTGAGAATTATTTTTTTACAGCGGTAGTTGATGATGGTGTTGTTTTACAGGAATGGGATTTACCCCCTAATGAACTTTGCTTCTCCCCGTCCCCACCTCATACCACGCGCCCTGTCACTGTCCCAGGAGCATGTGGAGACTGTGACAACCCCCACCCCTGAGCCACAGGAGATGGAGACCAGGAAGGTAAGTGCGGGCTTTACATTTCATGTGACGGAGCAGGGTGCAGAGACAGCAGGGGGCAGATGCTGCAGCCATTATTTTTTGTGCTAATTTGTATTGTAATTTTATTTTTATTTAGGCCGCTGTTATGCTTATATAAAACAAAAACAAAAGCAAGTATTTACACTGCAAAAGAAATGGCAAAACAATCACAGTTGTTGCTTGTTTTGTAATTAGGTACTTTCTATAAGCAACTTCAAAGGCTATTGGCACCATAATTCTAATTAATACTAAGGTTACCCCAAACCAGTTTCATACGGGTTCCAGCCCAGGTTTCTCACTGTCACAGTCGACTGCTGCAGTGAATCAGCTCTCTGTTTAACATTTGCAGGTTGTCCAGATGCACTGTAACCTGGATTCCAATGACGAAGGGACCAAAATGCATGTGAGTATTGGATTCTCCAGCATTTATTAAAACTCAGAAACCACTACAGTATTTTTGTGAAAAAGGGAGGAAAACAGTGGGCCTTCCTTTAAAAAAAATAAAAAATTAGTAGGGGCAATGAATATGTGTGTAGGTATATTAATTAACATGTAACTATACACTTGTGTTGGTCAGTGAGATTATATTTCTGGTTAATAATACAAACATATATATTTCTTTCCATAGCTGACCCTATTTCTGAAAATGGAAGATAAGCTACACAGACAGCTCAGCTGTGACATCCTTCCCTGTAAGTGTGGTATGAATCATACTTAGAAATGCTAAAACAAACGTAATAAATTCAGTGACAAGCTTCAATGAAGATGACATTGAGTGTTTTTTATAGTTATGGATGTGGTATAAAGCATATGAACAATTACCTTCTAAACAAAACTGCTTTCAGAGTCGTAAGAATAAAGTAAGAGTTTTCCATAGCGTTTTCAGCAGAACCCCAAGTAACTGTAAGACCAAAAAGAATAGTCCTTTAATTTCAATATATGGACAGCACCATCTGGTGTTTATAGACAAAAAAGTATTTTTTATAATTGTTCTATTGGCTTTTCTTTGAGGTTTTTCACAATTCAAATAATATCAGGGTAACTACATTCAATAATTTAACAGTGCTTTATAGAAACAAATATAAATAAGAAATAACTGCTTAGGCAAGTGGTGTATATATTGGTAACTGCTTTCCTGCATTTGATAACAGCTTTGTGAATATACAAGACTACACTGTGCTTTTAGGGTATCTAAATTAAAAAAAAAAAAAAAAATGTAAATGTATTTTGTTTTTCAGCTGACAGTTCAAAGGATCTAGCAAATGAACTGGTTCATTATGCATTCATTTGTGAGGTATGTGCCACAACTCTCTCTTGGACTAGAACCAGCCTCAACAATCTGGTATTTTTTTTTGTTTATTCAATCTCATATGCAGCATGTTAGGTACATACCTATCTATTTATATTTTGGCTGGCTGCTGCTTAAAGAAAGAATTTCTTCCATATAAATTGCCAAGCATAGTCTACTTATAATCTGGAAACACAGTCCAATAACATTGCTTTGTTTAAATTGTTGTTGTTTGAACAGGATGACTGTGAGAAGCTCACCAGCTTCCTGGAGGAGGCCTTTGTCAAGCACAGAGCCAGTGGATCAGTCTCGCATGGAGTCATGATGATGCACTGAACCGATTCCACAGTTTCCACAGAAACTGCCTCCCACCCTGAGTCTAAAAATTACTTTGAGAGAACAGCAAGACTGGCAATGAGACAAGGGCTTTTGGTCTCTGGGTACAACCTCAACCGAACTTTACAGATGGACTCAATATAGATACAATACGAAAAGAACATAAACAGCTCTTTTACCCCTGTCCCCCGATAGCTCAACTGAGATGCAACATTGCATTTTCAGTAGCATGTCCAGTTGCTTCTACCTAGTTTAGGAGCATGGATAGGACTGTGAGGGTACAGTCAAACAGTCAGAAACAAATGTGATTTCAATAATCTCCTGGCCTACTCTGACCCATAATTTTATTTCCTACCTCCACCGTGACCTTACATCTTCAAGAATGTATGCATGAAATGTCTTTGCAATTTCGAAAGCTTCCAAAAAACATACCTACTACATACTGTGGAGCCCCATGATCAAATACATGTATTGTCATTTTATTATCCAGTCTTGAGGAACTGCGTGCTGGTTCTGTAATTTTTTCTTTCTGTTCCCGTATAGAAGGACTGACCTTTGCTCACCAAACTCATTTCAAGGCATGCCATATGACTGTGATGCCCAGGGAAGGACCACCAGCACATTAGTCCAGTGCACCAGCCCGGTACACTGGAGTGCATGTGGGCTTTTACTTATATAAAAAATATTAAAAAAACATATTTCAAATCATTCTTGTTGTCCACTCATTGATGAGCAGTCCTAGTAGACTTCCCAACATACTGAAAATAAACAACAGTGGGGGTTCTAGGAAGTTTTGAGAGATGGAAAGGGTAGGGGGAGGACGATGACAATCTTCTATTTAGAAATTGGGACCATCAACCTACCTATTATTTATGTATTTATTTTAATTTAGTGCCCAATTATTTTATCCCCATGTAAAAGTACTTATTTCCTTATCATTTTTCCTCATGCAAAATGTTAATGTTCCTTGAGAACAACAGAAAGATCCAGCAGCCCTAAGAAACAGTAAAGCTCCGCTATGTCTTCCCTGAGGGAGCTGTCTAACAAGTCTGCTCATTCCTGCGGCAGTGGGGAGAGAGATGCACCTGCAAAACCGGCTGCAGCCACTGCAGAGACCCCAACTTAGCCACTTCCAGTGGCTAAAGGTATTCAAGATCTTTAACAGGCTCGGCAGCCTGTAGCCCTGCGGCAGTCCTTGGTACCGCAACAACCATGATTGCAGGCGATCAGCAGTACAATCCTGCAGTTGCAGCTTGTCTGCTTGATGATGACGTCATTGACTTCACCCCCGACGATGATGTCACTGATTCCTCCCCCGACGATGATGCTCCGGAGTACACAGAAGGCCCAGTCCTATATACATCAATGCTAATGCTGTATTGAGAAGGATTTCATCCTTTCTCAACCTCAATACCCAGACCTAAACAGATGAGGATGATTCCTGTAGCAACATTGATGCAAAGTATAAAAAAGCCTTTGAAGGGTTCCCCTTGAGGCAGTCTGGAGGCCCAATGGGCTATATGGAGAAATCACCTGCATACGCATATGCTGATGCTGTTTTGAGAAGGATTTAATCCCCTCTCAATGTCAATAGCCAGACCTGAACAGATGAGGACATTTTCCTTCGCGTCTTCAAAAAAAAAAAAAGCTTTTGAATTCCCCTTCCATGAGGCCATCAGGAATCCTGTTGGAGCTGTGTGTGAGGGAATCACCTCCTCTGCGCCATGTCTACCTAGAATAGTTCGATTTTACAGGGTGCCAGCAGGCCACAAAGATGACTTGTTTTAAACAGCCTAACCAGAATTCCATCCTGGCTACACCAGCTGTGAGTGCACCCCCAGGTCCTCCACATCAGATGGTGTGGACAAGAGGACTGACACCTTTCTTTTTTTTTTTTTTTTTTTTTTTTTTTTTTTAATAAACATAGTCGTTGCCAATTATTTTTATTATTTTCTCCCAATTTAGAATGGCCAATTATTTTTTAAGCTCAGCTCACCGCTACCACCCCTGCGCTGACTCAGGAGGGCGAAGACGAACACACACTGTCCTCCGAAGCATGTGTCGTCAGCCGACCGCTTTTTTTCACACTGCGGACTCACCATGCAGCCACCCAAGAGCTACAGCGTCGGAGGACAATGCAGCTCTCGGGCAGCTTACAGGCAAGCCCACAGGCGCCCAGCCAGACTACAGAGGTCGCTGGTACGCGGTGAGCCGAGGACACCCTGGCCAACCTAACACTCCCTCCCCCCGGGCGACACTCGGTCAATTGTGCGCCGCCCCCTGGGAGCTCCCGTCCACAGTCCGCTGTGGAATAGCCTGGACTCGAACTCAGGACGTCCAGACTATAGAGTGCATCCTGCACTCCACGTGGAGTGCATTTACTGGATGCGCCACTCGTGAGCCCCAACTGACACCTTTCTGAAGAAGGATTACACAGTCTTCACCTGCAGCATGTGCATTAATAACTATCAGGTATATGCCACCTAATAGCAACACAAGCTGTGAATATACCAGGCAATATATAACTGGCCATGCAGCTAGCAGCGAAGGGTAAGTATGTCACCTTGATCAACCTGCAGGATGCATGGGATACCATTGACACCAACGCCAGGACTGTGGCAAATGTCACTGCAAGGAGGTGCCTTCAATTGAACATCACGTTTCCTTTTAAGATTACAAGATACCTCGAGTAGAAATCCTGCCTCTGTAAGGATGAGGAGACCTGTTCTATGGCATGTAAATTGAGCATGGATTGATCTCATCTAGTAGAATGACTCCTTGAGGGCATAACCAGTCCTGAGTGTGCGTATAAAAGGGCAATTCCAGCAGACACACAAACCAAAGTGCACTATAGGAACATCATTTTGATATTTTATTTAACATTATGTAATCAAAGAAACAACAAAAAGATATCGCAAAAGCCTACTGGAAGCGATAACAGTAGTACAGTATTTCATGTTAGATTTCAAAATGTCACTTTTTCAATTTTTTCATTAAGTATATGGAAAACTACTATACATTTATTATAATTCAACATGTTAACGTAACATTATTCAGCAGTCTTCCTTCGACTTTATGAAACAAAAGTAGTTAATTCTATAGGGTGATGCAAAACTTTTGGCCATAGATGAAGGTCCTCCTGCGGCCTAAATAAGGAATTAGGTATTCCTACCACCAATCTCGTTTTCTGGCAACCTGGCAGAATATAACATCAGTTTCTTAGGTGCTAGAACTCATACAGTACGACTACACAGATACCGTTTTGGTCTTAACCACCAGCGACAGACATAATCCGCACACTGAGGACTGGTTACGCCCACAGTGAGTAATTCTACTAGAAGAGATCAATCTGTGCTTGTGGCAAAGTGCCCCGCCCCTGTGTGTATTTTTGTGTTTTATGTTGTATGTTGCGTGTGTTAATGTTGGTGTATTGTAGTACACAGGATATAATGTGGGTAATGAGCACGAGTGTTTAAATCACTTCACATGCATTTAAAGTATTTAATAATATATGAGCACGGGGTTGCACAGATTTAGTTTACGTGCTGGGATTCAAGTGAATAATTAATTGGTAATTGAATCCCAGCACAATTGTATATATAGGTGCACGTTTCATTCACTCGGGGTTGTGTGTTCGTGAGTGGAGAACGGGTGTGGAGAGGAGGTAAAAACTAAAAAGAAACTAGAGAAAATAATTGCTACAACGTGCTGGAAGCACCAGCACGGTACTTGTTTTTGTTTAGCATTCATCCTCCCTGTTTGTTAGTGTCTATTAGTTTTGTTTGTTTGTTTATTTTGGCCTCAAGTGCCGTGTCCTGTTTTCTGTTTTGTTCAAACCTTTTATTTCTAATAAAACGGCGCAAGCAAGAACCTTCATCATTTCATTTCACCGTCCTGTGTGTATTTCCTTTCCTGGGTCTGACGTCACCACTCAGCCAGCCTTGTGACAGTGCTCTATTTACATGCCATAGAACAGTTCCCCTCATCCTTACAGAGGCAGGTACTTTACCTAGATTGCTCCAGTAAAAACCCAACTGTATAAATGGGTAATTGTATGTAAAAATAATGTGATATCTGTATAATGTGAAATAATGTATAATGTGATATCTTGTAACAATTGTAAGTCGCCCTGGATAAGGGCGTCTGCTAAGAAATAAATAATAATAATAATAATAATGGTACAGGTCACCGGACTTCACAATCCAGGTAACCTATTTGCCTGACTCGACAATAACATTTCAGGACAGGACATCTGCCGCTACCTTGGCCTCCATCGAGACCTTTATTAGCATTATAACTTGAATGTGTCTTGCTCTCAGTCTACCTTTGCTCACTGTGTATTATATTTCTTTCTCTACCAACATCTCAATCAATCAATCAATCAATATTTTAGTTTTATTTAGTTTAGCACCCTTCACAATAGGATTGTCAAAGAGCGCTTCACAGGGCAATAAAAATAAAAAACAAAACAGTACATTGTCAATTTAAAACAGAATCCAGGAGGCAACAGGAATAAAAAGTGAATACAATAAAACAGCAAAAACAGAACAATAAAAGGTGCAGACAAGTTATTTTTAAGATAGGCTAGACTTCAAAAATGTGTCTTCAGTCTTGTTTTAAAAACAGCAATGGTTGGTGCTTCCCTTATGGAACGAGGCAGTTTATTCCAAAGTTTAGGAGCCCTATAGCTGAAAAAAAAAAATAAAAAAAAAAAATCTTTGGGTTAATGAGCAATCCAGCGTCCCATGATTGGAGTGGTCGCCTGGGAACTTATGGGATCAACAAGTCATTCAAATAAGATGGGACTGAAGTATTTATGGTTTTGTAGGTTATTAGCAGGATCTTAAAAATCAATCCTGAACCGAACTGGAAGCCAGTGTAGGGATGCTAAGATAGGCGTGAAATGGTCATATTTTTTGTTTTTGTTAAGACCCTAGCAGCTGCATTTTGCACAAGCTGCAATTGGGATAAGACATCACTTGAAACACCAGTAAACAGGGCATTGCAGTAATCGATTCTGGAGGAGACAAAAGCATGAATCTCAGCATCATGTTGTGAAAGTGGGCATCTTGGTTTAGCAATACAGTTATGGTTATCACATGTTTCGCCCTTAGGCCAGCCATGCAAAACACTAAAGCAATGCTTCAATATAAGTGAGATATAAATTCAAGATTATGCTTACCTTCCAATATATGGAAGTGTAGTGTAGAATATATGCAAAGACAAGAGCTGTCTTCAAAGGCAGAGACTTCTGAGTACGACCAAACACCAACCAGCTTTTTCAGAGAATGGACCAAACAGCTTAAGCTAGCAAGTTGAATAATACTTGACTGGGGTCTTGCCTTGACTTTTATAGAACTTTTTCTCTGCTTTGTGTGTCAGAAGACTTAATTAAATCTAATGTGTGCTCAACAAACTTGGCTTCTCTCTAGCTAAAAATCTTCTGCTTCAACAGACCTTGGACGATTTCTAGATAAAGACTCAGAGGCCCACTTTCTAACCTGAGTTTGCTTTTAATTAATATGAAACTCTAAGCGCTTTTCCAAATCCACCGCATGGAGTCATGCTTTGACCAGATCCAAGAAAGTGTCCTACACCATCATGTCCACTGATAAGAGAAAAGGCTTAAATCCCAACTTTTACTGCCGTTCTCATTAATTTTATAATATAATGAGAGTAAGATCATTTTCTCTGTTTTCTAGTACCATGAGGTACTTCTTTTTAGTTAATATAAAAATTATACATTGTAGAGAGACCTTGGATCCAAGACCGCTTGGATGCCAAGATTAATTTCCCTTATCTGCTAATGTCCATCACTGCCTCACTCATGCAGTACTTTAGTAAAATAACAGTTTATACATGGGCAAGGGTCCTGAATGGGAGACACGGCTGGCCAGCAAACCAGCTTTGAATGTCCCAGTACTGCTTTAGCAGGCAGACGGAGCCGAGGGGTACCCTGCAGTAAATCTACTGACAAAGCTACAAGCTTGTAGCTTTATGCATGTGCCCAAGTTAGTAAACTAGGTTACAGCTTTGTATAAATTGTTGCACTTTTAAACTTAACAGTTTCTCTGTAATAAATACTGTCGTCTATTACAGTAAAACTTAAATTTAGTTTCAAATGTAATTCTGTCTAAAGGTTGCTTTTTATTTGCAATGCCGAAGAAGCTACGTGTTTTTGGCTTACACATTTCTTTCCAATTAAAGTTAGTTGCATTTCTGATAAGAACTTTCACTGTGAACACTTTGCTAATTTAATTGAATGAAATTCTCACTTCTGCTTTTCTCCTCAAGGTTAATAAAGGATTCTGCTCCGGCAGCTCTTAGATAAGGACAAACTTAGTTCATTTCACAGGTGTTACTGATCAGTTTCTAAGAACCAATAAGCATTGGCACACACATGCTTTTTTCTAACATTAGATCAATGCATGCTCTCCCTTCTTCGGACAACAGCACCCAGAGGCTATATAAGGCAAACAGAATGGGTCCAATAACAGAACCTTGAGGGACACCACATGTAACTTCAGATAAAGCAGAGCAATTGTCCTTGATTGTGACCTATTGCAGCGGTTCTCAACCAAGGGGGTGAACGTTTGAATAATACTGTAAGTATAGTAATAAAATAATAATAAATTACAAAAATAATAATGTTATAAACTTTAAATGTGATTCTTACAAATTCACACTCATTAGTATTTTATTATTTAATTTTTTTTTAACCGCGCTTAAAACAGAACCAATCGGGCACATTTACATTTAAGCTGTAGTTACCCGCCGCTTTGCACACTGTTCAGTACACAAAATGGATCGTTTTGTGGTACATGAAAAAAGGAAGAGATTGTGTAGCTTCATCCTCATCATCCAAAAAACAAAAAAGTTAGAAAATATGAAGAAAGTTACTTGGAATTTGGTACTGCAGGAGAACCACATCCTCAGTGTGTCATCTGTGGTGAAGTACTGGCTAATGAAAGCTTGAAGCCTTGCAAACTAAGACGACATTAGGAGACTCGACATCATGGACTGAAGGATAAGCCACTCGACTTTTTCAGAAGAAAACTTGATGCATTAAATCAGCAAAAGGGGGCTATAAGCAAGCATTCTGCAGTGTCTGCCAAGTGTCTCAAAGCTTCTTTTGCCATATCATACCGCATTGCTAAACTTTGCAAGCTGCACATCATAGCTGAGACACTGGTTTTGCCAGCTGCAAAGGACATTTGTTCCATTATGTTTGGGGAAAGCTCTGCCATACAGGTTGGTGAAATTCCATTGTCAAATGATACAGTGAATCACCGAATTTCAGAACTTGCCAGTGATGTGAAAAATCAACTGCTTAACTACATCAAGATGAGTACATATTATACAATACAATTTGATGAGACAATGGATATCGCTGGAGCTGCACAACTAGTCGTTTACATAAGATTTATATATGAAGAGTCACTTCTGGAGGAATTTCTTTTTTGCAGACCTTCCAACTCGCACAACCGGCGAAAAATATTTGCAATGTTAGATAATTTCATTTGTGAAAGGTATGCACTGGGATTTTCAGTGATGGAGCTCGATCCATGACGGGGAAGCAGAGTGGTTTAGTCACCCAAGTTCAGCAAGTGGCCCCCAGTGCTAAATGGACACACTGCATGATACATAGAGAAGCCTTGGCTGCGAAGAAAATGCCCAAACCATTGAAGTCTGTTATGCAGCAAGCAGTGCAGATAATCAATTTTATAAAAGTACGGCCACTTAATGCACATTTATTTTCTGTTCTGTGCCGGGAAATGGGATCTGATCACCAGCACCTACTATTTCACACTGAAGTAAGATGGCTATCAAGAGGTAGAGTACTTTCGCCTTTTTGAGCTACGTGAGAAGGTTAAAACCTTCTTAATTGATGCCCGGTCTGATCTTGTTAACCAACTTCATGATTGCTCTTGGCTGGCTCTGCTTGATTACTTCGTTGATATTTGTGACTGTCTGAACTCATTAAATGTGTCAATGCAAGGCAAGGACACAAATATCCTTCTCCTTTCAGACAAGGTAACAGCTTTTTTTAAAAAAACTGGACATTTGGGCCTCTCGACTGTCGAAGGGAAATTTCGCCATGCTTCCTACGTTTTCAGATTTTGTCCAGGATTGTGGCGGAAGTGTGGATTACAATGATCTTAAAGCCCTCATTGTTGAATGTGTCACGGGACTGAAACAACAGTTCAGTGACTATTTCCAGGAAGATGGCAGTTCACTTGTCTGGGTTCGTGATCCATTCGTCACTTCAGCTGGTTCAACTACCCAACCTTTCTGGGGAGATGGTTAGAACAGTTTATTGAGCTGACATGCGACAACAGAATGAAGCAAATTTTTGGCACCTGTTCTCTCACACATTTCCGGCTCTCAGGTGCTGCAGTGAATGTGCTCCTACCTTTTGCTTCCACGTACCTCTGTGAAGCTGGATTTTCCAAACTTGCAGCAAACTTGAAAACAAAATACAGAAATCAGCTCCAGGTTGAAGATGACTTAAGACTCTCCCTTTCAACCATTGAGCCTTGCACAGACCTGTTTTGCAGTACCAGGCAAGCTCAAATTTCCCACTGACTGACATCAGCAGCACTAAGCTGTATTTTGTCAAAAATCTGAAATAACCCATTAGCTACGCTAGGTGGCAGTATATGTACTTTACTTCATTAGTAAGTCATGCGCATGAGAAGTTGTGATCAGTGGTATCAAAGGCTGCAGTCAAGTCTAGAAGAACAAGAACTGAAGGAGAACCCATATAGAATGCTAACAGCACATCATTTACCACTAATAAGGGCAGTTTCAGTGCTATAACCGAAGATTACCTAGAATATGTTTTTTTTATGCTTGGGGCACCTCCTGATAGGCAAATAAGATACAGGATAGCCATTGATCCCAGTCCAAACCTGTCTCGGAAACAAACTTTCGCAGCATGTTCATAAGGGTTTTGGCTGAACCTCCACCAACCTGTTAGTCTGAGGGTGGTATGGTGTGGTTTTAATCCCTTTAATACCCAATAACTGGTACATCTGCGCTAACAGTCTAGAGGTAAAATTTGTACCTTGGTCAATAAGACTCTCAACAGGATTCTCTACTTTTGAAAATAACCGAAACAAGGCCCCTGCAATATGTCTGGCCTTTATATATCTTAATGGGAATGCCTCTGTGTACCTTGTTGCGTAGTTGCAGACCACCAAAATAAAACGATTGCCTACTTCGCTCCAAAAGGACCCACTATATCCATCGCTATATGTGTAAAACTAATGTCTATAATCGGCAGAGATATGAGAGGGGCTTGCATGCCTTTCTTCCCTGGAGCTATAAGTTGACACTCTGGGCATGGCTCTGGCCTCTTAGCAGCCTGGGCTCTAGTGATGACTACATTACATGCTCTGGTATTTTGTAGCAAGACTGTTAAGACTGGAATATCTTGACCCAACACCACTGAGTATGGCAACTTATCCACCAACCCTACAGTGACCAGATAAGATTGACCCTCTATGTCTAGATATATGTCTGCAGTAGGGTATAATTGCTCATCCCCATGCACACAACTTATCTTAATCTTTTCCTCTGGGTTACAGAACCCCCTGGACTCACACCCCTCCTGCACCAAGGTCTGACCACTACCCATATTAATTAAGGCTTCCCAGTTCTCCCTATTAATCCCTACTGTAATCACGGAGTCTGTCTGACCTCCACAAACACACTACAGGCTGGGCCTTGGAACATAGCATAAGTTAGTCACCCTAGACTTTCTCGAGGGACACCCTGACTTTACATGCCCTTCCTGCCCACAACTATAACAAATGACCTCCCCTTTCTCTTGTTTTACTGGGGTACTCTGTACCATTGGACTATTTTGCTGACCAACACCACCTTTCCAACCCCCAGACTTACCATGGGCTGATGGACCAGACTCCTTGGCAAACAGGTAACCCTTGGGGCTTCGTCTGGCAGCGATGAATGCATCAGCCAGTTGGGCAGCTTCTTGGGCCATGCTTGGGTCATGTTCCCGTATCCACACTCAAACCTCTGGGTTGACCATCCGCAAGAATTGTTCCATAATCGGCAGCTCAGTTATGCTCTTTTTACTATGGTCTTTTGGTCTGACCCATTTCTCAACCAGGTCCTTTAACCCTTAGCGGTCCATTTATTCAGCGCATCTCATGCCCAATTTATTTTCACACGCGCTCTTTATTTTACACGTGCTGTTTAAAAGTATTTTTTTTCACAGTAAAACAGCTTTAAAAGGCACTGCATATCAACAGGACACTCAGTACTGCATCTCCAGCCCCACCCCACCCCTTGTTCGCTGTATTTTTCATATACCTCTTCATAGTCATGCATACTGATAAATCATCTCCTGATCACTTGCAAATGTCAGTGATATTCTTTGAGCGCTGGATGCGGAAGCAGCTATCTTGTTTGTTTATGGTCGTGTTATCTCTGTGGTGCCGAGGCTATGTGTATTGTTCCCTTTTTTGGTCCCTTTCTTTCAGGCAAACATTGCACAACATTTAATTCATACATGCAATGACATAAAATTCAGAGTGCTAACATAAATACATGATGCAGAACAATACAAAACCTAATCTAGTACTCCCCCAAGTACTTGCATTGCGCACGCTCCTGACTATATTAGCGTGCCTGTGAGCGCGCACGTGCTCCCCAAGATAGGGGCGCCCTGCAACCCATACAACGGCAAAAATCCAATCCCGACTAAAAACGGTAAGTCATGAAACTATACAGCGTTTCCAAGGCTTTGTTATAGGGAAATATTATCAAGAGTTTGAAATAATAAAAAAGTGTTTATAGCAGCCTGTGTTATCACCATGAAAATCTGCACCTATTCCTGGTCGTAACCACCACACACACAGCCACTGCTAAACTTCAAAACAGCATACACTTTTCTTTCTTTCTCCACTCCGTGCTGGAAACACCCCCGTTTCAGGTAAGTCTAGAATATTTTAATTTTTAACCCATAATGGTTACACTTATGTACTCATGCAAGATTGTTTTGATAATTAGTTATTTGCGATACACAACATATATTCAACAATAAACAATTATCAGAGATAAAGTAAAGTCAGGGTTAAGATATACGTGATGGAGCACAAGTTATGCTCAGCATTCTCTCCATCACACGGTAGTACAGTAAAATCACAAATATTTTGTGAAAATATTGATTTACAAAACATGTGTTTTTTGATTGTTAAATAAAAACCCATAATGAACAGCTTAGGAGACTGAATGAAGGGTGTAATATAGAGAGAGATCAGGCAGCTAATGAACAGCTTAGGAGACTGAATGAAGGGTGTAATATATATAGAGATAGGCAGCTAATGAACAGTTTAGGAGACTGAATGAAGGGTGTAATATAGAGAGAGATAGGCAGCTAATGAACAGCTTAGGAGACTGAATGAAGTGTGTAATATAGAGAGAGAGATCAGGCAGCTAATGAACAGCTTAGGAGACTGAATGAAGGGTGTAATATATATAGAGAGAGAGATCAGGCAGCTAATGAACAGTTAGGAGACTGAATGAAGGGTGTAATATATAGAGATCAGGCAGCTAATGAACAGTTTAGGAGACTGAATGAAGGGTGTAATATATATAG
The DNA here is from genome assembly GCF_902713425.1 of Acipenser ruthenus. Classification (NCBI taxonomy): domain Eukaryota; kingdom Metazoa; phylum Chordata; class Actinopteri; order Acipenseriformes; family Acipenseridae; genus Acipenser; species Acipenser ruthenus. Next base: position 70,993,804 of record NC_081191.1, on the reverse strand, counting down.
AGAGAGATCAGGCAGCTAATGAACAGTTTAGGAGACTGAATGAAGGGTGTAATATATAGAGAGAGAGATCAGGCAGCTAATGAACAGCTTAGGAGACTGAATGAAGGGTGTAATATATAGAGATAGGCAGCTAATGAACATCTTAGGAGACTGAATGAAGGGTGTAATATATAGAGAGAGAGATCAGGCAGCTAATGAGATCAGGCAGCTAATGAACAGTTTAGGAGACTGAATGAAGGGTGTAATATATAGAGAGAGAGATCAGGCAGCTAATGAACAGCTTAGGAGACTGAATGAAGGGTGTAATATAGAGATAGACAGCTAATTAACAGCTTAGGAGACTGAATGAAGGGTGTAATATATATATATATATATATACAGAGAGAGAGAGAGGTGGTCAGACAGCTAATTAACAGCTTAGCAGACTTTTTGATATTGTCATATTAATAAATAAGTACCTACTGTACATACATCCATCCAATTATTTCAATGCTACCCTCATTTTCCCATCTGTTACAAATAGAGAGTTATGTGAAAAAAGTGAAAGAAATGTAAATCATGTATCATTTTAAATTATAGATTTTAATAGAAATGTAATAGTAAGATCCATAGGAAATAGAACATATTATTATTTAGTTATTTGGCAGATGCCTTTATCCAAGGCTTAAATCTGATTTTTACACTTGGCCAGTCATCATTTAGCAGACAGATAAATCAGAAATAAATCTTTTGAGGTTAGCAATTAAATCTGAGAAAAAAGAAAAAAAAAATTGGGAAAATAAATCTGGGTTTTGTCAAAATCAATATTTATTTGACCAATTCCCTGTTAAATCTGATTTAGCTTGCAAAATAAATATTTATTTTGACAAAATTCACATTTATTTTCCATGATTTATTTTTTCAGATGTAATTGTCAAATTGATTTTAAATGTTAAAAGTTGTGACTTAAGCATTTTCAATATTTATAAATTATATCTGAAAGTACAAATTTCAAAACCTAAGAATGTTTTGTTAAAAATGTATATATAAAGCTAAATCTGTGGGGGGAGGGGGTATTATTATTATTATTATTATTATTATTATTATTATTATTATTATTATTATTATTTTAAATCTAGTAAAAAATACTAGATTTACACTTGGCACCCCATATTCACTTGCTATAAGTTATTATCATAACTCTTAGGCACAGCTTTGCACATGTTTCAATTGTATATATTGTAAGCAAACAAAAAACAAAAACGTTTGTGTACTATATATAGTGAATTACTGCTTCAACCGATCTCAATTCCTTAAAAAATGTACAGATACCAGTAAGCAAGCACTATTATTTATAAATAAATCAAGTAAATACGTCTATTTCTTTGTTAACCGTGAACTGAACAACTTGCACAATAAACAGGCGGATAATATAAACTATATAATATGCAAAGAGAACAGACGTGTATAATTAATATAACAGATTGATTTTTATAAAAACCCTCAATGAAACTAGTCTAGTTAGTTTTCATAGACTTGGGGCGTAAAATTAATTGTCGTCTCAAAAGGCATTATTTCCTACTTTCCGTAAACTATAATATATTTTACTTGCACATGGTAAAATGACATAAAAATGGTTTGTATTCTGTGAGGGATAACACACTGCTAACCGTTAGAAGACAAATAATATGCAAATAAACCTGTAGATATGAAGAGGCTTTGAAACACCACTGATACCCTAGATAACATGGCGTCATGTCCTAGCTAATCCTTCTATATCTTATCTATTCGCTTTCAAGACAGTGGACGTGAGAAAAAATCCCGCGAGATCTCGAGATCTCTAGTCGATTGCCTATTTGTGCTTACCGTATATTCGTGCAAATAGGCGTATATAGTTCCGGAAATGCGTTTATACGAGTTTGACTGGTTGAAAAGAAAGCAAAAAGTCTTTAATGTGGCAGTGTCAATTTTACTATCACAATTTGATTTCAATGCTGGTGTATAGTAAAGCATGTTTATAAACATATCGGCTCCCGCGCCTCGTATTTACAGTTATTTTCAACTATGGGGCGCATAGACTCCACAGACAACAACAACAACAAAAAAAACAGGAATTACTCTTTGCCAAAATTTTGCTCCTGTCTGTGTGATTATACGGTAGCGGTGGTACCTCTCGCGAGAACAGCTGCTGCGCTCTGTTCGGCGCTTGGTTGCTTGCTAAGAGTGTGTGTTTCATGGCGGTATCAGTGAACGTGGTAAATAAAACGAAAATTTTTCCATGTTTTTTTTATTTATTTATTTATTTATTTTTTTAATCAAAAAGGGTCTCCTGTATGAGTTTTGACGAATATGAATAAGACTTCGTGTTTAGTGGGCCTTAAAAGCGGGGAGGCGAGGGTTAAAGGGGTTGAAAAACAATGCAGCCGGCCTCCTCTAGTTGTGTGAGTTTAAATGGGGAAAGAATGCGGTTATAGAGTTTGTTTGGTGTTGCGTTGTGTGTTTGAGCACGGAGGTTTATTTTTTTTAATTGTGTGGCAATAAGGTGGTTCAGGACAGCCGCGCAGTTAAGCTGTATTGTATGGTACAGTACATACAAGTTCCAACATGGTTGCGCTTAACCCCTTTTGTAAGATTCGTTGTAACACTCGTAGTTATTTGTTTAAACTGTTCTGAGAATTGGTAGTTTAATTTTGATACGGTACAGTAAAACCAAAATCCTTTCACTTAGCAGCAGTACCCACTAACTCGTAATAATATTATAGTTAGAGCAGTCAGCTGGTGCAAGGGGGGGTCTACGTCTTCTGTGCGAATCGTTTAGTTTGAATTTCCAAGGCAATCTGCAGAACTATCCGAGGGGTGCACTGGAAAAACTTGTCAACCCACATTTTAATTTTCTTTAGATAACCCTTACTTTTCATTTTAACAGCTACAAGGTTTTTTTTTTTTTTTTTGTAAACACTATGTGTGTGGGTTATCAAGTTTATCCACGTTTTTTTTTTAAACGGCCGAAAATACATTGGTATATTACACAATTACATTAATCTGAAATTAAGTTTTTTCAACACCATCTCCTAGGTTTAAATTTCCTTAAGGATGTCGTTTGTCAGAAAGGAATTTCATGTAGTTATAGACTTTATTTGCAGTGTTTTTCAAGCCTAGTCCTGAAAATACCTTCCAGAAACTAAATATTTGATTTAAGCATACATGTTTTTTTGTATAGCTTATGTATAGCTGCACTATACAGAAGTGCTGTAGACTAGAATCTGTCAGATCAAAACCACTGGACCCCTGGGAGCTTTAGCAAAAGTTTTTTTACAATGTTATTGGCAGATAGAACATTTGTTTTTGTTAATTAATTAGTCACTTAGGGTCAATTGAAACGAACTCGTAGATTTAGTACGGAGCTGCGTACTAATTCAGTACCAATTGCACAAAAAAAAAAAAAAAAAGATGGGGGGGGGGGGGGGGGGTAGGTGATTGGTTCCTGCTAATTATATATTCTGGGTGTTATTTCGTTAGAAGATCGACATTTTATGTGTTTTTTTTTTTAGACACCTAACATCTTAATTTACTTTAAAAATATTTTATATAAAGTAAATTACTAAGGCTGAATTGCATAGATTATTTTCCCGTTTTTCCCTTAAACTAAATTCACATGTATAACCTAATTTTCCTAAAACGCCACCAAAATGAACGCAGCTGCGTTAAGAGGACAAACAAAACTTGTATAAGTCCTCATTATTTAATTCACACACAAAACAAATGCATTGGTTTGTAGAACCAAAGTGTTGTTAAAGGCTGATTACACATTTCTGGTGTAACCTACAAGAGCTTTATTTCTCAGTACATCCATGTGACGGCTATCATGGCCAGTAGTTGTGTTCAAAATTATACAATGGAATTTCATAGTGTAAAAAATATGTTATTGAAACAGTGGAGGGTGGCTGAAAGGATTCCACAGCAATTCCGCAGCGCACAACTGCATGGAGTACACTTGTAAGCAGATTTAATACTGCCTTCCCTGTGGAAGAGGCTGAAAGTAGAAATTCGTGGTGGAATTAATAGGCCTACCTTAAGCTGAATAAGTTAAATAACGATGAAACTGGATTTGTTGCAAACGTTTTGACACGTGTTTCACCCCCATAATATTTAAAATTTTATTTAGTTTGTGGTTATGAATAGTTCAATTTCATAGAAGTTGTCAATAAATTTTGGGATTTTTTTTGTTTGTTTGTTTGTTAGTACGATACCACAAATCTTTAGTCTACAGAAAATTCTAGTATAACTTAGTACTGTAGTGTGTTTTAGTATCCACTAGAGGGCAACAGCAGTTACTTTGGGTTCGTTGAAATTGAGACATATTTTAACACGCAGCTGGGCACTATCTTGAACTAGTTAGTTCGGTGCAATTGGTTTAACTTGCATACTAGTTTAGTACGGTTCTCCATACTAAACACGGATCATTCCCAGTTAGTATGCGCCTTTCAGTTTGTTGCAATTGACCCATTTGAGTTTTGTGTATCCGCAGATATCTTATCCTCTTGGATTTTTGTTTTAAGATGCACAAACCGGACATACCGGGAGACAGACAGGCTGCCTGAAATAACGAGGTGTCCTGTTTAAAATATAAAATCATCTCGCACATACATTTTATAGTGCTTAATGTATTTTAAATCTATAAACCATTGCGCTAAAATAACAATGTGTCCTCTGTACACATGACTTTATGTAAAAATTAATATGTACAGTAGTAAAATCAAATGACTGTCTAATGCCCTTTATTTACTTTAGCCTGTAGGCTACCAGTGTTATTTTCAGGTACGCAGGGCACTTCCCCTTTGAAAACACGGAAGTGCCTGTTCAAGTCTGGTACTTTATGCTGTTTTTGGTCTTTTTCATCTTTTTAAAATGTATCATATTTTTCCACCATTAAAAATAGTATGCGAATATTTATCATATGCAGTACATTGGGTCGTGTACATTTTTTTTTTTACTAATGCAACTCCAGTCGTTAATTTGTAGTTTAAATTTGTAGTTTAAATTTGCATATATATATATATATATATATATATATATATATATATATATATATATATATATACACACATACATACATACATACACATTTGTTTTGTGTTTTTACTACACACATTATGGCTCTATAGCTTCTTATGGAGGAGGACGCTAAATCAGACGATTTAAACTAATCCGGGATAGAAGTAAAATGTAGCTACTGTACTGTGTGCAAAGAAAATGTAACTATTTAAACTCCTAAAGAGAATTACATTTATCACCTTTATCCAACTGCTTTTGTGAGTCATGGAGGGAAACTTTTAATTAACTAAAGTTATCGGGTGGATTTTTCTTACTATTGATAATAATGGAATGAATAACTATTACTTTATTTCTAAATATTTATTTATATATACTGTTGCTTATAAAGACCCTGGGAATAAACGTGTATTATGTCATTGCAATCACTCAGGTTAAACAATGTCTTGTAATCTGCCCAAAAAAAAAAGCAAAAAGTTTGTATGGTTTCTGAAGTACTTTATAATGTTTCCCAGTGTTCTGAAAAAAGACATGCTACTGTAAAAAAAATGATTTTTAGTGACTGTTTATAGGAAGACAGTCAAATATAGCCAAAAAATGCCTTGTCCTGAAAAATCCTTGGCACTGAAAGAGTTAAATAAGCATGTACCACTTATGCACAGCTGCAAAACACTCATTAGAGAAAATGTACCTCCATTTCACATTGGCGAAACACCCATCAGATTGCAATTGATTGCACATATACCAAAATCTGACAAAGTACCACTTACACAGGTCATGTTTTGGTATGCGTACCACTTTCTGATCATGTACCACTTTCTAACACTACACCGGTACAGTAACACAACAAATCATGCTGCTGCATTGTACACTAATGTACAATGCAAAAATGAAATGTTTTAAATTGAAACTAAATGAATAGCACATTTTTATTTTTACTGTAGCCTACAATTAATACAAAATAGATCATGTTGACACGTTAAACTAAACAGTACCTTACATATATACACACTTTACATAATGCAAAATAAATAAATGTTTATAGAAAATGTTAGTGTACGCATGGCTGCAAGTAAAACACATAGCCTGCCTACCACTTTTGTTTTCTGTTGATGTCAGACTTTCTTGGCAAAAACAATTAGACTTCATTCAGAATTACATTTTATTGTAGTCCACATCTTGCGTTTCAAATCACTGGAGTCCATCGGTATTTCTGAAAGCTTGCCCTTTTCCAACCGATCAATCGCAGTTAGGTTAAACTCTGTAATGTATGAGTTTATATACCTAGTTTTAATCATGTACGTAATTTTACTGATTTAATAGGCTACCTGTATTCCGTTTATTTTTGTCCTGTCTTTGGTTAGTGTAACAGCGTTTTTTTTTTTTTTTTTTTTTAAATGTTCAGCTTGTCTCTTTGGATCATGGGATTCATAGTGACGTAGCGTCACACTTAACTGGATATCACTGGGGCCATACAAATGTACGGAACAACGGTGTCTGTATTAGCAAGGGAATACTTTACATAGTTCTTCTCTGCTGTACTAATGTGACTGTGCTTGCAGGGTGGCGAAACTCTGATGATGAAGAATGGACAGAGCACAGTGCCAAAGCTTGGCCTCCCTCTGCTCACTCCGGAGCAGCAGGAGGCACTACAGAAGGTAAAAACACCCTTTGGTACCACCGTGTAGTATGTAGGGGTGTGCCAACACAAGGGTTTAGTGTGTGAGGTGGGGTGGGGGGTGTCGGGTCAAGAGGCACCAACATTAATTCCCTTTTCAAATGACTAGATATGTAGACACCCTTGGTATGGTTCTGGTATTAAAATACAAGCAATTCATTAATTTGATAGTATTTTTTTATCATTTACTTATGCAGGATTCTCCAACTTGAAAAAGTACCAATGGTGGTGCCCATTTCCACTTCTAGATGGAGTTAAGACAGTGTTGCTAACTCTTGTCCTTCATGTAGATTTTATTTACCAGCCAAGTAAGACACAGCCCGTGACTTTGTTTAAAATGCTTATTTGCTTTTTAATCATCCCTGTTAGAAGTTTATATGTAATGTCATTCTGCCACCGCTAATTCTAGATTATATGGATTTCATGTATTGGCTCCATTCTTGATACACAAAGGTATTCTATCATTCTGTATGTAAAGTTAAATTGTGGGCATAGTTCAAGAACCATTTTCCTATTTGTGGCAAAGCCTCATACATCAGAGTCCAGTTGTGACTTCATATATGAGGGTTATGACCGTGACAGAAGTTCAATTACACAGATGTTTTCTATGACTCTTAGTCATGTTCCATTACCAGTGTTTTCCACTTAATTATTATTTAAGTTTGACTGCGGGATTGTTTTAACCATAGACAATATTAATAATTTATATCACTGCCATGTTTTTTAGGGAAAAGACTCTTAGCCCATATTAGGAGTTGGCAATATTATGGAAATCAATAAGTGCAACTAAAAATATATTTTAGTACAGTAAAACTGACAAAGGATGTTCATGTTTTCAATAAAAAGCTTTAGACCCAATATAGTTCATCTAAAGATGCAGATCACCAGTCTATTGTGTGTGTGTATTTGAGTAAGATATGTTTATTTATGAAAAACATTATTTGCAGGGCCACTTGTCTCAATGTGGCATTTGTTTTGTTTATTTTTTGTATAGTAGGTGCCACATTGGTATTTAATGCTGTAATTTGACTTGAAATGAATTCTGCTGAGAATAAGTGCATTTATTCTCTGTATAGGCAAAGAAGTATGCAATGGAGCAGAGCATCAAGAGTGTGCTAGTGAAGCAGACCATTGCTCACCAGCAGCAACAACTAACTAACCTCCAGGTGAGCACTCACAAAACCTGTCAACTATGTTATATTTTTTCAAAAAACATTTAATTCGTCTCCTTACAATAACTGTTTTGGAGAGGTGGAACCTAAAGGAATGATCTTATTAAATACTGATTTTTCTAATGCACATTCAGATACAGACTTCATATGCTGTGCTATGAAAACACCTCCGGTAATCTTTCGGGGTTCAGCTTGATTGAGATAATGTACTGTGATAAGTTATACTTCCTGTTAGGTTCCAGTGCTCTCCAAAACATTTCATGTTTGAAAACCAAGGTATGTATATAGGTGGCATTCCCAGAAAACACTATTGTGGTTCTTGGCCAAGTTCTTTTCATGGTTGAGAACCTCTGTGAGCTTCAGTCTGATTATACAGCAGGTAAATACCAGGGCTTAGAGGTTCAGCAGTTATATTACTTTCCTTTTTATTCTCCGGAGACATCCAAATCTTTTCTTTTTTTCATTAAACATTTATTTTTGCACAAAGGAAAGACTGATCCCAGTTTTGTATCTGATTTAATACAAACATAAATAAATAAATAAAGAGCACTATACCAGCCAAACTTAAGAGTACATTATTGTTGTGATTTTGGGGTTTGGAAACTTGAGATTCACGCCACCTCTCTGTGGACCATGATTATCAAATGTGGTTGGACGTGTTAGAGAGAAGGATAAGGGGCATAAGGGGAGTTACTGCTTAGATTTTTCTTGTGTGTGTGTGTGTGTGCGCTTATGCAAGTTTAGCAGTGCCATCTGTGCTGAATATTAGATGTCAGTCTCTCAAACTGCCAATCCAGTACCATTCATGAGCAGTGAAATTGCATCACAGACATTTATAAAACAAACAAATACACTGAAAGCTCAAATATAAAAATAGACAAGAGTCCGTAGTGTGTCGTGTTCCCTTTGTGTCGTGGTCTGAGCGACAGACAGTCAGCTTCTCACACTTGGGCTCTTTAAAAAAGCAAAATTGTTAAAATTGACTGTTTGTTTCATGTAGTTTTATGGAGTTCATCTCCTTTTGGAAATTTGAATCCATTCATCTACAGAGTGACTTGGTCTGTTTGTTTTTCATCACAAATGGAACTGACTGTCAACTATGGACTAGCTGTGATGCAATTTACTAGAATATGAAACATTAGAAATATAGAAGCCAGGTATGTTTTTATTAACTTGCATCAGTACATTCAGAACTGTCTGAGGACATCAAAAGTGTCTGTGAAGCTTTTTGGGAAAATCAAATCCTGCACGCTTGCCAGAAACCCACTCCCTGCAAAAAAATATTTTTCAAAGTTTTTTCTTTTAACACCAGAAACCTGTTTATATAATATTTTATCCACCTATTTTAAAGTATGTTACACAGGCTTGCTTTTATTTTCAGATGGACAAGAATGTCAAAAATGTTTGTGTTTTATGCATTGTACATGTATACCCAGAGTGCTAATGTTTTCTTTTAACACTATTGAGAGTTCTTGGAAGAATTAGAAACTGGGGAGGGTAGGGGGCTCTGCAGTGCCAGTAGGATGCATTGTCTCTGGGGATGGGAATTAAAGGTTTGATGTTCTGTTTGTGTCTACCTGATGTCTTAAGATACTTAAAAGAAGAAAAAAAAATCTAACCTCCTTTTCAGCTCCTGGAGACTGAATTCTTTACTTCTTTACTGTCTTTCAGATGGCAGCAGTGACAATGGGCTTTGGAGATCCTCTCTCACCTTTACAATCGGTCAATAGAAATATTAAACTTTTTTTCTGTGCGCACTCCTGTTAAAGGGACTATTGCCCTCTTTAATTGGCTGATGTGAGCCACCTCAAAACTGTATTTACTTGGATAAAACATATTTTAAAGTAGACGTGGCATTGTTTGCATTGTGATTCAAGAAGGCAAATATATATCTACACACAAATAATACCTTAAGTACTAAGTGAAACCATGCTAGTTTATTCTCTTCAGGGATGGATATCTCGGTTATAGGATATATTATAACTATTTATCTAATTGTAAGGAATTTTGGTAAAGTCATTCTTTAGGATTGTTTGAGACTAGACTCTGGTGATGTGTGGAATCACACGTCTGTCATTTTTACAAATGTATTGAGAACCGCTTATCCAATTGTGAAGGACATTGTTTAGCATAATTTGTTGAATATAGGGGATTATGGAGGGGATTTTTTTCCCCTTTACGTTGCACTTATTTTCAGAGAACCGACTTTCCAGTTGTGATAAAACTGTATATGTAAAGAGTATCTGCAGATATATGGCGGCACCTGTCCATCAATATATTATTCTCACATTTTTACCTTTTATGTGGAGAACCTCTTAGGTTCTTTTTGATGAAAATTTATAGGCATTCTGTAGCACAAATTATTGAAATTGTCAATCAAATTTAGTCAAATATTAAATGTGTGTATATCGGTCATGGTGATCTATTTATTTCCTATGCTGATGGCTTTTTGACATCCATGGTGGGAAGTATTTTAGTGATATGCTATTATGGATTGAGGATATTTGGATTGCAATGTTTAACCTTTTCCCTCTTAGATACTGCTGCTGTAATAAATGCCCCCACCACCCCCTCTACAGAACTAAACCGCTATTTGTAGCCGAGTAACAGGAGTGAGACATCACACCAGGCTCCTTTTCATGGCTGTTAAAATGTCTAGTGTCTGGGCTGTGCAGAATATTTACATTGTACTTTCAGTAAAGAAAGCAAGTTTAACACCTTTAGCATCCAGCCATGGAATTAAACTATTTGTCTGGTATTTTGAACATCCCTGTCTGGAACAGTGTGTTGAATTGTAATCCTTTGGGTTGTAATTTTAGAAGTGTAAGAATCTATGGACAAGGAAGAAACGGTTAAACATATCGAAACTAGAATGGCTGAGCCATCCTTGGTTGCCTGAGGCAGTAGATCATATCTGTAAAATTTCCACCAAAAGTAGGAAATGGCTCAAACAACCAAAAGTGTATGCCAGAGCAGCTGCCAGCTGGTGGATTACATTTGTTATTGTAAAGGTTTGCATTATTCTTTACAAAACATGCTGTTGGTTAGAATCATTGCTGCACCTTGAAATGCCATGTCTACTTTACAAATATGGGGTGTTCAGTGTTATGCTAATTGCCAAATGTTGGCTACGAACTAAAGAGGACCAGCAGTCACTTTTAAATACAAACCACTGAACCCAAGCATTTATTCATGGAGTGGGATCCTTAATTTGACACTGCAGTTATTTTTCTGTAATCTGGTAGACAGTGAAGTCATGAAACCCCTTTTACTTGCTATGTTATTTTAAAAACTGCCCTACCCACCCCCCTCTTCACTGTAAATACCATTGGTATATTTCTGAAATGAAAGCATCAATTCAGTTGACCTAGAACTATTATAATTCTAATTTCAATGTTTAACCGTCCGTCCCCTTCCCCTGTCGTTAATTAATAAATCTGTACATTGTTGTTCTTCTAGAAATAAACTTGTTTATGTTTGCTGTTTTCTGCAAATGAAGGACTGTGTGTATTTCAGGAGGGTTTTTACACCAAAAAACATAGCCAAGTTAAACCAAGATAAAAGTAAATTTGCATGTAAAATATATAAAATGGTGAAACCGACCATAGTGAACATGCTAATGTTAGTTTTGCCATTTTCGCCCCAAACACATCTGCTCCATCGTTACTTCAATGTCTTTCCACCTGGTGTAGCTAATTGTAAACTGGATGTCTGTGACTACCACTTACTTTTCCATGTTTAGCCTCACTGAGAAATGTTCAACCCTGTAAATGGGTAGGAACATAAAATGGAAACTACTAAATAAAGCCACTTTCCTGTAAAAGTGCAGATTTTTATTTTAAAATGAAAGTTTTTTTTTTTGTATTATTTATTTAGAATTTCAGTCTAGTTGTTTATAAAACCTGTAATCCTATTGTAAACCGCCCATGAGTGGATAATATGGTGGCCACCCTAGTATATATAATTGAAACTGTAGAGGCATGTCTGTATTTTTGTGAAAAATGTGATATTCTTAATCGGCCCGGTAAACATCAGTGTGCGATTTCCTTGTTACAGATGGCAGCCCAGCGGCAGCGTGCGCTAGCCATCATGTGTCGAGTTTACGTGGGCTCAATTTACTATGAGTTGGGGGAGGACACAGTCCGACAAGCTTTTGCTCATTTTGGACCTATCAAGAGCATTGATATGTCCTGGGACTCTGTCACCATGAAACACAAGGTGAGAGCTATTTCTTTTTTGTGGAGAATTAAATAGCAATTACTCTGGCTCTTAAGGATTATTTCTGTCGAGGCAATGAGTAATTTAAGGGGCTGTGCCAAGGGAAAAGCATTCTGCCTACAATACCATCTATGTAATTGGACACATTTGGCACTTGCTAAAACATGTACTATCAGAAACCAGTCTAAGGTAGTCCCAAGCCCTTTTATCACACTCCTCAATGGCATTCATGATGTATTTCTATGCACCCCTGTAAATCTGAGGTGTCTACGCCATTGTGTGATCCTGCTTCCTCCCAATACAGCAGTGATTTAAAATTCTATGATTTGATTACATGTATATTTCTTAATATACTTCCTCAACTCATGCAGGATAGAAAGTTTAAAATGACTGAATTTCCAGTTTGTTTTTGCAATGAATACAAGTGTTGATTTTTTGGGGGGAGGGTCAGATCTTAAGGATGGTTTTTGTAAGGATAGATTTTAAATACCTCACTGAATTTCCTGTTTGTTTTTGCAGGGGTTTGCCTTTGTGGAGTATGAAGTCCCAGAGGCAGCACAGCTTGCCCTGGAACAGATGAACTCAGTCATGCTGGGAGGCAGAAACATCAAGGTGAGGAATAAGTTTGATCACACCTTCAATGGTTTAGTATTGCACCTTAGCAGCAGAGTCTCAACAGGAGGCAGTAGCCCTTTTTCATCCTTATTGATGACTGATGTCAGTATGTCGTGACCTACAAACCACACTACTGTTCAGGTGCATTTACAGTATTTTTAGAAGTTTTGATTTATTTTTTTGTAGGTGGGCAGACCAAGTAATATTGGCCAGGCTCAGCCTATTATTGACCAGCTAGCAGAAGAGGCACGGTCCTTTAACCGGATCTATGTAGCATCCATACATCCAGACCTGTCTGATGAGGACATCAAGAGTGTCTTTGAGGCTTTTGGGAAAATCAAATCCTGCACGCTAGTCAGAGACCCCACTACGGGCAAACACAAAGGTTACGGCTTTATTGGTAAGTGTCTGTATCCAACTCAAACCAAAATACAATGAGTGTCATAGTGTTGTACTAGATTTTTTTTTATATATATATATATATATATATATATATATATATATAAAATAAATAAAATATATATAGTGTAGCGTGCACAGGGGAAGGCTGCAGTAGGGCTGGTAGGTGACGTAATCACACATAAAGACCTAAGCCCGATATACGCTCCTTGCAAAGGAGCCAGCTCTTTTGTACAGCGGTATCGGCGCTATGCTTTAGTGCGAGAGGTCCTGAGTTCGCACCCACCCTCCGCCTGTGTATGGATTGCCTCGCCCTGTGTGATGCGCCTGCCTGCGGTAACCAAGATCATTACATTACCTCCTCTCCCGTGGCAATATTGGCACCCAGGTAAATGTCCCCGAAAGACCCGCTGCCGATTTTCCTCCCCAGGAGGTGCTGGAAAAGGGGACTCCCAGAAGGGCAAGTGTGAAAGTAATACAGGTACAGAGCCACTGTGCCAGTTAATACGCAGAGCTGCTGCGAGGCAGACAGAGCAGCTTATCGAGGGCCACAGTGCTGAAGAGCTGAGGCCAACAAGCTGAGTCTGATTTTCATCCTCTGTTTTGCTGGAAAGAGAATTGGGGTTCAGTCCAGTCGCTCACTTGGCGGAAGGAGCAGGGAGGTTGGAAGATTTTGAAACTGGCCTGAATGAAATACAAACAAAATAAAGCAACAGTACAGAGGTTGTAGTCAGCACTGCAGGGTCTTCCCTGTCACTAGGGCCTTCCGTTTAGTACACTCCCACAGTAGCACAGTACAGCAGTACCTCTCCCTAACACAGCTGGGAATCGGAGCGTGTGAATACTCCTGCTCCGAGTTTATATAGCCAGGCTCCTTCCCACCACACAAATGTAACAACTTTAGAGACTGAGGAGGAGTGAGTGCTTGGAGTTTAATACATAAAACACAACCAATAATACAGTAGAAAACACAGGAGATATTCACATACACAGACCTGCTAACCTCTACACATTTTGCTTTTATAAGAGATGATACGCAATAATACGTAATTCATGTTTCGCTCATCGTCTATGATGTTGCCTGTAGTTAGAGAAAGTGTTGCATCTAACGTCAGAGCCGGCTTTAGGGCAAGGCAAGCAAGATAGATTAACCAATTAGGTTTTGAGTTTAGTTACGTGATAGAATAACCAATCAGCTTTTGAGTTTAGTTGACGATCCAACCTCCGTTTTTAAAAAAAAGTTAGCGTGTGTTGACTGACAAATTCCTACCACCCAGTTTCTTTGTATAATCACTGACATTCTACTGTAGCCTATCAGGCTTTGTTGAGCTGACTCGCTTGTGTTTCAACTGCCAGTTTCGGACACACTGGAGGGAGTGTGAAGTTCTGTGACTTGTGAGGAAATTATTTCAAACTGGCTACAGTACCTTTGTTTTTTTATTGATGCATTAGTTATGCATTCATTTTTGTCTGGGGGGAAAAAACCCACTTGCTCGGTTTAGATAACTTCATCACATGAAAAGAAAATACAGCTGAATGAGGGTTTTACGAGAATGGCGAGGGAGTAAGTACAAACATTTATTAATATAGTACAATATTTAAGTTTAATATTCTGTTTTTGGCTCGTTGTCCCGTTTTTCACAAACGCCTGTTACCATACAGGGATGTCAGTAAAATTCGATTTTATAAAAATGAGCACAGCATTAACATTGTTAATGTGGTTAAGGTACATAAGGCTTCTGTTTACTTTGCAAGTAACGTACAATTACATTGTAGATAAATGCCGTTTCATAAAGTTTACAGTGTAAATCCTGTTTAACTGTATAGATAAATATTTATGAAAAAACGGCCATACAAGTAAGTGTGTTAAAGTGGGACTTAATACTACTACTACTACTACTACTACTACTACTACTAATAATAATAACGTAATATCAGAACTACCAATATATGCTTACTGACAGTAACCTTTTATGAAGCGCTCACTACAAACGAATGGTTCCTGTCTTTTTCGTTTTTTTAATTCTCTTTTAATCGCTGAAATCCATTTTACCCTCCTGTCTGGATCAGCAGGAATCCCGTAGAAGGAAACTATATTTCTGTCCAGGACAAGAATCGGGCATTACTGTAATGTTACCGAGCTAAGCATTTTGGTCATCCTCCACAGTAATGCTGACTGTGAAAGAGTGTTCAGCTTGGTGACCAAAAACAGCAGCCTGAGCACAGACATGCCAAGTTCACTGGTAACGCACAAAGTCATGATGTCAGCAAAGCAGCAAGTGTGTCACACACAAACCTTTAGTGACACCTTGCTCAGGAAAGCCAAGTCAGCCACCTATGAAGCTAAACATTCAAGATCTGAAAGTGCAGTTGGATTCCTTTCTGTTCCAAACAACTCACTTTGTAGATAACTATTACATTTGGTGCTGACTCAGTGACTATTTACAAGTTTTTTTTTTCCTTTTTTTGAAAGTGCTTTGTTTTTCTGTTTTAGAAGCTTATACATTTCAATTTTTTTTTTTTTTTTTTTTTTTTTTTTTTTTTTTTTAAATAAATTTAGTTGTTGCCAATTATTTTTATTATTTTCTCCCAATTTGGAATGGCCAATTATTTTATTATGCTCAACTCACCGCTACCACCCCTGCGCTGACTAGGGAGGGCGAAGACGAACACACACTGTCCTCCGAAGCGTGTGCCGTCAGCCGACCGCTTTTTTTTCACACTGCGGACACACCATGCAGCCACCCAAGAGCTACAGCGTCGGAGGACAACGCAGCTCTCGGGCAGCTTACAGGCAAGCCCGCAGGCGCCCGGCCAGACTACAGAGGTCGCTGCTGCGCGGTGAGCCGAGGACCCCCTGGCCGACCTAACCCTCCCTCCCCCCGGGCGACACTCGGCATGTACCGCTCCACCATGCCGTCAGACTGAGGCCTCAGTGGCGTGGTGCGTTCCGCACACCCATCAGCTGACACACCTTGGAGAAAATCTCTGACTCAAAATTGCGGCCCTCGTCTGAATGCAGTTCACCAGGCATGCCAAACCGAGTAAACATCTGAGAGACCAGTGTCTGGGCAACTGTGTTGGCATCCTGGGTAGGAATGGGGAAGGCTTCCGGCCATTTAGTTAGGTAGTCCATAGCAACCAGCAGATACTGATTGCCAGACTCAGACCTTGGAATTGGGCCAGCGATGTTGACCGATACACGCTGGAGCCGGTCCCCTACTACATACTGCTTCATTGGAGCATGGCTCCGCCTCCGTGGACCCTTCCTCGCTGCGCAGTCTGTACATTTCCTACACCACCTCTCACAGTCCTGACGACACTTAACCCAGTAGAAGCCCTCTTACCTTCCCCAGGGTTTTGTCTACCCCAAAGTGCCCACCGGCTCGGGTGCTGTGAGCCAGGGTTAGCACTTCCCTTCGCAGGGACCCTGGAACTAACAGCTGATACCTGCAGCGCCCACCCGAGGGAGTCTCTCACTTACGATACAGTAAACCATCTTTTAGTTCTATACTATCCCAAATAGCCCAGTTTGCTCTGACGTCTGAGCTGAGGTGTGACACACTTTCCCACTGTGGACGACCCCCATTCTCTTTCCAGCAAAACAGAGGATGAAAATCAGACTCGGCTTGTTGCGCAGCCCTCAGCACTTCGGCGCTGTGGCCCTCGATAAGCTGCTCGGTCTGCCTTGCAGCAGCTCTGTGTGTTAACTGGCACAGTGGCTCTGTAGCTGTATTACTTTGACACTGGCCTTTCTGGGAGTCCCCTTTTCCAGCACCTCCCTCACAGCCTTTCCCATCCGTGGCAGCATGTTCCCCTCCCACATTGTTACCCTCCCGCTGCTCTACTCTCGAACAGAAGCTGCAATTAGTAACAGAACAGGGCCGTCTAGAGAGAGCATCAGCATTGCCATGCTTTACGCCCTGCCGGTGTAACACCTTAAACTCGTACTGCTGCAGGTGTTGCAGCCACCTTGCAATCTTGCCCTCAGGGTGCTTGAACCTGAAAAGCCATTGTAAAGCAGAGTGGTCAGTACGTACAACAAAAGGTCGGCCATTTCAAGTAATGGTGAAAATGAGTGACACCTTTTACCACAGCTAGCAGTTCTTTGCGAGTGGTGCAGTAGTTCAGTAGTTCCACTCCATCCTGGACCTGAGAAAGGACAGCTCCAACTCCCACGTCGCTGGTGTCTGTGTCCAGGGTGAATGGAAGGTTAAATTGAGGGTAACCAAATAAAGGGGCAGGGCCTAAAGCCGGTTTGAGGTGAATAAAAGCACTCTCACATGCCAGTGGAACATCTGTCCCTTCTTTGTCAAAGCATGCAGCGGCTTAGCAATGTCTGCAAACGACCCAATAAACTTCCTATAGTAGGAGCATAAACCCAAGAAGCGGCATATCTGTTACATTTACTGGCCTAGGTCAATTGCTAACTGCTGCTATTTTGTTGGGGTCTGTAGCAACACCCTGTTCACTATGTGTCCAAGATAAGCCACCTCCTTTTTAAACAACTCACATTTAGCAGGGTTCAGTTTTAAACCAGCTTCCTTGAGTTTCTCTAACACTTGTTCTAAATTACTTAATGCCTGTGAAAATGTGCGTGCATGCACCACCACGTCATCAAGGTAAATAAGACAGACTTCCCATGGCAGGCCCACCCGCACCCTCTCCATAAGCCTTTCAAAGGTGGCTGGCGTGTTAGAGACCAAAGGGCATCACATTGAACCGATACAAGCCCTGCCCAACTGTGAATGCCGTCTTCGCTCAATCAGCTTTGTCGACCTCCACCTGCCAATACCCACTCTTTAAATCAAGTGTGGAAAACCACACAGAACCACTCACTGCCTGAAGTGGGTCGTCAGTCCTTGGCAGAGGGTAAGAATCTTTCTCAGTAACCTCATTCAGCTTCCTATAGTCTACGCAGAATCTCGTGCTGCCATTCTTTTTCTTTACTAGCACTATAGGCAAGGCCCATGGACTACTGGAGTCCTCAATAACCCTCTGCCTCTTGAGGTCTCTGACAATGCTTTCCACCTCCCCTTGGTTAGCTATTGGGATCCTCCTAGGGGCCTGTTTAATTGGTGCTGCATTGCCAGTATTTATTCTGTTTTACCAATGCAGTCCTACCAAAGTCATCCTCATCTTTGCAAAAAATATTGTGGTGCTCAATCAGAAAAGTTGTCTCTGTTGTTCCTCATTTAGCTCAGCTCTGCTGCTTTCCCACAAACCTGTTAAGTAGTCAGGCAGTGTTCTGAGAACTAAACCACTTTTTAGTCTACGGCAATTCTTAAAATCACCGCTGGGTGGCGGCTGGCTGAGTGAGCAGTACTCTGCGCTCTCGGCTTGTACAATTGTTGCTGCTTCCCATTCAGCTAACACTTGACCCTTTTTAATCACTTTGTCGGTGTAGGAGATATTTAACAGCCTTATGGGCACCGTTTTCGACTTTAGATCTACAGATCTTGCAACTAAGATGTCAGGGTAGTCTTTGTTTTTAGGATCATTTTCGATTACGCCCCATTGCGAGATACAAGCTCTTTCACAGTCTAACTCGGCCGCTACGAATATCTCAGAGCCTGCAGGAACAGTAAGTCTACGCCCCGCTGCAACACGCCCACAAAAGGTGAGTTCTGATTCGGCCTGTGTGGCTTAATGCAAGCTCTGTGCCATTCAGTGACAGTACATTTCTCTGTAGATCTAAAATCCCATGGTGTGCCTGTAATAGATCCAGACCCATGAACAGGTAATATCAGCTACCAAGACCCTGTGATGAAAGGAGTATTGTCCAATCAGAAATTTTAGCTCGCCAGTCCTAGTTGCTGATGTCACATCTCCGGTTACAGTCTTAATGCTGCAAGTCTCCGGAGCACTACAGTCTGATACTTTTGATGCTATCTTCTCAAATAGTCTGGGACTCATGACAGTCAAATTTGCTCCGGTATCTATTATGGCATCGACATGCAACCCTTCTATGACACAGCGGATAACCAAACCACACGCAGTCCCCAGTTTTCCAACATTAAATACAGTTTCAGAGACCTCCTTTACATTATTTCCCAGGTCCAGCCCCGCAACCTGGAAACTTAAGAGTTTCCCTGATCAATTGCAGACATTGCTTTGTCCCCCGTTTCACCCTCCTTATTTCTATCTCTTTTGAATTTTTGACAAGATCTTTTTATGTGTTCTCTCTTATGGCAATAGTGACACTCGCCATCAAATTTAGCCGTTTTAGAGGTGCCCAAATCAATTATAGCCTTCCCCGTGGCGTCCAATCTTTCAACCAAATTTGCTAACACCTCCCTTATGGCCAAATCATTGTTACCTTCCATTCCCTTGCAAGCAGACTCACCAGTTGTTGAGTCATTCTGGTTTTGAGTGCGGCGAACGATGTGCTGAACCGGCTTCTTTTCACCAACGGTTGCATAGATGCACTCTAGCTGAATCGCTCGATTTGAGTACGTCGGTGAGTGTGTGAAAAGATCCCTCCCTCAGTCGGATTTTCAACTCTTGGTCCGGCAGCAAGCTGATGAATTTATCGATGAGCAAAGCATCTCTGCAGCTCTCTGGCACCTCAGTGAATGAAAGCGCGAAGAGACTGTAGATCCTGGGCAAAATCAGCAAGGGACTCGTCTGGCTTTTTCTTCCTGGTGTCGTACTGGGCTTTGGCAAGTTCCTTCTGTGATCGCCTGTAGCACAGCGCCAGGACATCCACCAGCCCCCTATAATCGGACGCAGCCTTCGTTTGTAGCAAGGTAAGTATAGTCATAGCATCTCTGTCTAGGCTGATAGCAAGCTGAGCACGCTTCTCATTGTCAGTCCAGCCATTTAGTGCACTGACCATCTCGAAGTGCTCGTAGTATGCTGCCCAGTCCATTTCCCATTAAACTTGCTCGGTTTAACTTTCTATTGTGCAGACCCTGAAGCAGCAACAGGAAGCAAGGTCCGCGGGCTTTGTTGTGCAGCGGGGTTGGAGTGCGCTGTAGTCGGCAGTCTTTCTAGCTGCTCGATCCTCGCCTTCAGCAGGTTCTGTTCGCCAACAGCAGCATTGCGAACCACTTGTAATTCGTACTCGAAGCCTTCCAACTTCTCCCTGATTTTTCTGTGACCCTCTTCCATTTCATTGCGGAGCTGGCTTGCACTTTCTGCAATTTCGACTTTGCAAATCTGTTGGACCGCCTTAGTGTCTGTATGTCAGATTTTAACTTGTTCTGACGAGCAGCTGCACCAACGTTGCCTTTAATTCGTCCGTATCTCCCCTCTGTGTACAATCACTTCTGACACCAGTTGTTACCGTCCATCTCGGTCAGCTTACTCCCTGGCATACCCCGGGCAGGTCGCTGCGCGAGTCTCGCAGATCGTTGGATTGTGGATGGAGACCAAAGGCTTGCTTTATTAGGCGAAGGGAAATAAGGCAATGACTCAGCCAGTTTAACTGAAACCAATCGTACGGTTTATTAACAAAATAAAGCAACAGTACAGAGGTTGTAGTCAGCACTGCAGGGTCTTCCCTGTCACTAGGGCCCTCCGTTTAGTACAGTCCCACAGTAGCGCAGTACAGCAGTACCTCTCCCTAACACAGCTGGGAATCGGAGCGTGTTAATACTCCTGCTCCGAGTTTATATAGCCAAGCTCCTTCCTGCCACACAAATGTAACAACTTTAGAGACTGAGGAGGAGGGAGTGCTTGGAGTTTTCAATACATAAAACACAATCAACACATACAGTAGAAAACACAGGAGATATTCACATACACTAAACCCCACTAGTATAACAATATATTTTATTTTTTATTTTTTTTGCAGAATATGAAAAGTCTCAGTCGTCTCAGGATGCTGTATCTTCCATGAACCGTTTTGATCTGGGAGGTCAGTTACTGTGCGTCGGTAAAGCGGTCACTCCAGCCAATGCACTTCTGGCCCCCATGACCCCTGGAGGCTTACCGCCTGCTGCAGCAGTGGCAGCGGCAGCAGCGACAGCCAAGATCACAGCACAGGTAAGGAGCTTTATTGAAATGTTTCAGTTTCTAAATTTAAGGAAATTTATGGCTGCCTCTTGGCCAACACTTGCCTGGGAAAGAACCCAGGTCTGTCTTATGCATGAATACAATTGTTCTAACATTTGTGCAGTTGTGTTTGGTTTATATTGAAATAGAGGTATTTTAGAAGCTGGAAGATGAAACTGTTGTCCATTGCTCATGTTTTCTCTTTGTACCTCAGGAAGCAGTAGCTGGAACCTCAGCACTGAATGCGCTCACGACTCCAACACTGACGCTGGGACAGACATTGGGACAAACATTGGGACAAACGCTGGGACAGCCGCGGGGGGCTCTACCCCAGGCAATGATGGCAGCACAAGCACTCGGCGTCTTTTCAGGTATGGAGAAGAATCTACTAAATGGGTTGGCAAAGTCCAAAATGACATTTGTCAGTTACAATGGGTGGGTGTGTGTGTAGATGGCTGGTCTGGTGACTTTGGTTGGGGGGCTTTTTGTCATTTGAAACCACTGTAAAATAGAGTGGGGAAAAAATAAATAATTGCTTTTTAAATGAAAGACTATATGAAAAACAATGCAATGTCCGTAAGAGCATTCCACATTTCCTTAAGAGACTTTCACTCTGTTAATGAACTACATCTTCCACTTTACAGCCACAATTTATTTTCTCTTGTTCATTTTACTTCATATTTACAAATTTCTGTATTTAACAAAATCACTAAAACAAATTGATTTGTCAAACAGGTGTGAACCAAATGCAGCCACTCCTTCCAGTGATCCCACAGGTTGGGTTAGTGAACCCGGTCCTATCCACCCCTCCAGCGCTAGCAGCCGCCGCAAAGGCCAAGAAGGAGAAGGAGAAAGAGGAAGAGGTGGGAGCGGACGGGGAGCGGACAGAGATGCTGAGCGAACAGGAGCACATGAGCATCTCTGGCAGTAGTGCCAGACACATGGTCATGCAGAAACTGATGAGGAAACAAGAGGTGGGTGCAATAATACATCACTAATACACAGTCTAACCAGTTTCTCTGCCTTTGTATAGTATGTAGTATTTCTGAAAAACTTTGACAAACTTTTCAATGTCTTCTAGTAAGTGTTTGTCAAGTACCTTTTTTTTTTTTTTTTTTTAAATCTATCCTGCATTCGTTCATCCACTGGTACTGTTCCAAATTAAGCCGCCCTTTTTAATTGTAAATAATGGTAGAACATTAACCTTCCAAAATGAACACCTCTGCTTGTACGTGTGTTTCTCCGCAGTCGACGGTGATGGTGCTTAGGAACATGGTTGGTCCTGAGGACATTGATGATGACCTTGAGGGCGAGGTGACGGAGGAGTGTGGCAAGTTCGGGGCAGTGAACCGTGTGATCATCTACCAGGAGAAGCAGGGGGAGGAGGAGGACGCCGAGGTGATCGTCAAGATATTTGTAGAGTTCTCAACGGCAACCGAGATGGACAAAGGCATCCAGGCGCTGAATGGGCGCTGGTTTGGAGGCAGGAAAGTCATCGCTGAGGTGTACGACGAGGAGCGCTTCAACAACAGTGACCTGTCCGCTTAAATTCTCGCGCGCACACACACACTCACACTCTGTGACACACTGTTGCGGCTACTACTATTTTTATCTTTTAATTATATATATATATACTTTATTAAAATATTCTTTTTTTATGTGGTGTGTGTAAAGAAATTATTTTGTTTATTTTGACGATTCCATATTGTGAAGGACTGGATATTCATGAGATGTTTTCTGTTTTTGTTTTTTTCTGAAGAGCAGAGTAAATAATTCCATTGCCAACTGGATATTGCTTATTTTGTTCCTCTTTTTTTTTTTTTTTTTTTTTAAAAGATATAACCAGAATAAATCACTCTGCAGCATACAAGAACTTTAAATCTCAAATCAGTCCCAGAATAACTTTGTTTAAAATATTCTTTTGGGCTAAATAACTTGGTTTTTGCATTTATTCCATGTCATGTAGCCCAAATACTTTGTGTAAAGTATTGTGGTCAAGTGGCTATTACAGGAAACAGTCAAGATTAAAATGCCAAAAGTGAGCTTTTATTGAGGCCTCAGGTGAAAAATTGGCAGTACAAAACACTAATAATTTGACATAAACAAATCCACAAAACTGTAAGCCTCACTGGAGTTTCAAAGCTAGTGCCCTTGCAGGTACTTACACCCTCCCTTATCATGAGCCCCTCCCCAGGACTAATCCACTCACTACACCTTAATTAAAGTATAGTCTTATACATGCTACACTATCTGCATTAACTTGTTCAAATGTATTAATTTTCGGGTAAGTTCCCGTGGTTTAAACCTTATATATCCACCGTCACCAGTTAAGCGTACTATAGTTAAAACCCAACTAAAGGATATGTTTCCACCCACCTTGACAATTATTGAGCGTGCTCACGGCTATAATAGAGCCTTATGTCACCACACGCGCGCTCCCCAAGATGGCAGTGCCCAGAGCTACACCAGCTTGCTGGTATGTTCACATTTATTCAAAAGAAGAAATGTTTTTTTAAAATATTAACAAATGCTTTCACTTGACTTCTCTTCTTTAACTAAAAGGAAGTGTGAGCTTTAAAATAAACTTTGACAACTCGCTAGTAACAGATTGTGTCCTTGTAATCATATGCTCATATTCAATACCAAACAAAAATAGTTACAGCGGTGGTCTCAGAACTAACTCCTACCATATATTTGCATAGCAATTTGTTATTATTTTACATTTACAATGTTTGTCACAAACAAACAGTATTAAAAAGACAGTCTTTGGGATAATGTCCTTCTGTTATACGATGATATAAGATCGTAGTGATGGAGAGCGTGTTTCTCTTGTTTTCACTTAGTCACTGAATACACAGGGTACACAAGTTTGCATTGCACTAGCCACATTAGTCTGATGTTGATGCCAAATCCAATTAACAAATGTAGCTAAAATCTGTTGTAATGACTCAAACCTCTGCTGTTTGCTGTTATGATTATGAAATTCATACTCTAGTCTATGGAATAACTCCTCACATTAAGCTAAGGGTTGCTGCAGGGTTCATGAAGTAGACTGTTTTAAAGTTGTTGAGAAACTATGAGCCAAGGACACATTC
The DNA here is from genome assembly GCF_902713425.1 of Acipenser ruthenus. NCBI lineage: Eukaryota > Metazoa > Chordata > Actinopteri > Acipenseriformes > Acipenseridae > Acipenser > Acipenser ruthenus. The sequence continues at coordinate 70,969,598 of NC_081191.1, read as the reverse complement.
CTCTTTTGTGGAGCTGAGGGTACAGTGGTCTATGCACTGGGAAAATATTTAAGATAATATCAATGGTGGTAGTGTGTATGTCTGATCCAGACAACAGCATCAGATCAGAGCTCACCAGAGAGAAATCCTTACTTCAAGTAAACCTTGCCAAGACATTGGTCAACCATTGAAAATGCTTGGTTTTGTGTGTCTATACATTTATGATAAAAAATTGTAATCACAATAAATATATATATATTCAAACATCCCCTTGATGGAGATTATATTTTGATTAGTCATCAACTGCTCATGTCTTATAAACAGGCAGTTGCTTCATATATTTTGTGCCAACTGACACACTAATTCTGACATCAGGTTGGGATTCAATAAAAAACACTTTTGTAGGAGTAATTTTACTAAGTTGTAGTTATAGCTCGAGTTTACTTAATTACAGGGTTATATAAACATATTGAAAGTGTTTGTGGTAGGAGACTGCAACGCAAGAAGAAATAACCTTCCACACTTTTGGGAACTCAGCCCATACACAATGGGTGTTCACGGGTGTTTGACGTCACAAATGTGCAACACGACTTTTTTTTTTAGCATGGTCCAAAGTGTAAATATAGCCACTATCTATATAACAACACATGGCGTCATAATGGTCAAACATGCCATAAAGTAGCCTGGACAACGCAAGATTGCCCTAGTCTGGGGGCTTGCTGTCAGTGTCTGAGTGGGTCACATTGTGTGCATCACTCCGCAAGGTGGCACTGCGAGATCTAAACAAAACAAGTAATTTATTCGCAAGAAAGTCCTCCGATGCAACGGGTGTCGCTGTGGGCGTGGACGAGATAAACTTCTCGGAGTGTGGATCGGCGGAGGAGGAGGAGTGGCGAGTCGGAGACAACAATAAGGCGGAGTTGGGCTGGTAGCATCAGGGAGAGATCTGTTGCTGGGCTGAGTGAAGAAACTCCTCGGTAGACAAGCACATATGTCCAACTTCTTGCATCTTGAAAGATTCTTCGCTAAGGAATTATTATCATTTTTTAAATTGATCGAAGTAGAGGTCCCGGAGCCAGAGCTTTGGGGAGTGCGGCCCGGATTTTGTCTTATCTTAAACATAACCCGTCATATAGAGAGATAGTACTGCCGGGAATAGGGGAGCCCAGCCTCGGCCTGCTAATACAAGGAGCAAACCCGAGTGGTTTAGCTTTAATTTTGCAAAAGACAGCTGGTATTGGATTGACATTTTGATTACATATCTTTTATCATTCAAAAGATTCTGTTTTTTTTTTTGCAATATCATTTTTAATTGGAAGACAAAAGCCAAGGACCCTCTGGTTTTTCCGTTCTTTATTTAGCGCGGCTTCATCCGTCTTGTTCTGCTAGCCCGGCTTTACGCTTGACTCTCCGGGGAGGCGTAGCATTCGTTTATCCTCTGAATGGAATTGAAAGGAAAGCTGAGTTTTGGATTTTAATTTGTTTTGGACATAACACGGTTTTGACTCGTGTCCTTTTAATTCACGCAAATATATATAGGGAAACTTATCGGAAAGCCACGAATATTACAGAAAAAAATGCATACCTTTACAAAAATGTTTTTAAAGTTGATTTTTAAATAAAAATAAAGCTTTTTCTATTAATGATAATAGAGATTTTGTCTTAGAAAGTAAACTCTTTAGTTGCATTCTTGTGTTTTGGCTTTTAAATAACACCGCGCTAGTGTTGATTTATGCTGTATAATGTATAGCATACAGTAACTGCAGCGGACTGGAGTATTGAAGTGGAGATACAAATAAACAATTCTCTTTCTGTGGTTTTTTCCCTCATTTATGGGGGACCACTATCATCAGCTTTAGTTTTTTTTTTGAGGTGGGGAACTTGCTGTTTTAGATACGGTGTTTTCGCCCCGACCCCCATGCTGAGTTTCTGATCAGCCCCGTGTCCCTCTCCAGACGGCGGTCGGAGATGTTGAAGTGTATCCCTCTGTGGCGCTGTAACCGCCACGTCGAGTCCATCGACAAACGGCACTGCTCCCTGCAGACTGTGCCGGAGGAGATCTACCGCTACAGCAGGAGTCTTGAAGAACTGCTGTTGGATGCCAACCAGCTGAGGGACCTTCCCAAGGTAAGGTGGCTCATTCACACTGTACACGGGGTTACACAATTATATAGGATTATTAGAATTCCTTTCTATATGTTGCGGAGTTTGAGAGCCTCATACATACTGTTGTGTGTGTATTCCTGCCAGGTGGTTTGCATCACTCTTGCTGAATAATTAGTGTTGCAGATAAGGAATGTAAGATAAATACAGTATATAGTGATTAATTATAATTTCAATAAAACGCCACCTTTTTTCGTAGAGTTATTCAAATGATCTACCAGGGACTTGGTGGTACAGTAACTAGTACAGTATGAATACATGGTGTAAACACATTGTTTTACAAAACACCTAGAAGGGAATAAGTTATTCTCCTTTTCCTTGTTTTTATTTAATTGGGTGCTTTTCATAATGGTAGCTTACAACAGTATGTATTTTTGTAAAAGTGATTTAATTTTTTTTTTAAATGTACAGCCCTTCATGTTATACAAAACTCAATTAATCATTGACAGCTTTGAGAGGTCGTGTTTAGAGGTCAGTGTTTCAGCCTTTTATTTTTATTATTTCATACAGTAATTAATAGGTTCTGTTATGGCTTAAAAGTATGCTGTTTTTCAGGATACTGAAACTTAATGTACCCTTGGCTGTGTATTGCATTGCTATATAAGAATATTAAAGCACATCATCATTTTTACAAAGAAGGCAATATATTTCTATTTCCTTGCTACAACAAATCATGGTTTAGTGCTTCATAAACTTCATGTCACCAGCAGGATGAATTGACTAACAGCTGAGTACAGGAGATGGGTTTGTACCACAGCAAGCATTCCGTTTCTTGGAGGGCTATACCTGTGCACAGAGCTTTCTGAGTAAACTGTTGAGAAAAATTATCTGGGCAAAACTTGAATATGATTAGGTCTTTCCCCGATTCTAACATTTGTGTTTATTGAGACACCTTTTAGTCTTCATATGGGCTCCAGAAGACTACATTTGCTTGAAGTTTCTGCCCACTAGATTCTTAATTGTAGTGCAGGCTGGGGTGGCTGCAGCTGAACACCCTGAAAATGATCTATAATTCTTTTGTGCCGGCCCAGTGTGCATCAGTTGAAAAATGTGTAGCTCTAATGAATATAATATAGGCATATAGTATTCTACTAGTTTTATGCAATACAAAAATAAAATAAGCATCTTTTAAAAAAAAAAAAAAAAAAAAAAAAAAAAAAAGCTTCCTTTTGTAGATAAGTTGATTGCATGACTCTAGACTGGTTCCTCTTTTGCAGTTACCATTCATGGATGTGCAGTGCTGTTGTGTTCTTTGTTCTTATTTGTGTGGAGCTCAGCTGTGCAGGTGTGTGGTTGGCTTGAAAGCATTACTTTAAACAGGTGTTTTGTTTAATCCCTTTATCAGTGTAACATTTTTGGTTTCTACTGACTTTGCTTCAGGTAATATAACACAACACAAGTGTTCCTTGTGCCACCCTTTTACCTGCTTGCTAGTGGAGTGTTTATTTGCATTAGGGGTGTTGGCTACATATTTTATTCACATTTGTCTTGCATCTAGTGACCGCACCAAAGCCCTTCATGTGTAAAGCAGTCGCACTGAGTGTGACAGGAGCATTCTTAATGTGGCTGCTGTACACCTCAGAATTACTGCAGGATTTCTGGTGCAGAACAGATTGGCATCATTAAGGCCTGTCAGCAGAAACAGCCCTCTGTATTGAAACACGAAAGTTCACCATAAACCTACAAGGCTTTTCTCTTTCCTGTACAAATGATAACATTCCAGGGATTGGAAATCAAAAATACCATTGCATTTCAGTGTGAGTAATTCCAGATTTTAGAAGCTTAGTTTATTCACTTTGTGCCCAGAGGACCAGCACAGGTACATTGATTTAAGCTGATACACAGTAAAGTGAAACTTACGTCAAGTAGACAAGTGTTTTGGCTATTGCTTCATCAGTTCTGATTTAAACCGGTTTTAATCTGTACACTAGGCTCAATCTGTAATCTGAAGGCACTAGTCCAAGACATTTGTCAACTTTACTTTCTAAATTTTACCTTACTTTTTTTGATTGAGCCTTTTGAGGTTATAGATCATTCCAGAGTGTCTGAAATAGCTATGCAATGAGATTTAGGTCAGCCAGGGTGTCCTTGGCTCACCGCGCACCAGCGACCCCTGTAGACTGGCCGGGTGCCTTGCGGCTTGCCTGTAAACTGCTCAGAGTTGCGCTGTCCTCCGACGCTGTAGCTCTGGGTTGGCTGCATGGCAGTCCTGCAGAGTGAAAAGAAGTGGTTGGCTGACGGCACACGCTTCGGAGGACAGCGTGTGTTCGTCTTTGCCGCTCCCGAGACAGCACAGGGGTGGTATTGTAAAATATTGTTTGTAAAATAAAAAAAAAAACTGCTAGCTCACTAAAATTACTGTAGAAAAGTGGAACTTTTGACTATTAAACATTGAGACAGGATTCATTTATTTATTATTTTTTATTTTAAAAACCTAATTTGATTCTCTTAATGGCAGATTCGCCACACAGGTAAAGAAAACAAATGCTTCCAGGTAACGTTGGCAATTTTGTTTATTATATTAATACTTTTAGTGGCACTTTCTTTTATGAAAGTAAACATTCTCGAATTAACAAATGTTTAAGAAAAAAAAAAATGTATTTTAGAGAAACTACATAATTTATTAATATACAAATTACAGAAGGTGTATTTTTATACTCACATTTGTTCTGGGCACCCACCAGAAATTTAAAAACAGCAAGAAGGGATATACAATAATTGTTTTCTTCTAAACTCAGTGACAACTGTCTGTTGTCATGCTGCTCAAGTATAAATTTTATAAATTACAAGAATTTTATTTATTTGGCCGATAATCACGATCGTGATAATTTACAGATGATAATTGATTGCTAAAAAAAGCCATTATTGTCCATCTCTATTATATGCCAGAAAAGTTGGATTGGAAATCCATTCTGCCTTTTAGGGCAATTCCAGGGCTGGAAATGAGACCCCCATCCCAGCAGTTTGATCCATTCCTGGTTTTACTATGAGTTTAATAAGACACACCTGAGGTTGTTACCTTTACCCTGTGGCAAATCAAGCTTGTAGTAAAACCTGCAATGGATGAAACTGCTACAGTATACAATAGGAGTCTTATTTCCATCCCTGCCGTTCTCTCTATCACCTTCTGGTTTTGTACTTAAACTGGGAAGAAGTAGGATTGCTCACACAAAAAAAAGATTGCTGCTTCTAATTAGAGCGCTCCCGGGGAGGAAGTAAAATCTTTCCGCTTTAGTTTTAGTGGGAGCACCGCATTACAATGAGGAAACTGACTCTCTGGTACTTGAGCAAACTTGCTGCATAGCTACAGTGTCTCTGCATTTTTGAAAAGCAGCCATGAAGGGCCTGCAGTCCTGCTCCTGTGTGACACAGCCAAGGTTTGAGAGCGTCTGCACGCAGCAGCACTCGCGTTTCAGTGGAGATCCTGTGGCTCTTTCTTGCTCCTGCGTGACGCAGCAGAGGTTTGAGAGCGTCTGCACGCAGCAGCACTCGCGTTTCAGTGGAGATCCTGTGGCTCTCTCATGCTCCTGTGAGGCAGAATGGCTAGTCTCTTTCCGATAGTGTTGTTTGACTGTTTGGGCAGTCTGTATTACAGTATGTCTGAAAAACAGTATCTGTTTACTATAGCAGAATCTGCAATGGAAACCTGAAATGTAGCCTGCTGCTTTGGTTTTTCTCCCCTTGTTGTATTGTGGATAGTTTCCAGTTACGTGTGCTTCAAAAGGTGGTAAGCAGGGCAAGGTATTCAGTGACTTTGAACTAGACATTTATCTGTCTTTCTTTGGGTTGGTTGTGACCTTGCATTTGAGGGTACAATTATAATCCGAGACTCAATTTGATTTAGAAAGTTTTGCAGAATGTGCCTGGTGTTGTTTACAGCAGTACACCATTTATTTTAACTGGATCCGGAAGCACTGGTTTGATTTCCTGTCAGCACTGTTCCCACTAGTTACACACACAGGTCTACATGTCGCTTGCTGTTTATTAACAGAAGTGCAGCGCACTACGTTGTGTAAGTTGAAAGAAACGGCTCTGAATTTCCACTGTGAGATGGCAACAACTTTTATCTTGTTGAAATCAATGATGGGGAAAAAAAAGTGTGATACTTGTTTAAACAACAAAAAATGAAGGCTATTTAAAAATAAATAAATAAATATCATATTGAGAGAGGTGCAGTACAGAGTTCCCTCTGTAGAGCTGGTCAATATTAATTGAAGTCAGGCATTTCAGTTGAACTTGAGGACACTATATTGTTTTCCAGTAGGATTGTGCAGCTAGCAAACCGGAAAATGCCAAGTCACCAATCATGTGTGTGATTGCATTTTGTTTGTGTATTTATGCCAAGTGGGAAATGGAAGGCCACGTATTGTAGTACCGGTAATACCTGACTTTGTTTATTAGAGAAGGCATTAGGCCTAATTGATTGTTCTCCAGTTTCAAAGAGCTATTTATGCCTAAAAAAATAAGTACGAAATGTAAAACTTTGTTTGTCTGCACACACACACACACACAACATTTTGCTCCATTTCAATTAGCCTCCTTTTACCAGCGTTTTGGTCAATTTTCCTATACAATTATAAAAGTATTTCCAGTGTCAATATTTATACAGAAAGTAATGGAAGAAAGTTTTAAGGGTGGATTTTTTTCAATATGATTCGGTGCCCTACAGTGTATTAAGATTATAAAATTGTAATGGCAGTAGTGTTCTGCGATACCTTGTTTGGGGAGTATTGATACGATACCATGCACAGTATTGTGATATTCGATACTATCACTATACTTTGGATCCTATGTCCATTACATGTTAAACTGCCAAATTCATTTTTTTGCAAGCGCAAGGTGCATAAGAGGCTAATACCCAGTTAGTAATGCTACAGCATGGTGGAATAGTATTTTATTTATTTATTTATTTATTTATTTATTTATTTATTTATTTATGTATGTATGTATGTATGTATGTATGTTCACAAAGGGCAAGGCAATATTGCCTTCGGTGGGCATGAAAATCCAGGGGCACCGTGTCTTCTAAGCAATTAATAATAATAATAATAATATTATTATTATTATTATTATTAACAACAATTATTAATAAAACAATATCATAATTAATAATAATAAAGCAAGGTGCATTTTAATTTATTGGGGGCCATAATCAAGTGTCAATTTGTATTCTTAATTGAGAAAAAAATGGAATGCAGCTTTTGAGCATACACATTCTAACCCCTTTCATGAAAGCACATGCTACTAGTTAAAAAACAGAACTATTGTGTTTCGATTACTTGTGTTCTCTTCAGCTCGTTTCAGCTAGTTGGAGGTACTAGCTCCTTGTGTAAGAATTTGAACAAAGTGAATTATTTACTTATTGTGTTCATATTTAGCGTGGGTGTTTCGGAGGAATAACCCAGCAACGGTCATTGAAGTGTCCATATAAATGAGCAATTTATATACACTGAAGACCCAAAAGGAGTTATAATGCGTTTTGCACGTTGTATTTGGAAGTATTGCAATTTTAAGCATAGAATCAGATCTCCTTATACCACATATGATCATAGAATATATTTGTGTAATGTGATTTTTACTAAGCTGTAAATTAAAATATATGCGTTGTATATATTTGAAGGATCCATATACAGATCGCTTTACTTCATTTAATGTGGTCCTATACGTAATTTAGAACTTCTATCACATCATGCAAGCAAAGAAATTGCAAAATGATATCGGAAGCCATAATAGTAGTACAGTATTTCTTGTTATATTTCGAAATGTCACATTTTTCAATTTCATTCTATGTATATGGAAACTACAAAGCAGTATAAAATTAAATGTTAACGTAACATTAATCAGCAGGTTTCATTTGACTTTATAAAGATTTGTCCCAATCCTAACTCTGTACACAAAGTACAGAACACTTTTTTTTTTGTTCGCATTCCCTCTCAATGTTTAACATTTTGTTGTATTTGCTGTGCATATGAAGAGTAAAACTTGCATTTATATAATCTAAATAACTTTGTTAAGAAAACCTGAAGAACTCAAGACCCACTCCCCCAGCCCCCCTATAACGCCACATTTCATCACCCCTGACCACTAATCATTTGAAAGTGTTGTTTTTGTTAGTAAGCACTCTGCACCTTCCAGTGCACAGCAGTGTATTGCAGCTCACTAGGTGATGCTGGCTCTTACTTTGATTTAAGGTGCTTTGGCTGATCTTGTGTACATATGGCAGGCAGCTAGAACAGAAGAGCAGTTCCTGAAATCTGGTGAAGCACCTCAACACAGATTGATAAAAATATAAAATGAAGAAAACAGTACTTGAGCAATTGCAGTTAATATAGATAGATAGATAGATAGATAGATAGATAGATAGATAGATAGATCAAATATGTTTTAAATTAACACATTCTTATACTATTTTCAATTATTGTGAGTGTTTCCTAAAAAGTAGATCTGCTTCTAGATCAGTGAATTATGTCCTGATGAATGAACACATTAGAACTTTAGAAACCATAAAGGTAGAATGAAGTCTGTGCACCCAGTTCCAAGGAGCCCTGGGCACTTGCCCTACCTGTTTACTGTATTTTTTTGCTGTAAAAAACCATAACACAGGTCTTCATAATATGGGAACTCACAAAAGGTTTACAACAACAAAAAAAGTCGTATTTATGTCGTTTTTCCCCAGAAGTCTTTCTGTTTTATTTATGAATATGCTGCAACCAAACAGCTGAAGAAAGACGGCATGTATTAAATGCAAATCATTTTCTTGGCAGGCGTCTCCTCCAGGATCAATAATTGGTTTAGGACAACATGTGCGGGAGGCACAAGCAGGATAGGCACACAACATTAATCCTCACCTTAGAACAAAGGAGCCACGTGGCCTGAAGCTGTAGAGTCAGCAACTAAGCATTCTGCGACAGCTGCCTTTTCTTCACAGTGCCAGTCTGTACCGTTGTGATGAGTCTCTGTACCTGCAGTGGCCCATCTCTCCTTTGTTTATGTATAAATATAAGTGTATAAATTAGGAATATAGTATATGGCCAGGGAGTGGTTAAGACAAAATGTATTCAACACATGGCTTCTTTTCCCAGGTTCAAGAGCAGTGGCAATATGTAGAAATTGGAACAGTTGCTTCCAAATGGTATACTGCAGCAGCTTTGACACATAAAACATTGTAAGAGTGCAAAAATATCAAAAACACTCCAGACTCACATTTTCAGGTCTGGCATTTCTGGAGAACAATCTTTGAAATAACATTTACACATGTGAATGATTATTTTAAATGTTGGTTAATGTTTGTTTTTGAGAAAATAATCCTTACTCTGCTACATGTGTTCATATCCATGATATGTAGTGTTAGTTGTTCCTGTACCAGACCTGAACTGCATCTGTGCTTTTGAGAACAGTCAGTGTGATTTATTGCAGTAAGGCTCTGGTGCCTGTCTTGATTAATTTGTGCTGACTGTGCTGTTTAAATTGAATCGTAGAGTCCACTCAGTCCAGTTCAGCTGGAGTTGGAGCTTCTTGCAGCTGATGGAAATACACAGTAAAGTTTGTATGGCCCACAGCAAACAATCTTGTTGTGTACTGTAAACCTTGAGATTATTCCCTTGTGATTGGAGGTTATTTGCTTGTCTGCCTGTGCAGTGTCATTAGTATGTGTTTAAAACTAGGGTTTTGCTTCCCTGCTACCTGCATCGAAATTTGCAATCTTCTCTGTGTATAACAAAAAAAAGCTATTTTCAGGTGCTGTGATATTGCATATTGTACATCCAATCTGAACTAAACATGCAGTCAGATGTTTACCTTGGATAGTAGTTGGCTAACCAGTAATACAATTCCCCAGAATTTAACTTCCTTTAGCTAAAAAGAAACCATCTAAAGCTCTCCCTGAATGCCTGAAAAATTTGCCATTACATTACTCTTTAGCTTGCTTTTTAAACCTGATCTCTAATGCGACTTTTTATTAAGACATTCATAAAAATATATTGTAGTATGACATCATATCCAGATGTCTCTGCCTATTGCTTACTTCTCTCACAACACATTTTACTATTAACTATTTATCAATTTCAAAAGTGGCTCAAATGATTTTGCAAGCTGAAGTGTCCAGTCCTGCATCACCCCCGAGGTATTCCAGCCCCACTTCCTGCTCGGGCCCCGTCCTTCATTGTTCTCCTGATGACATTATGTACTACCTGGACTTCCTGATCACAACAAGCCAGCCACATCGCAAACCTAATTAACCTTGAAGCTGAGGCCTGCAAAACGCAAACCAGGGAGGAGATTTGGGGGTGGGGATTGGGGAGTGTTTGCTGCTGTTGTCTTTAAAATGTATTTAACCAGTTTAGAATTGAGGTTTTTAGAAAATAGTTTAAAAACACAAAATAAAAAAAGTAATTGGGCTGCATCTGTTTGTTGTACTGCCTGTTTTGCTTTTTGTTCATAAAAAAAAGACTTTTCAGTTTTACCTTAAACTAGGTCTATATTTTGAAGCAACAAAGTTCATTTATCTTGTTTTTCTGTAATCTCTGTTTGTATTGCCACCAGCATGGCTTTGCCTAATTTGAAAGTGTTTGATATATCAGTGGCTGAACTGTGGTACATACATACCTGCTCTGGGTTGGAATTCTGTGATCGCCGTTGCTGCCTCCCTATCTCTGCAGGTTACCACCACAAGTGATGAGCCAGCATCCAAACCGTGACTAGACATAAACTGTAGCACTGCAGGCAGTTATGTAACTATTGTTTGTTGGGTTGAGGCAGAGTGGTCCAGCTAAACAATACCACATTTTCGAATGTGTTGTAAATATGTCTACAGGTATACGTCTTTAAAAACATTTCAGAACTGAATTCCCAGTTAGGCAGGCTTCCTGCAGCTGCTGTTCTCTCTCGACGGTGTGCCTGGATGGCAGGTGGAGTGCTAGCAGGCAGGTGTACTGTAATTGCCAATTAGTGTTTCTGCTAAGAAAAACTACTGCCTGTCACTGACTGGTCATTAAATGTTTTACAAGTCACAACTCATTCGTGTGACACTTGTCTATTCTTAAAGATACACACAGATTGCACTTAGCAGCCTTATTTTTTTTTTTTTAATTTAAGCAGAAAACGAAAAATATTGTAGGACAATTTGTTTTAAAGTTGTCAAATATTTCTTTTTTTACATTCATATTTTTCTTTAATTTTAAAACAAATATTTGACACGATACTTCTTAGCGTAACTGAAAACTACAGGTATAATATCAGCATGGATTAAAGCACTGAAAAGATAGGAGGGTGTGCAAACTTACATCAGACTGACATATCTAGACTAAAGAGAACACAATACAAAAATAAACTGCACTTTATGCCTTCATTTCAACAAACACAGGAGGCACAGTCAATCGGAGTCATGGATTAAAACTAAATAAACAAATCCTCCCCCGCCAGGAGGAACGAAAGGACGAGGCATGGATTGAATAGGCCTATCGGTGACAAGCATGCTCCAGGGCAGGATCTGCCGAATCACTCCCTCATTTGATTTCCTGAGCCTTTTTAAAGGGCTTGGTCTAGAGGCACACTTGTTCGCTCTTTTTGGTGACAGTCAATGTTGATAAATGCCCATTGCAGACCTATTGCTGCCCGTCAAACTGATGTCCGGCTTTAGTCTCTGACCATCAACTGGCTTTTGAGACTGTCTCTGACTGGTCTTTAACAGTTAATGGAGTTAGACAGAAAACTGCACAGCATTATTTGTTTGCCACGTTTAGCTGGTTGTTTAGGCACCTGTTCTGAGCTGCCTTCTTAGCTTAATCGTGACTATTTAGTGTTCTACAATTTTTTTAGTATACTGGCAGGCACTAATGCTAGTGGTTAATATACAGTATAATAAAGTTGCAATTGAATTGCATATGTTATACTCCCCAGCCTATGTATTACAGTACTTGCATTGCTCCATCGAATGACTCTCCCGGATAGTGCAAACACTCAAAGCAAGTCAACTGACTTGACATGATTTCTCAATTTTACCTCTGTGGGAGCAGAATAAATGCAGGGTCTCTCTGTGCCAAATTCTGGTTCCTCCTGTTTGGATATGGAATAGGGGTGTTCCTGTAGATTCCCTTATTTTCTATACACTTCCATTTTAGGATTTACTACTATGTAAACACCTGTTTGGCTAGAATTTGGCTAATGTTTAAACTCTAAACTATTAATAATCCTAATTTGGAAGATCCCAACAATAGTCTCTGCTCCCTCCCACTTCCCATCGGACAAGCGTTGGAAAGGGCCAAAATGAAATAATCAGATATGCGTCACACGCGTTTAACCATCGCTGAAGTCAAAATTGTATAGGGTCGGATATGTGAGTGCTGACTGTTCTGTACTCTGCCTAGTTATCTGGAGGTACTGTACATGCATTGCTATACATGTCCATATCAAAACATGATGGGTATCCAGGAGAGCATGCCCAAGGCCAAGGTACAGGAATATATTTATTATTTCTTCTGTTTAGTTGAATTCATCATTTTTGAATCCATATTAATGGAATAAAACATTCACATGTAGTTTAAAAATATGCTATATAGAACAATCATGTTTTTTATAATTTAAATAAAAATACACATTGTTTATTTACACGCAATTGAGCCTGCTTGCGATATATACAGTAAGCATTGCACCAGCACCAACTGCAGCAGACAAAGCTTTATTTAACAGTCACCGATCCAAGCAGGTTATCAGTCTACTAAAAATATGAATAATACTATTAATATGAACTTACGCTTGTCAAGTGACCCCAGAGATTGGTTATGCCTCCATGATACGAGTCGCTTGCACAGTTTGCATTCAACTTTTTTTTTTTTTTTTTTGGTCGTCTGGGCATTTAACAAAAAAATCACAAATAAGAGGGGTTTCGAGACATCTCTTTCAATACAGCTTACGCCTTACGCACGCTACAATGCTTTGCTGTCGAGACAGCCAATGAAGAAATTAAAGGTTTGCTTCTGGATAACACAAGCTGGAGCGGAGAGGGGCGGACGGTGCTCAGTTTTTTAAATTAAAATTATTAGTGTTGGTGTATATTTTGTATGTTTCAAACATATTCTACCATAGCACTTTTCTTACACTGTCTTGTACACGAGGTATCCAGTACATATTTTACTGAAGCAATACAGTGTAGAGGTACGAGCCCACTGCTTTGGATGCTTTATACCCTGCTCCATACACACCAGCGGCACCATGTAGAGCTGCTACGTAATGATTTGGTAGCGGATTTTAATAACAACTTTTGTGTACATAATATGCATTATACAAATCAAAAGATGGACGTTTAATGTGTGATTTATAGTATTCACACATTCATTGTCAAACAGTTTCTATTAACAGAATGAAAAAAAAAAAAACATACAGTGCGTGAACCCGTCTGACGAACCTTCCAAGGTTTAAAACCATCTTTGAATTCCTGGCTAGCGAACAAACCTTCGGACACAGCTCTAATAATGCCACTAGTTTCAGCTTTTAGCTTTAGCATTTATTGGTGCAGGTTTTTTTTTTTTTTTTGTAAACATTTTTGCTGAAACAATGTTGCTTCCATGGCCCACCCAAAAGTGTGTTGAAACCAATGCGGTCGAGGAAACTTTAAATAAAACACTCTGGTTTTTCGGCTACATTACAAAATAATGACTTGAACCCATGCAAATCTGTAAAGCTTCCTGCTGATTTCTAAAGGTAGCACTCACTCTGCTCTGGTCGGCTTGGTCTATGAGTACAGTCCTGATTGGGGCTGGGATCAGATCACATTAATCGGAGGCGGGCCTGTATCTCAGGGCTGTTATTACATCAGTTGGATGTCAAGGACCATCAATCTCCATTCCATCTAGTGGTGAAGACAGTGCAGCATACCCAAGAGATGGTTTGTGTTTGGGAAGTAATGACCGGCAGGAGTTCAGAGGGGCACTTTTAGTTAGCAGCAGTATAGTTATGTTTGGCTACTGATTAAGTCTGCTAGTGCTGAATGTTCAGTATTTTCTCTATTCCTAAACAGAATGCCACCCGCCCAAAGTGGCAATAAGCTGGTTATATAGAGCTAGTGACTGTGTGCTTGTGGATATTGTAGAGTCTTTCTGTTTGAGTTTTAGGAATACATCCTCTGTACTGTACTTTCCACCAAGATACAGCGAACCTCCAACTGCAAAAACGGTAAATACTACTGTATTTAAAATTCAGTAGTTGACAGTTCTGACATTTCTTTAGTAGCATTTGGTACCTTGGCTTTACTGTGGCCCTACCATTTCATAACTATCCAGAAATTGTAATATACCTTGTCTGTTGAGAAGAGTAGGGGGGAAGCTTGTAAGATTACCCCAAATAGGAACTTTTTTGTCTATCCAATTTTAGACCTGGTAAATGAGTGACCACATGGCACTGTTGTTGTATGAAGATTATCAGTCTCCCTAGTATAGATTTTCAGTGCTGATGTAATGTTTGTCTGGAGCATGGAGAGATACACCCAGCTTTAGGAGGGAGGCAAAGTCTGTGAGCTGTTCACCAGCAGCACACACAGCAGAGGTGGGTCACCAAATACTGAATCACCAAATACTAGCAGTCAAGCAGACAGACCGATAGAGAGCTGTGAAGCAGGAGCCCGGCAGCACACACAATAGCCAATCTAATGTCTTTTTATTACTGTTTAGAATTCTCAAGCCAGGATGAGGACACAAGCCCCATGGTGTATTTGCAATTAAGTAGAGCACGCACACTCGTTTTGTAAAGGACTCATTCCTTTTTCAATGGGTAGAGACATTTAGATTACATATACTGTACAGTGTACTTTATCTCCTAAGCACCTGCTTTCGGATGCCTGGGTCCCTTGCTGTTGTGTTGCAACCATAGCAGCTAAAACTTAACTAACTCCAATCAAATCCTGTTACCGACAGCTTTTTAGGAACATGGAGGGTAACGCTGCTTTTTAAAAATGTTTTTCAATATGATTTCCCACTAAGATTTGTGTGTGCCTGCTGTTTTCTATATTCGTTTTAACTTGAGTTTAGCATGTCAAGAACAAGCTGTTCTGTATAAAAAAAAAAAAAAAAAAACTTCGATGCTAAATTTCAGTTTTTTTTAATAGCTGATTATCTTATTCTTTAACCCTTTTGCTGTCCATTTATTCAGCGCCTGTCAGGCGCGTCAGGTCCAATTGATTTTCACACAAGCTGTTTATTTTACACGTGCTGTTTTAAGTAATTTTACTCACAGTAAAACAGGTTTAAAGGCACTGCATATCAACGTGGCACTCAGTACTGCATCTCCAGCCCTGCCCCACTCCTTGTTCGCTGTATTTATCACATATCTCTTCATAGTAGTGCATACTGATAAATCATCTCCTGATCACTCGTTTTATTACCAAACTCCTCAATAATGCTATCCAAGTTATTTTTATTACTGTAACATCTCAAAAAGCTTGGCAAGTGTCTGCGATAGTCTTTGAGCGCTGGATGTGGAAGCATCTATCTTGTTTAGGGCAGCAGTGTGGAGTAGTGGTTAGGGCTCTGGACTTTTGACCGGAGGGTCGTGGGTTCAATCCCAGGTGGTGGACGCTGCTGCTGTACCCTTGAGCAAGGTACTTTACCTAGATTGCTCCAGTCAAAACCCAACTGTATAAATGGGTAATTGTATGTAAAAATAATGTGATATCTTGTAACAATTGTAAGTCGCCCTGGATAAGGGCGTCTGCTTAAAAAAAAAAAAAAAGATACTGAAGTTTAATTTCTACAGCGGCTAACAGTTTATGTCCGTGTTATGTCTGGGTGAAGGGACTATGCGTATTGCTCAGATCTCACTCAGCCATTGAAAGGTTTTCGCGTCTTTTTCCACAGAAAAAAAACTAGGTACCTATGCTTGATGTCTTTATGATGTCGGACATGGTTCGACATCGGACCGGAAAGGAAAAATTGTAACCGCAAAGGGTTAATTAACAGGGCTTGAATTTCAGCATGGAATTGCACATTTTCCAAGTTGCTCCCGCATATCTGCAACTTTCAGTGCGGGAAAATCCTGCAGAGATATTTTAAGACACCAAGCTACTGTATTTTCCACCCAATTTAGAGTTAAAAAGAAAAGCACTTTTTTCTTCTGCTGCATGCAAAAACTTCGTTAGGCAATGGCAAAAGCAATGGAGAGTGCTCTGTCTCGTCTCACAGTGATGAACAGTTGTTGGGTCTCCTGAAAGTAGCTTATTTTAAAGCAACACCAGTGTGAATGATGATGCAGTAAAATATATATATATATATATATATAGTTTTTTAAATGCAAAAGTGCCTTTTTTTTTTTTTGTCTACCCCCCCCCCCCCTTTAAATTTTGGACCCCCCCCCCCCCCATTGGCTGCAGCATAGGGGGGAAATCCCCCCCCAGCACACAAATGAAATTCAAGCCCTATTTAGTACAAATGTGTAAGTGATATGCAAAAGTTAACCTTTTATGCTGCTAACCATATACTGCGAATTCCCACACAATGCAGTCATATATATATATATATATATATATATATATATATATATATATATATAATATATATATAGCTAATATATTTTGATCAGTGCTTATTTTCTGTACACTAAATGTAGAGGCACGCTTTGGTCAGGGTAGCACTTTGCTGCTCAAGCGTGGGGAAAATGGCAATCAGTAACCAACCATTAATTATACAGCTGCTAACTTAAAAGGCTGGGGGTCAAAGGGTAAAGTACTAATGTACTAAGTGAGAAAGGTTCTGTCCTGTTTGAGGACATTGATGCCCCGTAGTACTGTACAGCAAATCTGCACCTTAGCTGCTGTCTGAAGACAAGTGTTGTCCATTTTTTTATTTTATGTGCAAGTAGACAGGTGGATCCCTGCTTGTAACAATTTATCATTTAGAATCGTTTTTTCCCAGGATAGCCCAGCTGAGAATTCTACATCTCTCTTGTGGTGCATGCGGCTCCTGCTGCTTTCCCACCAATCCATCTTTCCTTCCTCTCTTCTTTGTTGTGGTTAGGGTACCCTTTGTTAAAGATCACACAGGAACAAAGGGCCGTCCTGCCCACAGTTGTGCTTTTACTATTGATGTTCTCTTCATTATAGACTAGGGCTGTGTCCGACGGTTTGTTCCCTAGCCAGGTATTCGAAGACTGTTTTAAACCTTCGAAGGTTCATCAGACGGGTTTACTTTCTTCCTTTTAACAGAAACTGTATGAAATACTAGAAATCACACATTAAATAACATTCACATGCACAATTCGATCTTTTGATTTGTATAATGCATATTACTTAAACAAGAGTTGTTATTAAAATCCACTACCAAATCGTTATATGTTACATACAACTCTACATGGCGCTGCTGCCGTGTATGGAGCAGGGTATAGTATCCAAAGCAGTGGGCTCGTACCGCTAGTGGCTGTATTGCTTCAGTAAAATATGTACTGAATACCTCGTGTACAAGATAGTGTAAGAGAAGTGCTATGGTAGAATATGTTTGAAACATACAAAATTTATGCTAACACTAATCATTTTAATTTTGAAAAGCCCCTCCAGCTCGTGTTAACCAGAAGCACATTTCTTCATTCACCATCTCGACAGCAAAGCACTGTATAGTGTAAGCTGTATTGAAAGAAATGTCTCAACCCCTTGCTGTTTGGGATTTTTTTGTTAAATGCCCAGACGACCAAAAAAAAAAAAAAGTTGAATGCAGACTGTGCAAGTGACTCGTATCATGGAGGCATGACCAATCTCTGGGGTCACTTGACAAGCGTAAGTTCATATTATTAGTATTCATATTTTTAGTAGTAGTAAAATGTGACTGATAAGCTGCTTGGAACGGTGACAAATAAAGCTTTGTCCGCTGCAGCTGGTGCAATGCAAGCTTACTGTATATATCGCAAGCAGCATTAATTACATGTAAATAAACCATTTATTTTTATTTAAATTAAAGACATGATTACTGTTCTATATGACATATTTTTCCAGTTATATGGATTACCTGTAAAATAATAGATTTTCAATCAAATATAAACATGTAGCGATGGTGACATCACCAGTAAATTATGCAAATGAGTACCATCGAAGGTTCGAACCTTGCTTCGGTAATGTGTTCCGAACCTTCGAAGGTCAAAATGTATACTTCGTTGCAGCCCTATTTATAGACTGCTTTAACTTCGAATTCTGCATTGTCTGGGAGGGCTTTTGTACTTTACTGCACTATATTGGTGTTTTAATTTGGGCATCTACTAGCCAGGAGGTTTTTTTTTGTTTTTTTTTGTGTTTAATGTAAGTGTATAGTAGTGGGTCATTACTCTGATTCTCGCAGGTTTCCTAGTTAATCCACAAAGACCCAGGATTAATAGCCATGTGCTCACTGCCTTGTACTCGGGTATACATTAGGAATGAACACCAGGCAGGGAGAACAGATGGCTTTGTGGACTGGTTGGATGCTTTAACCCTTTCGGTTCATAATCTCTCCAATAGAAACTTCTAAATGGGAAGAATATGACTGGAGTTCTTCCATAGCTAATGCATCATTATAGATGCTTTAAAGAGCCCAGTTAAAATAATGTTTACAAGCGGATAATGATAGACAAGTTTATTTCATGCTCTCTTTCTTTTCCCTTTCTTGTACAAACAAAAACATATATATTTTTTTGTTTGCGTTTTCTAGCACTGCCAGGAATCTCTCTCCAGGATCCTGATGGAATCAAAGTATTAGCTAATAATTTCACTTTGCAAGAAAAGGGCTGCTGATCTGTGTGATAAAGCAAGCCATTCGACACAAAACTTGACCAGAATCCAGCATGAGGGCTTTCTTTCATTTTTTCATTTTTTTTTTTAAGGATTGGAAGTTGACATCTGTTTTTACCAGGACCTTATTGCAGATCAAGCTGGGACTCTTGCAATCCATTGCAGAGAATATAATTCATGACACAATCGAGCTTACTAAGAAAGAACGACAGCAGTCAAGTCTTTTACAGAACAAAAATGTGGATTAGCTGCTCAGTAGTAGTCCTGTTTGAAGGCTGTGACATAAGCAGCTGTTAGACGGGGGCAGGGGGGTGATGCTCGATAATCCCCCCGACCCCCCCCCCCCCAGATAAGAGGGTTTTTGTTTTTATTGTATTCCCTGCAACATTAGAGCAGGGCGGGTCACATACCCAGCTGCAGTGAAGTTTGAGATTCAAACTTAATTGCAACGGGCCACACTTGGTGTTTTGTTTTGTTTTGCTTTGCCTAACAGGAGCAGAATTTTGTCTTAAACTATTTCTATAGTTCTGGAACTTAACAAACCTTGTCTGTTGCCCATGTAAACGACTGGATTTTTGTTCCTGGTTTGGAGGAATAAAACAGAGGGCGTCTTTGCTGCGTGCTGTACAGTGAGCACAAATTCAACAAATGAGTTTGTTGACATTTTGTTTTCAGGTTTAATGAATGTACCTTTTCAAGTTATTTATTTATTTTTTTTGGTTGGTTTCCTATCCAGGTCAAGGGAACCTTGCTGCCTATACCTTTTGCAGTACATGGTACTTTTCAATTCCAACACACAAATTGGTTTCCCTAAGTTTTCCTTGGTGATTAAGGAGAAGTACAATACAGTGTTAGATGTTTGAATCTTGGCAGTAAAAATCTATCTGTATTAAACCACAATGTTTATTGGGATTGTCGTTGAAATTTGTACCTTCTCTACTGTTAAAATAAAAAGGGGGAAGGGGCAGTGGAAATGAAAGTCAAACCCAGCTGAAAATGAATGACAAACGAATGAAAATGAGACTTGGGAGATGGTCAAAGACTTTGTCCTGACCATAGCCATTAACTGTAACTGATTAAACTTTTAATTTCCTTTTTAAAATTAAAGCGGCCTCAATCAAGTCATTACATCTTTTAATATAGCTCCTGTTACACTTTGGCGACAGGAAAAGCTTGTTGGAACAGCTCCATGAAAGATTCAAGGACATACACCAATTTAACAATACGTTTAAATTAACATGACAAAGTCACTTGCCTTATACGACTCTGTGAAATGGTACAATTACAGGCTATGATAACTAGCCAAAGGCTTTTTTTTATTTTTTATTGCTCACTTATCTTAACTGAAATGTGATATTTGAAAGCACTCCAGAAACCTATACTCTGGTCTCCTGAGGCTACGGCTAATAATAAATTTGCTGTTGAGAAAAGGGAATATTGTGCCCAACGCAAAGCAATCAACTGGGTCCAAGCAGAACACTTTTTTTTTTTTTTTTTTTTAATCAATCGAAACTTTATCAATACTTAACAACCCACTGCCATTCTATGGAGAAAAGACTTGGCATAAGTACTGACTGTGAGCAAATTTGCACTATTTGGTGATGATTTAGGGTGTTTACATGCAATTCCACTACTGAGTTTTAAATCAACAAAATAGACCTGAAGGTGTCTACAGTACTGTAAAGATGGTTCCTTCAAGTTTGATATTTTTAAATGCTTGTTTCTAGCCAAAGTTACTATGGGAGATGTTGGTGGTCTGCAGTAAGCCAGCCTGTTCTGTGAAGATGTTTGTCCGTAGGGGTGAAACCATTTTTAGTCTATTGTTGAATCATGAAACTTCTTTTAGTGAGGACCAAGTACTTCATATTCTGATACAACCAGTATTTCCAGTAAAGAAGGGGCATATTAACCTGCTTCCATCTGAGATTCCCAGGAGCCACACAGCTGTATCCTGCACTCCATCACTGGCGAAGATCTACACAGTGTGCTGCATCCAGAGTACACTTGTGTAGCTCTGCAATTTGCATAGGTGATTTGCCTGTTGCTGGATGGCACAGACAAAGTATAAATATCTTGCACATTCCAATGTCATTTAGGGGGTGAAATGTTTCTTTTCTTGCAGTGGAATTGGATTGCCCCCTTGACTCCTCGGCAGTCAGTCACATATGTCAACAGGTTAAGTACCTTTACCACTAAGAGTCACTAGCCAGTACGATAAGGTGAAATAACTTGTGAAATGTAGTTTGTCTTGGTTAGCATATTATGTTGATTTTGATCATCATTCATTTTATTGTGCGATACTCAATTAAACATTGCTGTCATATATATTATATTACTGCACATTAAAAGTTGTATTTAAAGGCTTCCTTGAATAGTTTTGCTTCTTGCTTTTGAACAATAAAGTTCCAGTGCATTGATTTGTCGGTTTATTACGTGGGCAGCAGTGTGGAGTAGTGGTTAGAGCTCTGGACTCTTGACCGTAGGGTCGTGGGTTCAATCCCTGGTAGGGGACACTGCTGCTGTACCCTTGAGCAAGGTACTTTACCTAGATTGCTCCAGTCAAAACAACTGTATAAATGTATAAATGGGTAATAAATGGGTATAAATGGGTAATTGTATGTAAAAATAATATGCTATCTTGTAACAATTGTAAGTCGTCCTGGATAAGGGCGTCTGCTAAGAAATAAATAATAGTATGATATTAGATTGCACATCGAGTGCACCTCAAGGGAACAATAAAAAACAAAACAAGCAAAGACCAGAAATACCTTTGGCAAGAATAAGATGACCGGTGATATTGCTGATGTGAACAAGAGGTAAGAAAACTGAAAGGCGTTTTGAGTTGTAGTTAGTGTTGTGTAAATTCCAATGTAAAATGTCACTGAACACTCTGGAATTCAGTTTAAGTCTGCTGGTAACAGTATTATACAACCACTGAACAGAGTTTTGCTTTTCAAATACAGTAGGATCACATTTACCTGTGACTTTGTTTCTTTGTTTTAATTGCTGCAGTTTGCATGACCCCCTGGGCACGGGCATTAGTATGACAGCCACCTGCTAGCAGTCCAGTTTGGTTCTGCTCAAGAGGACAGGGTTTGTTTCTGTTTTTCCTACGTGTGTTTTAAAAACAAAAAAGCACGTGCAGATTGTGCCAGGCGTCAGTCGAGGGATACTCTACACTGTAAAAAGTGCATGTGTGGATAAAGGATTAAACCTTAAGGGGAATGAATGTTGAGAAGCACAAGTTGTTTTTTGTTTTATTTTGCTGTTTACTTCACAGCAAAGGCAAAATTTAATCCTTTGGTTTATTCCATGCCTCTGTGTGGACTGGGCTTGACTTAAGGATGACTTGCGTCCTCTCCATAGATTTATAATTATCCGGGACTTAATCGGCTAAACTGATACGGTATTTTATAATATTTTGAAATAAGGGGGCTACACTTGATGCTTTACCTACTGATGCATTAACCTTTCCTGCAGAATCTCTTTGTGAAGCATTATGTAGTGTAATCCTCTTCATAGTAATAGTAAAATATTCCCAGCCTTGACGAGTTCTTGTGTGTATTTCCCAGTCTCTGCTCCGAATTCCGTTTCCATGACGAGGAAGAGCAGACTGTGGAGTCACGTGGAAGGAATGTTTCTTCCCCATTTAATTGCTGTTTGTGTGACTTGTGTTCTCTGACAGTCTATAAGGCTGGAAAGGCGTTAAGTGTTTGGTTATAATATCTTGCAGACCAGTCGTTAGGGGCATGGGTTTTGCTGTATATCCGCTTATCCGATCGTTGAGCTTCTATCTGGTTTTAGTGTTGTGTGCTCAGTGATTGCCCCCTCGTAGAGACATTTATACCCCACCTTGGATTTTCATTGGAGACTGAACTTCTCTGTCTTAAAGCTGGTTTTCAGGGTACACACACATGTAGCACACACTTTCCATTCAGTGAAGTCCATGGGTGGTTGTGTACACTCCTGCAGTTAAATATGCCCACATCTTCTTTTGCATTTTAAAGCAGCCCACAAGTATTGCTTGTGGAGGCAGCCGCTAAGTGAGTGTCATTCAGATGGTCCTGGAGTAAGCAGGCTAAATTAAATTCCTTTTTTGATTTGAGTCCAGGCCAGGCTGCTGCTGAGAGTTTTAGTTGGGGGTGGAGATTTGTAATAGAAAACGTAGTTGCCGCGGTTACCAGAGCTGCCACTGTTCTGGGTGAGCTCCGAAACAGGATCCCTCTGTTTTCAATGAGATCTTCACTGAGCCAAGCAGAAGAACACTGTGCAGGCGGCAGGGCTGGCTGCTCTCTCAGAGACATCAAAGTACTTTAGGAAATCAAGACTGGGATTTACTGTCCAGGTACTGGTGGCAAGTCCTCCAACTCCTCCTATTTTTATTTTTATCTATAAAGGTCTGGCAGTAACACAGGCACAGGAGATTATTTTTCAAAAATCTAAAGAAGATTTAACAGTACATCTTGTCAAGTGTGTTTAGGAAATAAAAACGAAATCATCAGAAATTGATTTTAGAGCAGTGGTACTGAACTCTGGCCCAGTCCTGGGGTGTGTTCGATAAGCAGAGTGCTCTCTCGTGGTAACATGTTCGCACTATTGAACGGTCTGTTAGGAGCGAGCAGTTTTACAGTAGCAGGCAAGAAATTGCTGTGTATTTAAAACAGTTGCTGCTTTAAGCGAGTTTTGCAATTTTTATGGTTTTTTTTTATTATTTAATTACTACTACTACTACTACTACTACTACTACTACTACTACTAATGTATTTTTGTAATAGTTATTGACTTGTTTTGGTTTTAACATCTTGAGGCACGAGTCAGATTTATCAAATTATAAATAGTCCATATTTCCCTTTTTGTAGTACAATCGTCACTTTAAATCTATATTAGTTATTGGTCATACAAATCCATATTTGAAAATTATCCATTTGCAGCCACTGCACTGATAATGCAGGTTGGCCATGTTTGTTCATTTCCTGGTCTGACGTCACCACTGCAGCCCTCCACTGTGACAGCCCTTATTTGAATTATGCAAACTCAATGAAAGGCTGGTACTGTGTTTTATCTTATCGAGAATGAAGGGTTCTCCGTGTTTACTGGAGTCCACAGAGATCCAACGAGGAAGGTGTGCACAGAGGTATATAAAATGTAAAATAGTTCTCTCTCCCGATCATGGGTGAGTATTTCAAACCTCTCTCACTTACTACAGGGGTGAAAATGCTTGCTTTTATGGAAGGTGCTCAGCAGGGTTGTATTGGTGTGGACCTGGTACAGTAAAACTGGCTTTGGAAATGCTCCAGGGTGTGTGTTGTGTGTTTGTGTGGTTTTTATATATATTTAGTTTAGTTGTTGTTGTTGTTGTGTGTTTTTTTTTTTTTTTTTTTTTTTTTTTTTTACTGCTCTGCTGTAAGTCTCTAATCTCTTAGAGGGGACCAGGCTGGAGTACATCACTGAGCTGAGTGTTTGCCTACCTGTATTCCTTGGCATATAGAGAAGTTAACAGTATGAGGGAGGAATTATTATTTTTTATTTTTTTAGGGTCCTGTCTGGCCGCTTTGCTTAGCTGGAAAAGAGAACCAAACAGTGTCAGTTCCCTGTAGCCCCTGGTAACAAGTTTTGAATTTCAAGTTTTTTTTTTTTCTTGTTTGAGCAGAGCAGCTTAAATTGTCAGCTGTTTGGGGGAAAGAAGTTTCCATTGTTATCTTGGCAGTGGCTGCCTGGGTGAAGTGTTTCAATAGGATGGGCCATACTTGAGGAATTCCAGATGAGAAGAAAGTGGAAGATGACATCTGGGAACACCTGGGTGAAACCTTTGGAACTATGAGACGAGGCGTTTTAAGGTCAAAAGAATCGAAGGATAAAATCCATTTTCCTACCCTTAAGAAGCTTCAGTACCAATTTTAGCTGATCCTACCTATTTCTGTGCAGATAGACTTAATTTTGAATTATTACACTCCGTCTCCTGAAGGCACAGTATTCTAGGGAAATACCCTTTTCCTGTGTTGTTTAGTGTTCCGATTAAAACCTGATGCGATCTAATTTAGAACAGGAGTCGAGCCATGTGAATGGGCCGCGGGTCCACATTCACCACATGTTATAAAGAAGCTAAAAGGAATGTGCTACAAACTATATTATGAATAACAAATCTGTAATTAATGTTAAATATCTATATGACAAACTTTCCAGCAGTAAGGCTGGTCGCCTTTTTAATATTTACAGTTGCCTAAAGAGTAAAAAGGTTGCCATGGTGACCAAAATAGTCGCTACTTGGAGCACTGTTTACTGAACATTTTTTTCAAAGGTTAGAAAATGAAATGTTTAACTAAGTAGTTGAAAGGGGGGTCGGGGGTCTATGAAAGTGAACTGAAGCTATGTAAGGAGTAGGACATTACATTTTATAACCTACTTAAGTAACTGGTTTCACAGACACAGATTTAGTACTAATGTTGGACTACCAAGGTTGCATTATTAGGTAGTCCAAGATTAGTGCTAATCAGGGTCTGAGAAACCAGTCTTAAGGGTTCCAGAATTTGACCTGCGAGGGCATGTTCAGGACACAAGAAAGCACTGTGGTTTGAATCGATAGTCGCCTGCTTCCAATTTGACTTCAGTTTCCATTTGTATCAGTCCAGCACTTTTCAGAAGCACTACAGTAAATTGATTTAAAAGTAAAAGGAAGAAAATGGTGTGGACAGGCTGTAGAAGTATTGGTTTTGACTTTGAGGCAGGCTCAGATTGTCTGGCCTTGCTTTGACATTGAGGTGGCATGCCTGTTTTGCTTACTGTAACCAAAAAAGATGTGCATCTGTTGTGCTGTGCTTGATGTGGAAATCTCAGAGGTGATGCGCTCTGCTGTTGCTGTATACTGTACAGCCCAATAACTAAGGCGTTTAATTACGGTAAAGAAACCTCCTCTACTGTAAGTACAAGGATGGACATTACTGACATGAACCTGAGTGAAGCAGTTGTAAGAATGCAACTAAGTTCTTAAACATATATAGCAACTGCATACTTTCAACAGTTTGTACTCCTATTTTAAGGGAAAACTGCATCATTTTGCAGAGATCTAGGCTGTGGGAAAGGCTGCTCATGCTGCTGAAGTGTTGTCTTATCTGATTTTGTGCCCTATTGAAGTGAAAGCCACTTTGAAAATGTCTCTGCACACACAAAGATTACAGGATGCTAATTTGTTTGCACAGTGCTGTCAGCTGCTGCGCAACCCTCTTTAAAACAGCTTGCTGTTCAGCAAGCTAGGCAGACTCTAGGGAACACTTGCTGAGTGTGTTGCAGATCAATGGTGAGTATGTGACTAATTGAAGAGACATCAGCTCCAACCCAGACACCAATAGCCAGAGAATTGGTTCATGCTAATGAAGTAATGCAGAAAAAACAGGGAAGTAAAAATGAAATGCAATGCAGCGTATATGATTGCAGTGGAACTGCCATTCACTAAATTTCACTCTGATTGTGCTTATGAGGAAGAATGGTTTGGAAGTATTTAAAACATATGACAATGATACAGCAGGTGCTGAGTTTATTGCAGTTATTGCTGTTGAAATAAGAGGTAATTTACAGAAAGGAGTTCAGTGCAAATTATATTTCCATTTTGACTGTCAAACAGATATAGCTGGGAGAGATCATGTAATGGTGTACTGTAGATATGTTTCTGCAGGTGTGGTAGTGAATCGTCTGGTAGGCTTAGCTGAACTAGTTCACTGTCCTGCGCAAGGAAGGGTTGCGCAAGGGCAGCAGTGCGGAGTAGTGGTTAGGGCTCTGGACTCTTGACCGGAGGGTCGTGGGTTCAGTCCCAGGTGGGGGACACTGCTGCTGTACCCTTGAGCAAGGTACTTTAATTAAATTGCTCCAGTAAAAACCCAACTGTATAAATGGGTAATTGTATGTAAAAATAATGTGATATCTTGTAACAATTTTAAGTCACCCTGGATAAGGGCGTCTGCTAAGAAATAAATAATAATAATAAGGAATCTTACACAACCAAGAATTTGTTTGTAAATGTTGACAATGAACCAATGTTCAGATTGGTGACGAGAAACTTGGTGCTTTTGGAGCGGATGGTGCCAGTGTCAATATGGGCGCTACGGGGGTTAAGTGCTCTCTTGAAACGTGAGATTGGGCAGCGTATTATATAATTTCATTGCTTGCCCCTTAGGCTTGGATTAGCAATAATAAGTACTCTGTCAGCTTCAGTGATTGAGAAAGTATATGACCTTCTGCAGTCGGTTTGAAAAACATGCCGTTTCAGTCCAAAAAGTAAGAGTGAGTTGAAGCAATTGGTGCCGAGTTAGGCTGTACAATTAGGACATCTTCGGCTGTAGAGACAGCGCTGGCTGCCTCACGTTTATCGGGCGTTGTCTTTGTTTTGCAATGAAATGATGAGAATCTTGCATCCCGCACATGGAGCACTTCGCTTCCACTTCCAAAAACACAGACCTTAAAGGAAGAGCAAAGCATCTTTTACAGGAAATGGAAAAACTTGCTTTTTTTAGGGTTTTGTCATTTTTTACATGATCGCTTCTCAGAGGTGTCAAAGCGTAGCCTCACACTCCAAAAGAATATTCTAATTCTTCCCAAGCTGTTGCAGCAATTGATGAGTGTGTCTTGACAATTAAAAGTTTGAGTGAAAAGCCATTAAATGGCAAACCTAGAGAACTTTTTGCAGCAAATGGATTCCCAACCAGAGCCAGATCCACAGCCGCAGAGACACAGCCACCAGCAATAGATTTGTTTTTTCAATTTTCTGCCATGATGCATGACCGGATTTTGTGGACTTACTGAATCGCTACAGTGACCTTTTAGCCAGGAATGGATGCAATGTTGATGCAGTTCATCCAGAATGGAGAATGCTTAAAACACTAGTCAAAGGTCAGTTTATGGATAAATCCTACATTGGTTTATAGGAGGTCATGCTAACAAAAGAACCCTTTTGCACAGATTTTAAAAATGTTATACAATTAGTGGTAATCATGCTTATGCTGGCAATATCAGCTCCCCAATGTGAACGTGGATTTTCTGCACAAAACAGAATTAAATTCATCCTACGCAACTCTCTTACTGTGGAAACTGTTGAAGATCTTGTGAGAATCAGTGCAGAGGGACCTTCCCTTGAAAAGTTTCATCCAGAGCCTTGTGTTAAGCACTGGCTTTCCACAGCTAAAAGGACACGAAGACCAAATTACACATCCTGGCCAAGTGATGTAGACATTTTAACTGTTGTTGACACTGTGTATAATAAAGATTTGATAGTTGTATATAGTTCACAGGCTTAAGTTAAGGCTAAATTCCAAATGGTTCAGAGGGCTGAGTTAAGGAACACGTTACCAAAAGGCAGAACGGCAGGGAATTTGAAGTTCACTTTTAAAGAACCAAAGATATAAAATGACAGCATGAGGAATAAGAACGGTTACAGCAGCAGCATTCGAGGACAAGTGCAGTGTCAGAACAGCAGATCACATGGAGGACAGGTGCAGTGTCAGAACAGCAGATCACATGGAGGACAGGTGCAGTGTCAGAACAGCAGATCACATGGAGGACAGGTGCAGTGTCAGAGCAGCAGATCACATGGAGGACAGGTGCAGTGTCAGAGCAGCAGATCACATGGAGGACAGGTGCAGTGTCAGAGCAGCAGATCACATGGAGGACAGGTGCAGTGTCAGAGCAGCAGATCACATGGAGGACAGGTGCAGTGTCAGAGCAGCAGATCACATGGAGGACAGGTGCAGTGTCAGAGCAGCAGATCACATAGAGGACAGGCAAGGCAGAGCAAGTCAGTGTCAGCGAGCGTAGATGAACAATGAGGCAGCAAACCAGTGAGTACAAACATTACATTTCTATTTTTGTATCATTTTAGCGTTTTTTCTTGTATTTTAAGTAGTTCAATATGGAAGCAACCAACTTGCTCTTAAAGTGGCGACCAACAATTGAAATAGGCACCCAGAATTTTTGGGCTAGGAGCCATTGGCTCCTAAGGCAAAAAGTTTGTCTGGAGCCCTGATTGTTACATAGTGCTGTAATATTGCAAGTGAAAGTTAGTGTTACCTGCCAAAAGTGTAATAGTAGCACACTTTGCTTGCACTTTGATTTGCAGCTGGAATCCAGAGATGTATTTCTCTGTCGTTTACAGTGGCATGTGATCCATGCAAGCCTGAACCATTGTGGAATATTCTACGACACTCCAAACTTGAGTGTCTCTCTCTCTCTCTCTCTTCAGGGTTTAACCTCTTGAACTCTTTATAAAGGTGCTAGAGAATTGCTATTCCTTTGCAAATTCACCCTAAGCTTACTGTAGTCTGCTTGAGTGAGTACTGAGGTCTGATACTGACATGCAGTAACAGCTGACAGAAGTGTGTTTCAGTAGATCAGCTGGTTAATACCTACAACACCACCTTGACTGGTATCTTGGATACTGTTGCGCCAATCAAAACTCTGTTTTTTCAAAAAAAAAAAAAGCTCACTGGTTTAATGGTACAACTCGTAAGATGGAATATGAGGATCGTAAACTAGAATGGAGATGGCGGGAATCTAAACTGCACATTCATTACATCGCATGGAAGGACCACCTTGTTAAATATAGGAAGGCTCCTCTCACATCTGCAATGACTTCTTACATTTCTTTAAAAATAAAATACTAGACATCAGAAATGGGATTCCACAGACACCTTCTATTAAGGAGGACTTTTACCAACTACACCTACTGAGGCTACTATTGGGGCTTTTTCTTTGATAACCTTGCAGGAACTGACGGAACTAGTTCAACATATGAGAGCTACTACATGCTCTCGATTCTATTTCTACAAAACTATTACAAGATGTTCTTGGTGTTATTAATACCCACATTTTAAAAATTATAAATGGTTCTCTCTCCTCCGGTATAGTTCCCTCAGCACTTAAGGTAGCTGTGGTAAAGTGTATGCTTTAAACACAATTTGGACCCTAAAGTCCTCAATTACTATAGGCCAATCTCCAACCCATCATTCTTAGATAAGGTTCTAGAGAGTTGTTGCAGTTCAATTACAAACATTTATAACTCTTAATGGTATGTTCAAGAAGTTTCAGTCTGGTTTTCGTACTGCACTAGCACCGAGACAACCTTTGTCAGAGTTGTGAATGATCTGCAGATAAGCTTTGACTCGAGCTTTCCATCAGTTTTAATTCTTCTATATCTAAGTGCTGCCTTTCATACTGTAGATCATTCCATCCTACTGAATCATCTTGAAAACACAGTAGGACTGTCTGGCCTTGTCCCATCCTGGTTCAAATCTTATTTTTCTGATAGGTTTCAGTTTGTCTCTCTTGGGGAGGTAAAATCGGCATTATCGGAAGTTGTCTGTGGTGTTCCACGTGGCTCCATTCTGGGTCCCTTGTTGTTTTCGTTATATATGCTGCCGTTGGGTGACATTCACAGACACGGAGTGAACTTCCATTGCTATGCTGATGATGCCCAGCTATATTTGTCCCTAAAGACAGGAATTTCTTCTGCCTGGGTGTCATTAGCTACTTGCCTTAGACATCAAGCATTGGATGTCAGAATTTTCTAATGTTGAATTCAGGTAAAACAGAGGTTATGCTAGTGGGCTCACAGAACTAACAAAGGAAATGGTGGGATTACATGAGTTTGACCCTTGCAGTCTAGCAACAAAACTTAAACTAGGAACTAAGAATTTGGGGGTCATCTTTTCATCCTGATCTTTCATTTGACTGACTCATATTAGGGAAGTTACTAAAGTATCTTTTTACCATTTGAGAAATATAGCCAAACTTAGACCAATTATTTCTGTATCTGATGCTGAGACTAATGGACGCCTTTGTTTCATGTAGAATTGATTATTGTAATGCCCTTTTTTCTGGTGTCCGAAAACCTGTGGTATCCTGCTTGCAGCTTGTTCAGAATACTGCTGAATTCTGACTAAAACCAGGAAAAGTGAGCATGTTACCCCTGTTTTGTCCTCTTTACACTGGCTCCTTATGCAGTATAGAATTGATTTAAAGATGTTGCTGTTAACTTACAAGGCCCTGAATGGATTAGCACCTAGTTATTTGCAGGAGTTACTGACCCTGTATCTTCCAAACCACACTCTGAGATCACAGGATGCAGGGCTGCTGGTTATTCCTAGGGTCAACAAAAGCAACACGGGAGGTAGGGCTTTTTCTTGTACAGCACCAAAGTTATGGAATGCTCTGCCTTCATTTGTCAGGAAAGCTGGGACCATTGCAGTTTTCAAGTCAAGACTAAAAACGCACTTTTTATAAATGGCTTTCTTATCTTAGTGGGTTTTAATGTAACTTTCAAATTGCTGATTTTGTATTGTGTATACTGTTATTTAAATGGTCTGATTATGGCAGTTGCATGTGTGTTTTTTTTTATTTATTTTTTGCTGTGTACTATACAGTGCTTTGATACTTTTGTATAAAAAGCGCTGTAGAAATGCAATAAATAAATATACGTTTTTACAACGGGGAGAGGAGAATTACATAATGTGTTGAGGTGTGTGTGCAGCAGACTCTGATGGGTTAACCTGGACTGTAACATTGTTGGCACAGCTCCACTCTTCTCTGGAGGGCTGCAAAGACAATCTAATCCTCTCCTTGTTTAGCAAAAAAAAAAGAGAAGCTGAACCATGAGCCATTGCAGCTTCCCAGATCACATGCTGGATAAGAGACGGTTTCAACAGACTTTGTTTAAAAAAAAAAAAAAAAAAGATAAAATGGAATGCAAAGTGCATTTGGCACAGTCCACGGGCTGCGTAGCATCCCCACAACTCTGGCAGCAGGACGGATTGTATTGGCAGTTCACAGCAGCTCATTGTTTTATAAAGAATACCTGATTCCAGATATTAAAAGCCATCCATTGCCGTGGTATTGATTTTTCATTCACCTGTACAACACCTTTTTGATTTTATATATATGCTTGAGGCATTAAAATAAACCAAGAAACCATGTACTACATGTGTGTAAATACGTCATTTCAAATGATGCTACGAGTGACTTGGAATGCTTTTCTGCTGTGGTCCATAAGAGTTCTTGTTTGAAGTGTTTGTCATGTGCATTACTGTTGAGCAGAGGTGGAGACCTGGTTTCTTTAGAGAAGAATAGGGTTGTCACGATACTAGAATTATGAACTTTGATACGATACCTCTTCAATACCATGGCAAAAAAAAATAATAATAATCTTAACACGCAAAATAAGAGAACATTCCTTTAATAAAGGTAAACAATCTTGACTCTAGGTCAAACGGTGCAGGTGCAGTAAACGTAATTTGCATATTATCACTTAAGAATTTTTTTTGTGTAGGACTATGATTGACTGGCCCTTTTAATAGTTCAGCTTGTTTTTGGTAGTGAAATAGAGGATGAAGTAAAACTACAAAGTGGGTGAATTTGAGATTTTTATTAAGTGATTCAGGCGAGTGCTCTGTACATTATTGACAGGGGTCTCAGGTAAGTACCATATGTGGAATAAATCCGCACAAACTGGGGGTTCAGAAAATAAAAAATCCATTGTTTTGATTTGATACCCACTAAATTTAGTAAAGAAACATAGGGCGGCAGTGTGGAGTAGTGGTTAGGGCTCTGGACTCTTGACTGGAGTGTTGTGGGTTCAATCCCAGGTGGGGGACACTGCTGCTGTACCCTTGAGCAAGGTACTTTTACCTAGATTGCTTCAGTAAAAGCCTAACTGTATAAACAGGTAATTGTATGTAAAAATAATGATAACTTGTAACAATTGTAAGTCTCTCTGGATAAGGGCGTTTGCTAAGAAATAAATAATAATAAACAAAAAACTAATGAATGGCAGGATGAAAATAAAATACGCTTTTTAGAAAAAGAACATTTGTTGTCGATTTAAATATTTTTTTCAGTGCTCTGAGTAGAAAAAAATGTATTTTACAATCAAACTTCAAGGTCTTGGGAACATGTCTAAAATGAAAGAATTACAATTGGAACACCAGAACAAAAGTTACAGCCATTTATAACAAAACTATAGAAAACGCAAGAAATACAAAATCATATATAAAAGAAGAAAATGATCAAAAACAAGGGAAACACAATCGTTTTTATTTTGTTTGGCAATGTTTTCTTTGCTATCCTGCGCGTCTGCTCCATCCAGTGCTCGTCTTAGAAGGCCGATCCCGGGGGCGACCGCAATAAAGCTGGACTAACCTCAGAGAAATCTCTGAAGTGTGTTTGATACATTGACAGATAATTAGAGTCGTTATTTGTAACATTAATGTGAAGGCAGACAAATACTATCTATCACTCCAATGTAGAGCACAACACCGTATATATTAGCGCTAAATTAGCTAGCTTGCCGCCTTAATTTCACATTTCCCCATCGTTTTCTTGAGGACATGTATTTTTAACTTGTATGTGATGCATTCATTCAATAATCTACGCTGTCGCTAACCTGTCTGAATTATTTGAAGAGGTCAGGGTGCCTGTCCTCCAAATGCTTCGCTAAATTTGAGGTGTTGCCTCCTTTTGTTGTACCGTCTTAAAGCACCGTTTGCATATGGGCTTGGATGGATCTTTTGCTTTGGCCTGCGCATTCGCTTCATAAACGAAATATTTCCACACAGCACTCCTGCTGTTCTCTTTTTCTAAGGGCGCGGGCCGCTGGGCTTGTGTGCATTCCATCTTAACCTTTTACTCCTGAATCCTGGCTGTCTCGTTGTCGTTGTTTCCGCCTGGAGGGTATGGTGTCCCTGCGCGGACATAAAGGGAAACCTTTTTTTTTTTTTTACATGAAGTACAGAGTGCTCCGGTACTTTATTTTTTTCAGTATTACCAAATTCATAATTAATGAAGATCAGAACCGTTTTTGAAATTTAGTATCGTGGTAGTATCAAAGTATCAGTATTTTTGACAACCCTAGAGAAGAATGATGAAAATTGCCAGATGGATTAAAATGACAATAACATTTTGCCAAAAGGTTTAATCAAAACATGACCTGTAGTCACCTACTGTATGGCTCCTTTCAATAATTGTATTTAATGCATAGAAAAAAAATACAGTAAATAACTTGTAACAAATTACCACTCTGTAAGCAGATTTAGGCAATAAGTTCCCTACATTCTATATGTCCTCCAATATGTCAGTTATTCAGGTCAGTACCATGACTGCAGTCTCTATGTGTAGTAACCTGAAGACAATTTTAATCAAAATCAGATGAGTGGTTCCCTGGAGACTTTCATTAGCCTGTTTAATCAAAAGCCGGAAATCCCATGCATGTTGACCAAGATTGTGATAAACTTCAAGAATCTGTGGTAAAGGTCAGACTGTCTGTACTGTATAACTAGGCTTGCTATTATTATTATTATTATTATTATTATAATTTTTTTTTTTTTTTTTTGCCAGATCGATTAATATCAACGTTTATTTTTTAAAGAATTTACCGGAGGGGGGGGGGGGGGTTATCTTTTATCTTTTTATTTTTCAATTCAAGCAGAGAATGAGTGAAATCGACCTTTATGCTTTAAAGAGACTTTTTTATGCAACTGAGAAACCCCTTTATTATTAAACATGCAAAAAAACATGGTTACCAACGTTGTAATAGAAGAACATTCTTTTTTTTTTTTTTTTATATAAATTTAGTCGTTGCCAATTATGTTTATTATTTTCTCCCAATTTGGAATGACCAATTATTATTTGAAGCTCAGCTCACCGCTACCACCCCTGCACTGACTCGGGAGGGCAAAGACTAACTCATATTGTCCTCCGAAGCGTGTGCCGTCAGCCGACCGCTTTTTTTCACACTGCGGACTCACCATGCAGCCACCCAAGAGCTACAGCGTCGGAGGACAACGCAGCTCTCTGGCAGCTTACAGGCAAGCCCGCAGGCGCCCAGCCAGACTACAGGGGTCGCTGGTGCGCGGTGAGCCGAGGACATCCTGCCCGACCTAACCCCCCCTCCCCCCCCGAGCGACGCTCGGTCAATTGTGCATTGCCCCCTAGGAGCTCCCATCCACGGTCGGCTGTGGAATAGCCTGGACTCGAACTCGCGACATCCAGACTATAGAGCGCATCGTGCACTCCACGTGGAGCGCCTTTACTGGATGCGCCACTCGGGAGCCCCAGAACAACATTCTAATTGAAATAACATTTAGTCGCAGTGGAGCTATACCTTGTATATAGATCATACAGAAATGTAAAAATTGTCTCAAATAAACCACAGAAAACACAGCATATAAAAGTGTATTACACAGACTTTTCTAGCATAAATTTACTCGTAAAAATAATATGCACAGAACAAAACAGATAGTTGAACAAAACTAACTTTCACTTATTATTCAGAGTCTGAGCTGTGCCCCTTTCCTGCTTCAGCACAGCCGGACTCAGGCAAGGCAAACGGGCCCGCTTCATCCTGCTGCTGAGACTTCAGCCATCAGTCGTGCTGCTACTTTATGACCTTGTGATGCATGTGTTCAACCATTCTGTTTACCTTCGCTGTGACTTCTGCTTTGCACAGTTTACATTCCAGGATATTTTCTTTATCTTCAGTTACATGTTTCTTTACAGTTTTCACTTCAAAGTCCAGGGTATTCTGCACAATACTCCATTTAGTGTTTATATATATATATATATATATATATATATATATATATATATATATATATATATAATATAATAAAAGCTTACCTACACCTTGCCCGCTAATTTTAAAGTCGGTGCATTGAATGACAGGCACTGTAGCTGGCTAATGAAAGTGCATGGTGGGTGTCGGTCTTGATGATTGACAGTTATTTACGAATGAGAGCGGTCTAGCTGTCAGAGCAGGGTGAAATAACAGTACTAAGTTTCATAACAATTATATAAGATCTTCAAGATTGCTGAAAAAAGTATGAGGAAGAGAGCTAATGAACAAGAGTCTGCTGGTAGACCAGTACAAAAGAGTGTTCAGGCCGCTGCTCTTGTGAGTACTGCAGTACAGTGCCGCTGGTCCCCACCCCCTTTCTCCTCTCCCCTGGGATGGTGTGGTTCACTGTGGTCTCCTGCAGTTTCTATGCACTACTTTAGACCCTCCTGGCCCTGTCTGATTTGGTGGTTTCATTGTTGGCTTTGCAGCAGATAGAACCAAACCTCATCTTGATCAGACACAGAGAGTGGCTGCATTCTTCCTGTCTTTATACACTGCCGACAAAGAGGTGGGAGAAGGGGGCTTCCCTGCCTGGTTTTTGTGGGCTTGGGTCCCTGCCAGCCTTTTGTTAAAACACTCTGGCCCCTTGCCTTGGACAGTGCCTGGGTTTTATCTCTCAAAAGATACCCCATCAGAAGTCTGGGTCCTGGTCACTCTTGTCTTGGCAATCAGAAACACTTCTGCTAGGGGTTGTGTGCTGCCATTTTGTTTGTTTTGTTTTGCGTTTATTTATTTTTAGCCTGCTGCTGAGCAGTTTACCTATGGCTTTTCTGAGGGGAGATTTTTGCTCTGAAATCCTATTGTAGGATCTGGTACTGTAGCATAAGTCAAGGGAATTTGACGGCTTTCGAGATTCCTGTTACAGTAGCTCCTTACAGTATTCCAAAGAATACAAAGCAGTTTTTGACATGGGGTCTGTAGCTGTTTAACTGATTTATTATTATTATTATTATTATTATTATTATTATTATTATTATTGGTTACCTGCACAATAGGGCTGCTGCGATTAAATCGATTTTTCGATCGATTCCGTTCCTCATTTATATGCATTGATAAACACTGGATAATCGATTCAATAATTACACTTTTGTAACATGCATAATAACATTATTCATCAAGTTGATCAACGAAAACGCACCGAACGCCCTGTCTTGCTATTTACAGTATTTCTGCCAGACAAGCAGTGGGCGTGCTCTTCTTTTCCTGCTAATGTTAACTAGCATCTGATTTACTGGTCCCATCCTACCAGCGAATCAGATTTGAAAATGCTTTGTAAGTACGCCCCTGTATTCGATGTTAAAAAAAGCGTGTGCCTTGAATCCAGAGCAGGACGACAGGCTTGTATTCCTGACAAACAGCCTGTAAATAAATTGTGTGCACTGAAGAAAACTGACTGTATATAGTTCGCGCTTCTTTGGAATTTCAAAATGAACTGTTATATAATTAATATTTAACAATATTCAATAACGTTAAACGAACAATAGTGATGTTAAATGCAATTTTGGAGTAACGATCAGCTTGACCTATAGCGGGTATGCATGTTGTGATAAGTAAATCAATGTATTATTATTATTATTATTATTATTATTATTATTATTATTATTATTAGGCAGGGATTTCGGCATTCTGAAATGTGAAGGTTTGGTGGTACAGTATTAACAAGATGCAATGCGTGATGCTGCAGCTGTCGCTGAATAAAAAAAAAAACAACTATATAGATTACATTGTAAGGATGTACTTTTGGTACATTTTTATGAACGTTTAAACACTTTGCAGTGTCAGCGTTTTAAACTGTATCTACATACACACACACACACTCTTTATATTACATTTTGATACTGACAGCCCTGGTTAGTATTTTCTAAGCAAATAAACTCGAAATAAGCAAATAACGTTTTAACATCGCAAAGACTAAACTACAAAGTAGGGGGAAAAAAAACTAAAAGTATCAAAGTATATATTGAAATGTTTATATTTATGCTTGTAATTAAAGTTGCTAGTGGAGATAGAATTATATACATATTGAACATATTTTTGGATACTATAATGTTTTTAGAATAGTGTGTTTCTTAAAGGTTCATTTAACAACATAAAAACAGCAACCTATTCAGTTTTTTTTGTTGTAGTTTTTTTTTTATAAGTAACTTTGCCCAAAATTATATGTTTAAAAATTTAATTATTTTTATTTATTTATTTTTTTTAAAGAGACGAACATCACCCACTAAGCGCTAATGCGAAATGGCTACAGGAAAGTTGTGCTTACAATTGAAAAAAAGTTGGAAATACTTTCACTTCTGGAAAAAGGACTTTATCAGGGATAAAATGGCATAATATTTTGGAATTGAAAGAGCACTTGGACTGATTAATAAAAAGTCTGTCTCAGAGATTTAAAAGTTTGCGATCTTTGATAGTAGGTGTGGGATTTGAGATCTATCGCTTGAGACAAGTACTTGAGAATTACAATTTCCGAGTACTCGAATCTAACGCCACTCTGCTCTACATACTGCACTAGTGTACATAAACCTCCCAAACATTGCCACAAGTACTATTTTAAGTGCTGAACTAACACACAATCAGGTAATATATTAAGTAATTAATATGTTTGCCTTCTTGTGCAGTTAACTGTGTATGTTAAACTATTATTAAATAACGTAAAGTTTTGAAATTCGCGTATCCAAACAACTTTACATTAAATTGTAAAGAAATGCCTGGCCTACCTGTTTGAAGTGTGTCTCAGAGGTCCTTTTACTTTAGTGCAGTAGTTCCAACATACAAATAAAAATTGTACTAAACATAAACGGCCATTTGGTCCAAAAGCTTACAGAACAATTTCAAGTGAAAAAAGCCTTCCACCTATAGAAGGATTGGGGAAGCGGGTCCACGAGTCTGTGGTAATTGCAACTTTTTCTACCTTTTGAAAGGTGTGTATGAACAGCTGCAGCATGATTTTCTTCATTTTTTTTCCAGCCTCAGTGTTATTGTTTTACAGATTGGCACAGTATTGGGATAATCTTACATTGATTTCAAAACTGCTGTATTTCCAATTCACACGTGCTGTCCTCATAGGGGAATAACTTGATCACGCCCTGTTCGGCCAAATCTATAGCAAATGTTATGGATGTTTGCTTTTTAATGCCATCAGCTCCATCCACAGTAATTCAGAATGTGTTTTCGTTTCAAATGGTGAAACACTGAACTTGTGCTTTTGTGGTACGGCAATTTTGCATGACAATTATTTACATACCACGGTTTTCTCGTCTGGTTCCTCAAAATACTTCCAAACTTGTCTTCCTTTGTTTTAAATATAGAACAAACTCAGAAAAAAACGCTTGTCATTAATGTTATAACCCCCGCTGTGGAATTGATACCATACCACGGCTACTACAGGCATGAACACACACAGTGCACCAATGAAGCGCCAGATCGACCGAGAATAAATCCCGCCCCAATGTCAATCTTTTTGTTGCACCAATTAGAAAAGCTACTTGGAGGCAATTTTTATAATATCCGCCGTTACTGTAGCACTAGAGCAGTCGGATACGCGACGGACTACTGATGAGAAATTACTGAAAATAATGCATAAAAAATATGCGTGTTGATGTTATATGTCTAGCATAGTATTAAGCGTTTAACCACTTCTTTAGAGTTATATGTTTAAAAGTCCAATCCCTATTACATTCCACAGTACTTTTAATCTGTTTGGAATAAATATTTTAATAACACTCCTGTATGTTTAAACATGCTTTAGGCTTGTTGCGAATGCTGTGGGTTTTTTTTTTTTTTTCTCCTTTCTCCTGACGCTACCAAGGCATTACCCCTCGCATTCAGTTGTTGTGCACAAGCTTTTACTTAACAGCAATTATTTTAAAATAACGTGGGAAGAGGAATGCAGTGAAATCTATTTGGGTGGTACAATCATCGATATTTACTTGATATTTACTACGATTATATTTTATGTGCTCAATTAATCGATTGCTATTTTGTGGCTTAACGGACAGCCCTACTTCACAAAAATAGTGCTTCATACTGTCCGATTTTACAAGCATTACAGAATACAACAAAGCGCACAGCATGGATGTCTCGTGTTTTTGAAAATCTTTTTGAGTTGTCTTTTTTGTTGGTGCAATACTGTATCTGAACTGGAGGAGAGAGGGGATGGTTAAATAGCTTTTTTTTCCTAACCCAATTGAATTCCCAGGCAAACCAAGGACAATCAACTACTGCAGGGCATTGCTCTCAAACCCATTCTTGATATATTTTTATCAGAGTTGAAAACTCTTGAGACTAAACACAATTCTGCCTGATTGTCTTGTTTGACCCCCTGGCAGCAAGGACGATGAAGCTGAAATGATTATTTTTTCAGTCAGTGGCCCCTCTTGGCCCCCTGTACTAATTTCATATCCCCCTCGTTACCGGGGATGACAGGTTAGGATCCTGTTTATTACAGACAGAGTCCTTCTGTCGTTCTCATTGCCCTGTGTGGTTCCCCACTGCTCTTCACGTCACACTCCAAGCCATATCGGCATTACCTGTGTTGTGACAGTCTGCAGTGACTGATCACTGCCTGCTCCCTCATTGACACCAATATCGCTTGAACGCAATTAAAGGTAAATGGATTGAATGTCAAGTGGCTCTCAATAGCAATGGCTGACTGAAAAAGGAAGCTGTTCAGTGCTTCGTCAAATCACCGCCTCTCCATTCTCCTTAGGATGAGGGGGAAGGGGATGTCGCTGAGTAACTCCTGAAATCTGGTTTGGTTTTGCAAAAACATGTAACCAGTGCTGTCAAACATATGCAGGCTCAGTATGTTTATTCAGAGTCCTTTTTCCATTTGTCATGTTGATGCTGAATCACTGGGATCCAACTTGAAAAAGTTTTGAGATCAATCCGCTACTAAGAACCGTAGGAGTATAGATGGACCGAATGGCCTCCTCAAGTTCGTAATTTTTCCTTTGTTTATATGTTACAAGCTTTTGTAGTAATTGAGAGATTTTTTTTTTTTAAATATGATTTTTTTTTTAAACATAAGTATGTTAACTTTGTAACCAGAACTGTGAAATATCTGCAGTATATTG
The DNA here is from genome assembly GCF_902713425.1 of Acipenser ruthenus. NCBI lineage: Eukaryota > Metazoa > Chordata > Actinopteri > Acipenseriformes > Acipenseridae > Acipenser > Acipenser ruthenus. Next base: position 70,928,998 of record NC_081191.1, on the reverse strand, counting down.
CATTAATGTCCTTGACGAATTCAGTGCAACAAGTCTGTCTGTTTGTTTTATTTTGATTTGATTGCTTTTGAAACAAACAACTTTTGAAATATAAAGTGCCTCAGGCTACTAACATCAACAAGCTTTTCAATCGTAGTTGTGTAAATATGAAAGTTGAGCAGCACACTGAATCCAGGATACTAACCTTAAACACCTAATACTACAGGTCAAATGCCTGGTAATTTAACTAAAACTCATTCAGTATTTCACACTTTTCAATTCAAAATGTTTCACAAAGCAAGCAAATCAGAAGGGTCTGTGTTTTTATTAACAACACAGAAGTCCTTAGGTACTATGCAACATCCTGCAGAACATTTAAGATAGCCGTGAACAGGTGAAGCTTATATAGCCCAATGAACAGATGGGTCCTTTTAATCAGGGAGTGCATGCTTGTGTTAAGCAGGGCATGTACTTTATGTGCAACTAAATACTGTAAAGTGTATTGTTGCATGTCTGCTTGTCTGTGCAGTTCACTGGTACAATGGGCAATTGTTCTTTTGTGGGCTGATGTACTGTACATGGTTTTTGAGCAGGTGCTCGCAGACGATGCTTGTACATGCATGTGGCATAGCCTATATGTGTGTTCAGTGTCTCTTAGCTGGGCATGTCTCAGTTACTATGGGAACTGTAGGAGGCCTGTCTCTGTTTTATACGTTTTAAACAATACAGCACTGCAGAACTGTTTGTTGCAGTGCCTATGGCATCCTGTAGTGTCAGCCTTGATACATTGGACCCTTTTGTGAATACAGACTATTGCATTTTTTTAATAATGGACATGCACAGATGCTTAGCTGTGTTTTTTTTATTTATGTTTCTATTTATTTTTATTTTTTTATATACAGAGCTTCTCCTTGTAGGCATGCCTGTTACCAGGGTTGCATACTGTAGGTTTACATTGTACAGCACCGTTCGTGTCTGGTTCATTAACACTGTTTGAAAGAGCTGCACAGACTGAACACATTGGATTCATTTTTAAATGTTGTTGGTGGTGTTGGTGGTGTTGGTGTCGGTGTTCCCATTTATTTTATCCCAATTTTATCCCCAATTTGGAATGTCCACCACAGCAATTCCCCACTGAAGGTTCAGTGAGCGTCCTCCAATCCTGCAACCGAGCCAGCTTTCTCTTTTACATCCAGGAACTCGAGCGGATGTCGGAGAGCTACCAGCCTCTGGAGGACAAAGGGCAGCCCTGCAGGTGTCCGCTTTTGAGCTCACTGGGCACCTGGCTTGCAGAGTTCACTGTAACGCGATGAGGAGAAACAGTCCCTGATGGTTTTGCCTCCCTAACCCACATGCCAGAGCCAATGTAACGCTCTTTTGGAATCCCCAGCAAAGACCAGCGACTTTGCACAGCCAGGGCCAAGACGCGAACCTGCGCTTAGTGACTCTCCCTGCACACCACACAGCTGTACTTTTACCAGGGATCACATTTGATTCTAGATAAAGTTTTTAACCTGTAACTTACTGTAGGGTGAACATGCTAATTTAACCCTTTTGCGGTCCATTTATTCAGCTCCTGTCAGACGCGTCCGGTCCAATTTATTTTCACACAAGCTGTTTATTTTACACGTGCTGTTTTGAAAGTAATTTTATTCACAGTAAAACAGGTTTAAAAGGCACTGCATATCAAAAGGACACTCAGTACTGCATCTCCAGCCCTGCCACACTCCTTGTTCGCTGTATCTATTGCATATCTTTTCATAGTAGTGCATACTGATAATACTGGTGAGCCCATAATTTTTGTGGTGATGGTGGGTCTATACTAATGATGCATATTTTGATATTTTGAAACACACTGGTGATTTAATGGAATGGCAACAGTAGGATACTGATTGAAAAAATGCTGTTTTTACAGTGTAGTCCCCAGGTCTGACTGCACTGGTAGGATTCCCTCCATTCCCTGTCTTGATCAAGAGGCAAGGAGGGAGCCTGGTTTCACTGCCTCTGAGAGTGCCGGCCTTTTGTTTGGCTGGCTGGGCGCTTTGTTACTCAGAAAGAGACAGCCCAGCCTCCCCAGTGCAGGAGAAGCCTTTTCTTTTCATCTGCACTGATCTCGCTTTCCCTCTCCCTGTCCCATGGGTGTGGGGGTTCAGTGGATAAAAGGAGACCTGCTCTAGGACAATAGCCTCCTTTCTTTTGCAGAGAGCTGGGAATTTCAAATTGAGGCTTTGCTGAAAGACGGGGGGGTAGGGGAAGGGGGGGTGCACTGAGGCTTGAGGAGAGGGGGTGGGGGGCTTTTCATTGCAGGGAAAAGTGTGCAAGCAGCAATGACTGGACTATACTTCTGAAGTTTGGTTTGGCTTGAGTCTCTCCTATCTGCAACCAATTTGTTTCTAATTTCCTCCCCCTTTTTGTGCTGCTTCCTGTCAACTCAAAAAAATTAAACCTGGATTCAAGAACTTGGCCTATCACCCTGTTTTTTGACATGTGAAAACTAATTCATCACATAGCCTGATTTAGTGTATTCATCAACACCAATGGTTCTCAAACTATGGGGCGCGCCTCCCAAGGGAGGCGTGACAAGGTGTCAAGGGAGGCGCGAGCTGTGTGTAGTGTGTTTTTTTTTTTTTTTTTTGAGGTTGGATGATTTGAAAAAAATTACAAATTTATTATACATTTTAAATGTATTATTTAAAAAATAACTAAAATAAAATAACGAAAACTGTGTGTGGTTCCCCACTCCCCGCCCCCCCCCCCCCCCCCCCAAGCGTGCTTACAGTGAGAAACAGCTTTAAGAGAATGGGATCGTTTTGTGACAAAGGGAGAAAAATGTACAACACAAACCGAAGTGAGGGCAGCAGCGGAGGTTCCAGCAAAACGCAGACGCTGAAAATATGACGAAGCATATTTTAAAACTGGGCTTTACATGGAGCGGGTCCAGCGGTGCCCCGAGGCCTCAAATGTGCGGCGAAATAGAAGCAAACCACAGCATGGGGCCCTGCAAGCTACACCGGCATCTCGAAACACGACAACCCTGCCTTAGTATCTAAACCCGTAAAGTTTTTTCACAGGAAGCGCAATGAGTTTATTTATTTATTTCTTTATTGCATTTATATAGCGCTTTTTATACAAAAGTGTCTCAAAGCACTGTACTGTACATAGCAGAAAAAAAGAACAAACCACAGTACATTTGTATAGCATGTCATACATACAACTGCCACATTCAGACCATTTTAAATAACAGATTTAAATAACTGCATACACAATACAAAAGCAGCAATTTTGAAGTTACATTAAAACCCACTAAGATAAGAAAGTTAACCGGACAAAAAAGATTTTAGCTGCTTCCATTTGTACTGTTTTTGAATTAATACTTATGAAACTCATACTGCTCTATATTGATCAAATCCCTTCTACTTTTTTATTCATTTTTTGCAACATAAAGGATTTTCAGTTTGTTATGTTGTTTTAGTAAACTGGGGAGGCACAGTTATTTTTTTCATAGCTCCGGGAGGCTCACTATGACAAAGTTTGAGAACCACTGATCTACACTGTACTTTTTTTACTTGGGGATGAGAGTGTGGGTATTAAAGTGCTGGCTTTTATACAGTACTAGGCACTAAAATGTTGAAACCCTCCTGAAGGGATCTATAGTATGAAGATGGGCTTCAGTACCAAGTCCCCAGCATGGTGCCTACATATAGCACCTTCAAAATAGATGTAAATAGCTCTGCTGGCTTGGCCTACAGTAACAATGACAATTTACTTTCTAACACTGAGCATCTTATAAACAATGAGTGAGCTGGCAGTACAGCTTGGGGATAGGGCCTATGGGAATGGACACATGCTGACAGTGGCTAATATTATTTACCCATTTCCTTCCCCGGCTGGACACTTTTGGGTTCAGGAATGTATGGTGAAAAGACTAAATCTTCAAACCAATCTCTCGAATCGTGCAACTCTCAGTATATTTTGTAGTACTTTTTCAAAATTGTTTTGGGAAATTTACTTTCTGTATCGTGTGTTCATTTTAAGCTAAAACCAACTTTAAACCACTTCACATACTGAGGTAGACACAGCAATTAAGTTCATAATTAAAAACCTGGAATGGCTAAACCTGCTACTGTATGCAGTTGGGGGGAGGGGAGTCTTATTGTATTTCTTTCCCTGAAAGTACAATGTCTGCTGAATGGCCTTAGTGAAATATTGGACATTTTTAAATTTAAATGTATTAAATAGTTTTCCCCAATCTGCAGGGAGTAACAACAATTCAGGAGCGGGAAATCCGGGAGCTTTCCAATTTTGTGCTTCCAGTATAGCTGTCTCAATTGTGTTCTAGAGGATTGTTCATGAGGTGCCGAGGACAGGGTTGCGCTGCTGTTGCTCCTTATGAAAATGAATTAGTTAAAGTTTGTTTCCCTGTTAGCATGGTCTGTGTGATCTGGAGATAGTGTTAGGAAGCACCTAGGTGCTGTTGGGAACTGCCTCTGCATTGTTCTGTGTTCAGGAACAATTACTGTGCAGGTGGTGAGAAGAGGTTTGGGTTTGCCTAGATTGCACGCTGTAGCACAGTGAAGCACAATGAAGCATTGTTTCTTCAGGTTTAATGAACAGGAACATGTAGCAATTTGTGGTTAGGCCATGTAAGTCCTGAATTGTACATGCTGTGTAATGACATTTCTCTATGAAGCCAAACAAAATGGAGAAACTCTCTTCCTGTAATGCATGTCATTTAATACATTGTCTATTTGAACCAGGTGGCAGTGAGGCATTATATTTATTAAAACTTTATTTTTGTTTGAATATTTGCCCTAGCTAATCATATCACTATATCCTTTTTACAGTGAAGAGTTACAAAAAACGAGTCTGGCGCGCCTGAGCGACAGTAACCAGTGAAGTTGCCAAACCTGACCGTTGTTGGCCATTCTCTGTCCATTGGCGCGTTTCCACGCGTCTTTGGCTCCTTGGCGGCCCAAACGAAGCTTGTTGGAGGGATTTTTTCCACACTGCACCAAGCTAGTCTCCCTCCATCCCTCCCTCTCTGTCAAGACTGAGGCGCCCCCCACAGTGCGCTCAATAGGATCTTGGCAGCTTTAAAAGCCAGTCTTGAGCCAGTGAGCCGTCGCTGAGCCCTTCTGAGTGGAGGGAAGCAGCTTGCGCATTTCTGTGAGGGACGTTGAATAGAAATTCAACCCACAAAGGAGAGCGCCAAACTCCCTATTGTGAGTCAAGTGGTCCTGGGTTTTAATCTCTGCCCAGCCCACTTTTGTGATCACCTGGGTTGAAAAAGCCTTTTGACATCTCTAACAATACACTCTCCCCTTCTGTAAAGTGGCTGATAGGAGTGACCACATAGAATACTAACACTATCAAAAACAGTTAATGGATCTACTCCACTAACTTTTAGCCATGCTGTTTTATTGCTGTAGAATGTTTTTCAGTGAAATACTAATCTTGGAGTTATAAGATACCAGAATCTCTGTGGTGCTATGCCTCTGTCCCTCTCTAGCATTTAAAGTTGAAGCAGGACCAGTTGGAGAGAGAAGTTGGCCTCTCAGCTCTCACCAGTTGAGTAATTGAGTGCTTCAGGATTCTGTTCCTCTATACTGAGTTACCATCTTGTACCAAATCTGCATGCTTGCCTGGAGTATGTGAAGTGCTGGGACTGAGGCTCATAATAACAAGAGCAGACTTTGGCAGACCTCACTGGTTGCTGACTAATGGGGTGAAAGAGAAACGTTTGTTGGTAAATAAGTCACTTGCTGGCTTAACTGTGTGTTTCAATTTGGTGCCGATTCATTACAGAACGAGCCCCCCCCCCCACCACCACACACACACACTTCTCTCACTAGAACCTGCTTTGCCAGCTTGCTTTTTTCCAAAGTCCTTAACCTTACTAGGGTGCAACAATTAATCGATGCATCGATTTGTTGATCATCTGTCCATAAATTTCCCGAGCTTCAATTACATATTGGTGAATTGATGCATCAAATTAGAACCCAGTTTGAAGTCTCCTGTTGCCGATTTGCATTAAAACCTTGAGTGTGTGAGTGCGCTTCTTTTAGTGCTAGTATGGTAGATTAGCGCGTTGTTACACTTTAGGCCTCTACATTCGCGTTGGACAAGCCAAGTCAGAATCAGCCATATTGTATTCATGTTTTCTTGATTTAAAAAAATTAAGGCAATTTTTTTTTTTTTTTAAATCTATTCACTCCTCTTTTTTTTTTCTAAGCTTTTGTTTCAAAACAAGTTGTTTTGGATTATATAGCAATATTATATAAAAAGAAGCTGAATTTAGTGCGATAGTTAAATTAGTCAGGATTTGTGAGATTAATTCAAATGCTTTGCTTTTGACATAATGTTAACAGTAATGAACAACGATAGTTAAGATAGAAATTACTTCTGTTAAAATGTAGTAATTATTATTACAGTGTTAACACTAGAACTGCCGCGGCTATACTCCTACCTAAAACCACAGCAGACAGTCATTATGATGGTTACATTTTAAACAACATAAATATTAAAATAAGACAATCTATCGGATACAACTCAAAAGTTCTATTCAAGAATGTCATATCAAACATCTGCACAGCCGAAACACTATTTAAATGAACAATTAAACATACAAGGGTTTATTTACAATAAAGCACAATTAAAAAAAAAAAAATGAAATACTATAATAAAATAAACATTTCAAAAGAAACTAGTGTGTAAACAGGTATATGTACATACCAACCTGTAAAAACGAATATATTTTTTTAATTTAAAACAAAAGGAACATATGTTTTCTCTGCATGTGTCACTGTGTGCAGCACTGAATCCAGGTTGAGCTGCAGCAGCCTGCTGCTTTGCAGTTTTGTGATTGAAATGTTTCTGCCGAAGTGCTGTTCAAGATGACATGTCCTGATATTTTCCCTGGTGCCTTTCTTGTACAAAACAAAGGAATTGGTGGCTGCCAGGTCCAGTAGAGATAATAGGTTTGTATATTAAAAAAAAAAAAAAATAGAATATTGTAGGTTATATTCAAAATAAAAACATGTATTATAAAAGGCAGTCAAAGTGATGGCTTTGGCGTTTCTACGTAGAGGGGATTATTATAATTTTTCTTATTTATGCGATCCTGCCTTTCAACTGCTATCAGGGTATTTAATACATGTATTTAGGAAAAGTGAAGAACGGACAACTGTGTATCTTTTTCACGCACACAGTAATTTAAATTTTAAAAGTGAAAACCGTCAAAATGACTGCCGGTGGGAACTTTGACTGCCCTTTACAATACATGTTTTTTTATTTTGAATATAACCTACAATATTCTATTTTTATTTTTATTTTTTTTAAATATACAAGCCTGTTGTTATCTGTACTGGACCTGCCAGCCACCAATTCCTTCGTTTTTAACAAGGACTGCACCAGGGAAAATATCAGTAGGAGAGATTTCATCTTGAAGCTAGCCACAGTGCTTCAGCAGAAACATTTCAATCAGAAAACTGCAAAGCTGCAGGCTGCTGCAGCTCACCATGGATTCAGTGCTGCACCGAGTGACACATGCAAGAGAAAACGCATGTTACTTTCGTTTTAAATTACAAAATACTTTCATTTTTACAGTGTTGTATGTACATATACCTGTTTACACACTAGTTTATTTTGAAATGTTTATTGTTTTTTCATTTTTTAAAGTAGTGCTTTGTAGTGGTAAGTTAGAAAATAAACCCTTTTATATTTATATGCATTTAAATACGGTGTTTTGGCTGTGCAGGTGTTTGATATGATGTGCTTGAATAAAATTTAGTTATTGGATCTTCTGTTAAATGTTTTTTTTTCTTTTATTTCTAAAAATAAAACGTCAGTGCATCGATTTATCGTTGATTGAATGCCTATACGATAATCGAATATGAAATTAGGGTACCGATTTTGTACCACTAGAAATTACTCTTTTGAAAAAAATTGAGTCATTTACACTTTTTTGAGTTTAAAGCTTTGAAATTCAGCCATGATGTTTAATTGTTGAATTAGAGAGAAAACAAGTGTTTGAGAGAGAGAACTACTGTACAAACCTAAGGTGTTAAAACAGGATTTAACTGGAGGTTGCCGGTTCAAGTCCAGGCTGTTCCACTGCTGACCTGTGGATGGGAGTTCCCAGGGGGCGGCACACAATTGGCTGAGCGCAACCCCCAGGTACAGTCCAGTAGAGTGCCCTGTTTGCATGCTCACTGTCCTCTGCTAGAAGTCCCCCTTCACATCCCCTCCAGGCACTGCAGCCCTATTGTCCCTTTTGTGCTTTGGGACGCTTTTACTGCCGGGATGCGGACTCCGCTTATTAATAACATGTTTTTCTGTGCGGGTCTCCTGCTGCTCTAGCACTTTCATTACAGTTTCAGTCATTCCGCGCTCCATAAAACTAGCACAGGTGCAGCAGGCTGCTGCTTTTACGAGTCTGGGGGGGTGGAGCTGTATTTGAAATATATGGAATTGCTTGTACAACTTACCACTGGTAATACTTTGTGTTGAAAATATGTTTACATTACATTTTCAATTGTTTCAGCTTTGTTTTGTTTGTTTTTTTTTACTGTACTTTCAGTACAGGTGTGGAGGGTGTTTTACATTTTGTAGCTCATACTTTGTCTTGCATACCAGAATTCAAACAAAAGAATGTGCACATGCTAATTTTCAAAGCAGCAACAACAACAACAAAAAAAAAGCGAGGAACGTCTGTTTTACTGTACAAGGAAGTGGCACTAAATACAATAATACACTGTTGCCCCTATCTATCTGTATTTACTCGAGTACAATTTGAACCAGTTTTATTGAGAGGGAAACACCCTTGTAAAGTTGTAAAACTAAATGGACTTCTGAGTCATGTAAATGAACCATATTCTAGGGGGGTTCGCACTAGCTTTGTAACATTGGTGCAAAATGAAAAGCTTTGGTAAACATGGCCATCCTCTCGAATCCACAGCATTTATTTACTAACCGGGTGTTCCCATCCTCATTAAACACACGCCGACATGGTCTGCCATCAAACTGGAAGAAATACAGCATGAATTGTCATTGAGAGATCTGGATGCACATTTTTTTGTTTTGTTTACATAGTCTTTTTTCTTTTTGCTAATTTTAAGGCCGATATCCTTTTGTATAAAACTGATTTTGTTTCCTGCTAGAGAAGAGGTACTGTGCTGTTGTGTACTGTACCTTTTTGAGTCCCGGCATGTATTTTATTTATATGCAGTCAATTAACAATTTAATTGTTTTGTGCAAAAGTATTTATCAAACTAACATTAACAAAGGGAACAGTTTATTCATATTTTAGAAATAAATTCTTAATTAAAGCAGTATTCTGCTGCTACTATGATATTTTGAACAAACTTTTTACTGTAGGCCTATATGTTGGCTACATTATATATTCTGAACTATAAACTGTTTTGTTTTTTTTATAACTAAAATGATTGCCCTCATTTGTGGTAGGAGTAATTCAAGTAGTACAGTGTCACACTTTTTGGAAGTTATTTCTGATTTAATTAAATTCCTACACACTACAATTTTGAATAAAACAAAGCTGTCTGCGTGCAGTTTACTCTACGCTGTAATGCTGAGCGCTTTCAACCTATGCTGGCACTGTCCTGTAGATTTATTTCCTGTATTTTCATGTGTTCACATTAAAAATAAGCTTACATTACCCATCTATGAATTAGGATGGTTAAAACAGTCTAAAATGTGAAATATTTAACTCAAAGCGAATACGAACACAGTCCATAAATATATATATATAAAAAAAATAATAATAAAAAACTGCTGCGATGCTGTGTCAGCATAAAGAACAGTATAAAGCGAAGACAAGCAAAGAAACATTGGGGTACTGATTTTGCAGTACAAGGGGAAACAAGCAGCTTGAGCAATAGAACAGACAGTAACGGAATGGTTTTGTATCGGAAGAGAACAGAGGGATCTGTGCTGTAAAAAATATTGTCTCTGACCTTCAGCTATGATACTCCTACTACTGATAGAATACTCTTGCTCTACAGCGTGCTGATTTGAAATCGGGTTATGTTGGTGGAAGATAGCCTAGTTAAATGTACATGAGGGAATGGCATTGACTACTAAGCAGTTATTCATGCAGTTAGCTAATGGGCTGTATTTGATATTGGTACTTCTCAATATTTTGTTCCAGTGGTGACTGCTGCTATCTTCAAGATTATTCCAGTTCAGTTTCTTCATGAAAGAATATAATATTATTAATGTTGCTTATTTAGTCCTAAAACCTCCCCTCTAGATTGCTTGTTATCAGTAACATTAGTTATTTAAAGAATAGCCTATTGGTTCACATTGTGGTTTCATGCATTCTCCAGTACAGTCTACACCAGAGGAACTGAATGGAACACCTCTCTCTCGCTATCAGAGGGAACACTTGCAGTACCACATGTACATAAATTAAGTCATTTAACTATCATGGTGTATTAAAAACATTCTTGTTGGGGATCTGTTTAAAAAAATAGAAGGTTTTTATTCCAGAAACTGTGGAAACTGCCGGCAGTGGAGATCTGAATTTACAGTGCTATAAATGGTTAAATGCTGCTGTTTTCATTTCAGACTTAATTCTCTTTCATTAACAGTAGTCATTTGTAAGTTGTAGTCTTGCAGTACACTGGGAATGGTTTCTTGGTGACTACTGTATTCACTTTTGGGCTGGATCTTTCTTTTTTTTCAGTCTTGTTTTTTTGTGAATTTGTATTGTGGCTACATTAAGTGCTGTGGATGGCATCTTTTAAAACTCGTTCTTCTGTTTTATGGACGGACATGTCTTGAACTTCACCCTTTCTCCCAAATGCCTGCAGGGCTGTGTATGAGAACAACATGTGGAGGAGAATGCCTCCCTTTGTGAGAACTCTTAATCCGCTGTTTTGAAAGTTGATTGCATTGCAATAGTACTATGTCAGTGCAAACTGGTCTAGTTTGGAATGTTGTCAGATGAGAGAAAAATAAAATAATACTTTGAGTGCTTCATTTTGAGATTCTTAGAATTAATCCTCTGATGTAAACCAGTACAGTAAAAGTCTCTGGAATAATTGACCAACCAGAAATCCGTTTCACCCAAGTTTTGTAGTTTTTTGATCGATTTTAACTCCTGGAAGAGATCCAGACAGCTGCAGAGAGGATTGCCATACCAAACTGTATGATTGTGCATTTTTATAGTTATGGGTGTCTTCAAAAAGCTACTAACCACTGATAGAAGCTTAATATCCCACTTTAAGCAGGTTACAAAACATTATATTGGTGCTCGGCAGCCTGCCATATTGCACACCAGAAGTCTGAGTAGTGGCTTAACTTCTGCACCTCATCTAGACACTCTAGTCAGCCTTCTAGTAACCATTTCCCTCATGTTTTATTTCACATCCCTAGTTCAGGGTTCTCCCCAGGAATTCTGTACAGCCAGGAGGCGTAACATTATAGCTGGAAAAATAAACTTACCTTACCTTAAATATAATACGACAAAGAATTTGAATAATGTGTTGTCTTTCGTTGACTATCTGGTTGTTCTACATTTTCTTTTTCATGACTTTTTTTATAATGGTAAATTACTGTGCTTATTGATTTAGGCACTCTATGATTTGAGTGGGGAAAGATAACGTAGATTTATTGGAGTGATTTATTGGATTTATTGAGCTTATTGCTTCATTTAAATTGTTTTCTTTGAGTTTTCAGGGCATTGTTTATGCATGTCCATTTTTATTTTTCAGTGTTCTACATTTTTTAATATATATATATATTTTTTGCACAAAACAGTACTTGGACACGTTTGGTCACCATCATAACTGTTGCATGAAACCGCAGTGTAATAATCCAGCACCTCTGCACTTAAGCATTTGTATGTCAGCTGACAAGTGTTCAGCTGATATCCCATCATGCCTTTCTTCTTAAAGGCTACAGCCTCTGTACATGAACCCCCAATATCTCTCACAAGCACCTGGGTACATATTTTTATGATATCACAACAGAAGGAATATGGTGGGGTTTTTTTTTTGTGCCTATGTATAGCTATGTACTATATATCACCTTTATAGTACAGTAATACAACAACAAATGGACTGAATGATAATACCCGAAAATCTTAATATTTAATAAAGTAGCACAAATCTAGTATTAGATGGTGGATTCCGCCGATCGCCGGCTTATTTTGAAAACCCTGCTTTCATTGTCACTATTTTTGCTTTGAAAATAATTGGTAATTTCTTTTAGCAGTCATTTTAATGTTTTAGCCTCTCAAAATGCTTAACACATAAAACCTGCCCCTTCAACTTTGATTGGTTAATGTTGTGTCAAGACGCAACACAGCTGTCATGTGGTTCCGAGAATTTGTTTTCACCCAGCAATGTGCAAGTGATCTAGTATGCTAGAAGCACAATCAATCCTTTGTTAAAGGCACAGTAGTATCTGCAAGATAGGCAGATCAGGTTTTTTCAGCCGGGCAGCGACAGCCACTTTGCAGCTGAAAAGCCCTGGGGAGAACCCTGCTAGTTCTCTTGGATGTGTTTTTCCCTACAACTCCTTGTCCCCCTGCATGTGGAGGTACTGTAGAGACCTCTGCAGGCCTGATCCTCATTGTCAATGTTTTGATTTTTTCTGCTCAGTGTTGGTGTGGTTCCCCCATGCTCATCTTTTTCCTTCTTTTCCTTTCAGCCTTTCTTTCGCCTGCTGAACCTGCGGAAGCTGGGCCTCAGCGACAATGAGATCCAGAGACTCCCTCCCGAGGTGGCAAACTTCATGCAGCTGGTCGAGCTGGACATCTCCAGGAATGGTAAGGGGGAGACATGTGGAGTAGCACATGTGCACGTCCACGCATGCATGCATGCTAAAAAAGAGAATCCATAATGGGAGAACCAAACCTGACATTTTTATTCTCTTCCAAAGACATGCTCCCATGCTGTTTAGAGCTGTTGGTTTTCTCAAAGTCCCTCCCACAGTATTTAGGCTAAATCAATTGAAGACCCCCTTATCTCCTAGCCCAGAGCTGTCTAGCTTTTGTTGACAGCTGGAGGACCAAGCCTATTCTGTTGTTTTTTTTCTCACATACCTGCTGTTTGAGTGTGAAGAAACAATATCGGAAGAGAGTGGTATTGCAGAAGCTACAGTAGCATTACCCATTTATACAGTTGGGTTTTTTGCTGTTGCAATCTAGGTAAAGTACCTTGCTTAAGGGTACAGCAGCAGTGTCCTCCACTGGGGATTGAACCCACGACCCTCCGGTCAAGAGTCCAGAGCCCTAACCACTACTCCACACTGCTGATTTAACCTTTACAAAAGGTTTTGTAAAGGTTAATCTTGACACTGTCTGCATTAGTAACATTGGTCTTGGGTTAAGCGGTCTTCTGTATTTAAAACAGATGACATGTGATTTAGGGGGACACAGGACTCCAGAGCAAAAGAGGTCGAGCTTTGTTAGAAGGTGCAGGGAGATGTTCAACAGTGAGGTTTCCAATCCCATGGACAGTAACTGTCGGCTTATCTAAATGGCTGTCATCTAGCTTGAAGAGATGTCTTATGTAGTGTAGGCAGCGCTCCACATACAGTTTGGGGTCTGGCAGTAACTTACCCTCTAACACTTGAGAGAGAAATGTTTTTTCAGGAGGTAAAATGTAACATTACCTTGAAGTCCTGAGTAATCCTGATTTTTTTTAAAATACTGTACAATCTTTAATGGTAATGGGGCAAGCATTAAAAAAGAGCCTTTCATTTTAACTGCAGTGTTACTTTGAACTACTGTACAACCACACGTGTGTTCTACAGGGTTCTTTTCTCAGCTCAATGCATTTTTTTTCGAGGTATCACACTGACTGCAAATTTAATTACGTTACTTTTATTTTAAGTTCAACTCGGTGAACATGTTAAAACTTCAATATGAAGCCATACAGATTAAATAAAAGATACATTAATAGGTTAGAAAACTGTTTTGTTTTAATGTTGTTATAGGCACCTTTTCTTAGCGGTTGCCTCTGACGATGGTTCCAGTTGGATTTGTAGCTGGACTGGGGTGTTTACGCTTCAGCCTGTATAGCTTGCTGGCAAATTTCTTATTCTTACTGTGATTGGCTGCAAAGACAACAGGGATTGGATGGTTATGTTTGTTGGGTTGGTTTTTCGTGTACAGTTTCCTTGTAACTGTAGACATTGTATTCTGGGAAATGTAGTTGTTAATGGAAGGCGGGAGGGGAGGCAGACAAGCTGTGCAGCAGAATTGTTATGCGTATTTTTACGCATTCAATTTAAATTTGGGTTTGCATTTCGGATTTTTTAATGCGTAAAAATGGCAGGTACACAGCTTATTTGGACCGCTGAGTGTAGGTATGAGATGTTGCTAGAAATGTAAAATCCTTGCAAAATTTGATGGCTTCAACCCCAAGTACCAGGTTTGAAATATGATGGTGCTAACTGAAGTGCACAGACTGTATTAATGTTTCTGCTTTTAAACTGATTTCTAGCCAGATTCTTGCTAAGGTGAGACTAAGAGACACACAAGGTCAGGTTACATTAATTGGAATGTATTTGTATTGGAATGATCCTCGAGATGAAATTTGAGAAGTTTCCTGCTGCAGAAGTTACAGAATGATGTAAAGAACTTTGCACTAGCGGTACATCGGCCCTGAAAAAGCAGGGTAGAGGTTTTGCTGTGTTATTTCACGTGCTGCACTGGCGGTGCCAAGTTCTGTGTCTTAAGTCCCCATGGATATTTCTCAATTTTTCAAGAGCAGCACATGCTGTCTGCATTCAGCCAAGTGTTCCATAACTTCAGACTTCAGTGGGCAATAATTACATGTGGATTAAAGTTTTTGCATCCCATAACTCCTTCCCTCTGGGATTTCTGGATTTGCTGATTTTAATTAATTTATAAAATCTTGTGGGAAGCCCTTAATGCTGGTTGTAGCCAAGACCATGATTAATGGGTACAGCAGTGTGTGTTTCACTCAGTGTGTTGTAAGCTTGGAAGAAAAAATCCCAAACAAACTACATCAAAGAATATAAATAAATACATGAATAAATCTAAAATGATTTAAGCCCCCATTCTTGTTATAGTCTTGCCAACAATTCTGACCAAAATTCAATTTCTCAAGGTTTCCATAAATATGCATGCAAGCAGTACTCTTGTGTATTGCGCTGTAAGCATCAGTTGGGTGTAGATCTGTAGTGGTGTTCACATGCCCCCTAGTGGACAAAAGCATGTTTATGAGGGATTTCTTTCTTTTGTAGACCTTTTAAATGTAAATTTCTGATACCTGTGGCTCTACACAGGTCCTTTTTTAAAATGGCTATACTAATACCGCCATTCATCTGTCCAGATTTTGGTCATGCAAAGTAGATATGAGTCATTGCAGCCTTCAGTAATGTGGTTGCATGGCTCTATACAGACAACAGTGTTTAGAAATCGCTGGACTTTAAGTAGATTGTGCGCTTCTTGTGTCTCCACAGGAAGCCCTGTGAAATGTCTTTAATTTGCCAGTTGTTAAAAGGATCCTGCCTCTGTCAAACCTGATTTAAAAGATTAATATCAAGGTCAACAAACTGTATAATGCACCCGGCAACTTTAATGTAAAAACTATTGAACTGAGTAGCGCTGCTTTTTTTTTTTCCATATCAAACTCAGTATGGTGGGCAATGTGAAGAGGTGCTGTGCTGTTTTGACCCGTCCCACAGTGTGGGCTATGTGAAGAGGTGCTGTGCTGTTTTGACCTGTCCCACAGTGTGGGCAATGTGAAGAGGTGCTGTGCTGTTTTGACCCGTCCCACAGTGTGGGCTACGTGAAGAGGTGCTGTGCTGTTTTGACCCGTCCCACAGTGTGGGCTATGTGAAGAGGTGCTGTGCTGTTTTGACCCGTCCCACAGAGTGGGCTATGTGAAGAGGTGCTGTGCTGTTTTGACCCGTCCCACAGTGTGGGCTATGTGAAGAGGTGCTGTGCTGTTTTGACCCGTCCCACAGAGTGGGCTATGTGAAGAGGTGCTGTGCTGTTTTGACCCGTCCCACAGAGTGGGCTATGTGAAGAGGTGCTGTGCTGTTTTGACCTGTCCCACAGTGTGGGCAATGTGAAGAGGTGCTGTGCTGTTTTGACCCGTCCCACAGTGTGGGCTACGTGAAGAGGTGCTGTGCTGTTTTGACCCGTCCCACAGTGTGGGCTATGTGAAGAGGTGCTGTGCTGTTTTGACCCGTCCCACAGAGTGGGCTATGTGAAGAGGTGCTGTGCTGTTTTGACCCGTCCCACAGTGTGGGCTATGTGAAGAGGTGCTGTGCTGTTTTGACCCGTCCCACAGAGTGGGCTATGTGAAGAGGTGCTGTGCTGTTTTGACCCGTCCCACAGAGTGGGCTATGTGAAGAGGTGCTGTGCTGTTTTGACCCGTCCCACAGAGTGGGCTATGTGAAGAGGTGCTGTGCTGTTTTGACCCGTCCCACAGTGTGGGCTATGTGAAGAGGTGCTGTGCTGTTTTGACCCGTCCCACAGAGTGGGCTATGTGAAGAGGTGCTGTGCTGTTTTGACCCGTCCCACAGAGTGGGCTATGTGAAGAGGTGCTGTGCTGTTTTGACCTGTCCCACAGTATTTCTCTTGTCTTGGACAGGTTGCTTTGTGCATTCATTCTAGAAGTGCTGCCCTGTTCTAATACTGCCTTACAGAAATCTCAGCAGATTGCCTTTCCCCATGGTATGGCCAGGGTACAGTACATCTCATAGTCAATTTCCAGAGAACCTGATTTGTCCAAAACAAACATGACTGGCTTTCTTTAAACTGACATGGGTATTGATATAATTGCTGGTGTTTTTTCAGTAATTTCTTTCTTTCTCTTCCAGACATTCCAGAGATCCCAGAGAGCATTAAATTCTGTAAATCATTAGAAATCGCAGACTTCAGTGGAAACCCTATTTCAAGGTAAAGGTTTAATAAAACTAATACCGATGCTAGTTAATAATACCCTGCTGAAGTGGACTAGCTTCTGGTGATGTGTTTGCTTTGTTTGTGGTTGATGATGATGCATAAACCATATATAATGGAGAAAATGATTACATGTTAGGTAATATTTATGTGGGAGATGTTTTCCAAAAATAATGCAAGTGTAATTTCAAAGCTTGTTTTATTGGCTTACCAACAACAACAAAAAATTGCAAATGGACCACATTTATTGGAATAACCTGATACATAAATGTGTTTTCAGTAAAGCACAAACTAACAACACAAACTTGGAGATGTCTGCCAAATAAATAAATAAATAAAATACAGTGCATGTACATTTTAGATGCAAAGTTGGGCTCCAAGTAATACTGAAGCAGCAGCGGTATATTGGTGATATGGTAAAGAGTACATCATCAGGTGCACAATAAAAAGAACCAACAGGATGCAGAATAATGCCGTTGGAGGAATGAGGATCTGGAACAGTAGTGTTGTAAACAGTGCTTTGCTTTGTCCTAATTGGCAGGCTCCCAGATGGGTTCACACAGCTCCGCAGCCTCGCACACCTCGCCCTCAACGACGTCTCCCTGCAAGCACTGCCCAGCGACATCGGCAAGTAAGTACACTCGGATATAGGATGCACATGCTGACTTGTAATCCCTACCTCGTCACACCTTTATGATCTACGGTATGCACACTATCATATGGCTTTAAAACTGGGTGCACTGGAAATGTTATCTCTGGACTGTAACAGTTTGATGCTTTTCGGTAACAGCTTGCTGTGGAAACATTGTAAAAGTGGCTATTTCTAGAAGATGACAAATAGTAATATAAATAATGCTGCTTTCAGAGGCAGACAATGACAAAATGACCCCTGGCATAGGGGGAATGGAGCGAGAGGGCTTGGAGTGCAGGAAAGTTTTTTATGTATTGAATTTCAAGCTTGATGTTAATTTTTTAATCTTTAATTTGGTTAAGCACTGTACACCTACAAAACACTTTATACAGACCGTTACAAATTGTGTTAATTAGCGAAAGCTATATATTTAAATGTGTGTACTGTGAGAAAGTGTAGTCCTGGGGAGCACAGGACTACATCTCCCAGAAGGTTCCAGGCTGAAAAGCTTTAATTTAATTGTATTTGTTAATTGTTTTGGCGGTTGGCATGATCATTGTAAATTAGAGCCAGCTGCCCACACTTGTTACTGTGGGGCATATAAGTCTCACAGTTGGTTAATTGAAGACTGCTGAGTAGAAGGAAGCAGAAGGCTGTGTGCTCTGTTTCCGAGCAGTCACCATGGTGAATACTGTGTGTACAAAGTATAGTGTGCATTTTTGTAGAACTGCGTAATGTGTTTTATATTAGGCAAACAGCTTAGCTGTCCCGGGCTAGACAGGGCTGTGCGACCTGTTTTTAGTTAGTGCTTCGAAGGAGCTAGGTGTTTATTTTGTTTTTGTTTATTTTTGTATTAAACGTGCGTGTAAGCGCTAAAATGTCAAATTTTTTGTGCTGGGTCTCATTTTTACAGTATATATATTGTTATGCTTTTGCTATTGGTTAACGCAAATTGGCAGGAAGGAGCGCAATATAAAAGCTAAGAGCCCGACTGTTGTTGCAGGAGGAGGGCCAAGAGCGCGCCTTTAGGTAGGGAGAGTTGTTGAGTGTTCAGTGCTGTTGTCATATTTCTTTGAAATAAAAAAAAAAAAATATTCAATTAAAAAAAAAAAATACCATTGACAGTAAGCTGGCTGTGTCCGTGCCTTTGTGTTCACCGCTGGGGAAAGCAAGCTGCTGGTCTCAAGCCAACATCCGACGATCTACAAGACTCATGCGGTGACCTGCCTCGGGTAAGCCAGGGAGTAAGGGGAACGAGATGGAGGGGTAGGCGGTAACAACTGGTGTCAGAAACTGGGATCGTACCGAGAGGGGAGAAATGGACGAACTGATGGCATTACTGGTGCAGTTGCTCAACAGCCAGAACATACAGAATAGCACCATGGCAGCACAACAGATGTGTAAACTTGAAATTGCAGAAACCGCAAGCCAGCTTCACAATAAAATGGAAGGGCACAGAGACATCATAGAGAAACTGGAAGGTTTTGAATGTAAGCTAAAAGAAGTTCGCAATATGGCTATGGGCGAACAAGATCAGCTGAAGGAGAGGGTCGAACAGTTGGAAAAGTGGCAGACTACAGCGCTCTCCAGCCCCGCTGCACAACAGAAAGTTAAGCCGAGTAAATTCAATGGGAAAATTGACTGGACCACATACTACCAGCACTTTGAGACCGTGAGTACTCTAAACAGGT
The DNA here is from genome assembly GCF_902713425.1 of Acipenser ruthenus. Taxonomy (NCBI): domain Eukaryota; kingdom Metazoa; phylum Chordata; class Actinopteri; order Acipenseriformes; family Acipenseridae; genus Acipenser; species Acipenser ruthenus. The sequence goes on along the minus strand of NC_081191.1, from coordinate 70,909,791 downwards.
GGACTGACGATGAAGCGGGCCCAACTTGCTATTAGCCTAGACGGGGACACTATGACTGTGCTTACCTTGCTGCAAATGGAGGCGACATCCTACTACAGCGGGCTGGTGGATATCCTTGCTCTGCGCTACCGGCGATCGCAGAAGGAGCTTACCAAAGCTCAATATGACGCCAGGAGGATAAAGCCAGACTAGTCCCTTGCTGACTTTGCCCAGGATCTACAACGCCTTTTCGCTCTTTCATTCCCTGAGGTGCCGGAGAAATGCAGAGATTTGCTCATCGACAAATTCATCGGTTTGCTTCTGGACCGTTAGCTGAGAATCCGACTGAAGGAGGGATCTTTTCCTACACTCACCGACGCACTCAATCGAGCGATTTCATCTGGAGTGCATCTATGCGACCACTGGAGAAAAGAAACCGGCTCAGCAGCACACCATTCACCCCACTCAAACCCAGGATTGGGCGACAACTGGCGAGTCTGCAAGTGGGAGAACGGAAGGTAACTCTAATCCAGACATCGGGGTGGTATTAGGAAATTTGGTTGAAAAATTGGATGCTATGGGGAAAGCTATAATTGAATTGGGCACTTCTAAAACGGATACATTTGACAGGGAGTGTCACTTTTGTCACAAGACAGGACACAGAACGATTGCCAAATTAAAAAGGGATCAAATTAAAGAGGGAAAGCCGGTGGACAAAGTGATGTCTGCTAATGATCAGGGAAACTAGTATGTTGCCAGGTCGCAGGGCTGAACCTGGGAAATAATGTGAAGGAGGCCTCTGAAACTGTGTTCAATGTTGGTAAACTAGGGACTGCATGTTGGTTGGTTATCCGCTGTGACGTAGAGGGTTTGCCGGTCGATGCAGTAATAGATACTGGGTGAATTTGACTGTCATGAGTTCCAAACTATGCACAAATTGTTCGAAAATACCAGGTTGTAGCGTTCTGGAGACTTGCAGCATTAAGACTGTAACCGGAGATGTGACTTCAGAACTGGCGAGATAACATTTTGAATTGGCCAATACACTTTCCATCACAGCGCCTGGGTGGCTGACATAGCAGATGATTTATTACTGGGTTTGGATATCTTGATGATGCACCGTGGGGTTTTAGATTTATCAAGGAATGTACTGTCCTTGGATGGCACAGAGCTTGAACTACGTCACAAGCAAGCAGAATCAGAACCTGATTTGTTTTGGGCATGTTGTTGCAGTGCGTAGACTTACTGTTCCAGCAGGCTCTGAGATACTGGTAGCAGCAGAGTTAGAAGGCGAAAGAGCTGACACTTTGCAATGGGGTTTAATTGATATTTGGCCTGACATTTTAGTTGCAAGATCAGTAGTAGATCTAAAATCGAAAACGGTACCTATAAGGCTGTTGAATATCTCTTACACTGACCAAGTAATTAACAAGGGTCATGTGTTAGCCGTATGGGAAGCTGCAATGCTTGTACAAGCTGAGAGAGTAGTGGGCTGCTCACGCAGTCAGGTGCCATCCAGTGGTGATTTTGAGAATTGCCGTAGACTAAAAAGTGGGTTCGTTCTCATGACACTGCCTAACCATTTAAAAGATTTATGGGAAAGGAGCAGTGTTAGACTTAATGAGGAACAACAAAGGCAACTTAAAACTTTGCTGATTGTGTACCAAGATGTATTCTTTGAAGATGAGGCTGACTTTGGTAAGACTGCATTGGTAACCCATAAAAGAAACACTGGTAACGCAGCACCAATCAAACAGGCCCCCAGGAGGATTCCAATAGCTAAGCAAGGGGAAGAACGGCAGCACTAAGTTCTGTGTCGACTATAGGAAATTGAATGAGGTTACTGAGGGATTCTTACCCGCTGCCAAGAATAGATGACACCCTTCAGGCACTGAGCGGTTCCGTCTGGTTTTCCACACTAGATTTAAAGAGTGGTTATTGGCAGGTGGAGGTAGACGAAGCTGATAGACCAAAGACAGCATTCGGTTGGAGGGGGCTTGTATCAGTTCAATGTGATGCCCTTTGATCTACATTTGAAAGGCTTATGGAAAGGGTGTTGTCAGGCTTGCCATGGGAAGTCTGTCTTACCTTGACGATGTGCTGGTGCATGCGCACACATTCCCACAGGTGCTAGCTAATCTGGAACAGGTCCTTGTCAAACTCCAGAAAGCTGGTTTAAAACTAAACCCTGCCAAATGTGAGCTGGGTTCCCTAGGTCACATAATTAGTGAGCATGGGGTTGCTACAGACCCAAGCAAAATAACAGCAGTCAGCAACTGGCCAAGGCTGACTAATGTTTGGGTTTATGTTCCTACTATAGGAAGTTTATTGAGTCCTTTGCAGACATTGCTATGCCATTGTATGCTTTGACAAAGAAGGGACAGTTGTTCCCTTGGAGTAAAGTATGTGAGAGTGCTTTTATTCACCTCAAACAGGTTTTAGGCTCTGCCCCTTTACTAGGTTACCCTCGACTTGATCTTACGTTCACACTGGATACCGACGCCAGCAACGTCGGAGTTGGAGCTGTCCTTTCACAGGTCCAGGATGCAGTGGAGAGGGTCATAGGATACTATAGCCAGACATTGACTGCACCGGAGAGGAACTACTACACCACTCATAAGGAACTGCTAGCTGTCGTAAAAGGTGTCGCACACTTTTATCATTTATTTGTATGGCCGACCTTTTGTTCTACGAACTGACCACTCTGCTTTACAATGGCTTTTCAGGTTCAAGTACCTGGAGGCCCAGATTGCAAGATGGCTACAAAGCCTACAGCAATATGAGTTTAAATTGTTACACCGCCAGGGGGTAAAGCATGGCAATGCTGATGCTCTATCTAAATAGCCCTGTCTGGTAACTGAGTGTAGTTTCTCTACCAGGGTAGAGCAGCAGGAGAGTAGCAGTGTGGGAAGAGAGCAGGATGCTGTAACAGGGGGGCCCCCAGGAGGGCCAGGATGGAATTAATACAGCTCAAGAACCACTGTGCCGGTTAACATGCAAAGCTGCTGCGAGCAAGCAGCTTGTTGATGGTCACAGTGCTGAAGAGCTGAGGGCTGCACAGCAAGATGAGCCTGATTTCATTCTTCTGTTTAACTGGAAAGAACGTCAGAGCATACAGGGCTATTTGGGACAGTATAGAGTTAAAAAATGGTTTACTCTATCGTAAGTGGGAGGCATCCATTGAGGCGATGCTGCAGGTATCAGCTGTTGGTTCCAGGGTCCCTGAAAAAGGAAGTGCTAACCATGGCTCACAGTACTAGGGCCGGTGGGCACTTTGGTGTGGACAAAGCACTGGGGAAGGTAAGAGGGCTTCTACTGTGTTAAGTGTCTGCAGGACTGTGAGAGGTGGTGTAGGAAATGTACAGACTGTGCTGCGAGGAAGGGTTTGTGGAGGCAGGGCCATGCTCCAATGAAGCAGTATGTTGTGGGGGACCGGCTCCCGTGTGGCTGTCGACATTGCCGGCCCATTTCCAAGGTCTTGAGTCTGGCAATCATTATTTGCTGGTTGCCATGGACTACCTAGCTAAATGGCTGGAAGCCTTCCCGATTCCTACCCAGGATGCCAACACAGTGGCCCAGACACTGGTCACACAGATGTTCACTCAAATTGGCATGCCTGGTGAACTCCATTCGGACCAAGTAATTTCAAATCGGAGGTTTTCTCCAGGGTGTGTCAACTTATGGGTGTGCGGAAGACATGCACCGTGCCATTTGAGGCCTCACTCAGTCTGATGGCATGGTGGAGAGGTATATACACTCCAACAACCAGTTAGCCCTGTTTGTAGAGCAGAACCAGCGGGATTGGGATACTCCCCTTCCTTTGCTATTTGCATATTGAACAGCTAAACATGAAATAACCCAGTGTACACCTGCACTACTGATGTTTGGAGAGCTCTGTTTGCCAGTAAGACTGGTTTATGGAACCCCTGACACATCCCTTAGCTTTGAGGATCCCGTGGACTACACTGACAGCCTGCAACAGTCTCTTGAGCAGGTATACCCATTTGTAAGGGAGAACTTAAAATTGGCCGCTGACAAGGTAAAGCGTTGCTATGATGTGAGAGCTGTGGCTGACACTTATGAAGTGGGAGACAAATTGTGGTTTCATAACCTGCTCAGGAACAAGGGCAGGTCACCCAAATTAAAGAAGGATTGGGAAGGGCCCTATACAGTGTACAAAAAGTTGAGTGATGTGGTGTTTGGTATTCGGAAAGATAACAGGTTGGTTCATCAGGACTGCCTTTGGAGGTACGCTGGGGATTAGTCTGGTTTACAATGGTTAAAAAATAAATTATAAAATAAAATTGTTTTAAGGCTATTGAAGTCATTGGGACGATTGACCCTTATGGAGTGGGTATTGTTATGCTTTTGCTATTGGTTAACGCAAATTGGCAGGAAGGAGGGCGATATAAAAGCTGAGCGTGGGACTGGGCGCGCTCTTGTCCCCCCGCCTATGACTTTAGGTAGGGAGAGTGGTGTTGAGTTTTCAGTGCTGTTGTCGTAGTTCTTTTAAATTAAAATAAAAAAATAAAAAAATAAAAATAGTGAGGCAGACGCAGAACATTGGGTGTTGACACGCCGCACAGGCGCGCAGATTTTAATAAACACATATTTAATAAACAAAACAAAGTTTACCACACACGTGGCGAGCTCTAGTCCCACTAAAAGGAACGTCCCGCTCCAGGAACCTACTACTCTATGCCAGCCCCCTCAATACACTGTGATCAATCTTTTGCTTAGCGCCCGTCTGTATGGCTGTGGCCGTGCAGTAGCCTTGAGCTCCGCGTAGCCTCCCTGGGTACACTCTCCAGCTAATCCGGACCTGTCAATCAGCTCGGCGCTCGGCGCTCGGCGAGCCTACCTGCTCAATTACTTTCTTAGCAACGACTCTCCTGTTGCGCGTCCCAGCTGCTTCCATCCACCCAAGAACCAGCGACATGGTCTCCCTGTCTCCACATCATAAAAAGGTAAAGGGGCTGTACAAATGTGATTTCTGACCTTTTGTGTTTACTTTCTTCTGTCTCTTTCTGTTGCAGTTTGGCAAACCTTGTAACACTGGAACTCCGAGAAAACTTGCTAAAATCCCTGCCTACGTGAGTAAAGAATACCACACTTGCATTCCTGTTTTATTGTTGTAGATTATACCAAACAACATCATTCCCAACTAGTCAGGACACAAATTTACTTTTATAAGGCTCTCTCTCTCTCTCTCTCTCTCCTTATTTTATGATCAACCAATAATAAATGCTTTAAAACAAATGTGTGCTTTTTTTATTCTTCTGTAAATGTCCCACTTTTCAGTCCCACCACTGTTTCCTTTTTCAAATACATTTCTGTTGTGTGTTGTAGGTCGCTGTCATTCCTGGTGAAACTGGAACAGTTGGACCTTGGCAGCAATGAACTGGACATTTTGGTAAGAAGTAATATCTTGCATAGTAGAGATGTACATCCAGTAGCGAGATTATCAAAAATGTTATGAAGATTCTATCTATCTATCTATCTATCTATCTGAAAAAGCAACGTATAATCTATTGTTGTAGTTTTCCTTGTTCTGATAAACTGATATATAAACCCATGCCCATTTTCATAAGATATTGAAACTACTTTAAGAAGTTTTCCTAGGGATTCTTTCTATAAAGTGGAGAAATTGATTTAATTGAGATGAATTGCTATGCTATCGTTTTACAGATTATGAAAACAGTAATAATGACTAATTGCTTCTTACTAATGAACATTATTATATGAATAAGTACTGTATATAATTGATGATAGTGCTGAGGGAATGTGTTTAATTTTACGAAGTGCTGTAGTTATGGTGGGAGGCCCTAAAATGGGGATTTCACACACAGTGCTGACTCTGTCTGTCTCTGTTTCCCAGCCAGACACTTTGGGAGCGCTGCCAAACCTGCGGGAGCTGTGGCTGGACAGGAACCAGCTATATTCACTGCCACTGGTACGTACTGCTCAGGCACTGACTGGCTCATCTAGCCATCATACAATACAGCTATGGCCAAACGTTTTGCATCACCCTATAGAATGAACTAATTTTGCTTCATAAAGTCAAATGAAACCTGCTGATTTTAATGTTATGTTAACATATTGAATTACATATCGCTTTGTAGTTTTCCATATACTTAATGAAAAACTGACATTGAGAAATGTGACATTTTAAAATCTTATGGCTTCCAATACAATATAATCTTGACCCTCTCCTCTAGGAGCTGGGTAACCTCCGTCGGCTGGTGTGTCTGGACGTGTCGGAGAACAAGCTGGAGCAGCTACCCAAGGAGCTGAGCGGCCTGGTGGCATTGACAGACCTGCTGCTGTCCCAGAACCTGCTTGAAACCATCCCCGATGGCATTGGTGAGAGACCCCAGCCCAGTCAGGACACCCAGCACTCCTTTAACACGACTGTTCCGTCGTCACAAGGGCTTCTTTAGCAACCCTAGTTATAAAACTAGTTTCAATTCCTGTTTTTTTATTATTCAAGCATTTGTAAGAGGGCTGGTATTAGACAAAAAAAGGAGGAAACAAAAAACAGCCACAACAAATTCTAGATCTTTTAACAAGAGTTGGGGTCAATTCATTTTTTTCAATTCCAATCCAAATTCCCTTTTATACAATTCCTATTCCATTTTACGGTGTAGTCTTTTACTGAAGTTTATGCCGCAGGCTTTATCAGGTTACCTGACAAGTTCATTGAGTTGTATACAGTATTTGTTTGCTCAATAGAATTTTAATTGATTAAAAGGGAGTTGGTATTAGAAATGGAATTGGAATTGAAAAAATGGAATTGACCCCAACTCTGCTTTTAACACTAGAACCGCCAAGGCAGTCATTTTTACGGTTTTCACTTTTAAAATTTAAATTACTCTGCGTGTGTTAAAGATCTGTGGTTGTCTGTTCTTGACCTTTCCTAAATACATATTAAATACCCTGATGGCGTTGGAAAGTCAGAATCGCAAAAATAAGTTATAAGCACTTCTACCTAGAACCTCCAAAAGCCGTCATTTTGATTGCTTATTACAATAGATGCTTTTATTGTTAATGTGAACTACAGTACGCTATTTTTATCTGTATACAAGCCTGTTTGTTATCTCTACCTCCACTGAGTTTACAGCAATATGTATTTGAATAGAATATTGCTTCTGAAGTCTAGCTATGTGTTATCCAAATATCTATTATAATCCTATCAATTCCTTGGAGAACTGCCATCTGACTCTCTACGTGAGCATATATAGGCTGGAACCAAATCAAAACTTTGACAACCTGCTAATCTCATTTAACAAAACTGTATTTCATAGCATTTTCTTTTTATAAGTAGAAGAAATAAGATACTTACAAAAAAAAAGAAAACGCTATTAAATACAGTTTTGTTAAGTGCAATTAGCTGGTTATCAAAGTTTTGATTTGGTCTCAGCCATAGTCTGCTGTCTTATAATATTACTATTATAAGAATTTTTCATCAAATCTTGAGATTTTGGCATTTTGATTTGAGAGCAACTACAGCTATATTTGCCTTGGCATCAGAAATTTGGAATGACTTCATTGAAAACAGCATTGCCTACTTCGAGCTTAACATAAAACATTACATGGACAAGCAGCTGTTTCCGACAAAAGCAGAGTGTTTTTTTGGCTGGCACAGGACCCTACCCCTACCTGTGCAAAGATGACTCGCCCAGCTGGTCAGAGACGGTGATAATGTGGTACTTAAGCTGATGTAACCTTACTTAGGAAAAAGGATATTTACCAATGAAAAAAAAAGAAAAAAAAAAAAGAGCCTGGTTGGAACAGTAAACAAAGCGAAAAGAGAGTTTCCACCATCTGCGCAAAACTTAGAATTCAGGAAAGCAATCACCGGTGTCCAGTTGCTGTATTTTACAATGTAAAATACAATGTAAAATACAGCAGTCAATTGATGGCAGCCATCAATTCTTTTGTTTTGTACAACAAATGCACCGGGGAAAATATCAGTAGGAGAGATTTCGTCTTGATGCTAGCCATGGAGCTTTGGCAGAAACGTTTCGATCAGAAAACTGCGAAGCGGCAGGGAAACGGTGCGCACTGTATCCAGGTTGAGCTGCAAGTGACACATGCAACAGAAAACAATGCCAGAAGGGGCTCCCGAGTGGCGCATCCAGTAAAGGCGTTCCGCGCGGCCTGCAGGATGTGCCCTATACCCTGGAGATCGCATATTGGAATCCAGGCTATGTCACAGCCGACCGGGAGTTCCTAGGGGGCGGCGCACAATTGGCCGAGCGCTGCCCGGGTATGGAGGGCTTAGGTCAGCAGGGGAATCCACGGCTTACCGCGCATCAGCAACCCCTGTGGCCAATAGGGCGCCTGTGGTTCTGCAGTGGAGCTGCCAGATCTGTGTTGTCCTCCGGCACTATAGGTCTGGTGGCATCGTGGTGGATCCGCAGTGCGAAAAATAATGGCTTGGCAGGAGCACGGCGTGCTCCAGCCGCCGTTTCCCGAGTTGGTAGGGGGGGTTGCAAGCGGTGAGCTGAGGATACAGATACTAATTGGGCATACTAAATTGGGGAGAAAACGGGGGTAAAAAAAATTGACTAAATTTAAAAAAAACAACAAAAAAAAAAACAATGCCAGGTAACCAAATCCAATAAAAATAAAACTTATGATATCTGTGCCCAGTGTAAATGAGTAGCATGTGGTAAATGCACACAAGTTGATAAGTGTTACATTTGTGTGGATTTTGCTAATATGGGTGCTACTTTTGAAGTTTCCCTCAATGCGCTTTCATGTTACACAATGAGAAATGAGTTTTCTTTTGTTGTTGTTTTTTTTTTATAAATTGTTTACAATTTTTTTGTATGTACATATACTAGTTTACACTATTTTCTTTTCAAATGTTTATTTTTATAGTTTTTCATTTTTTGAAATCATGTGTTATATGTAGGCTTGCTACTTTTCGATTGCTATCGGTAAAGCTTGTTAAACATCGAATTCCCCAAAAATGAGTTTGACTGAAATAAATTTTATATGGGATAAACGTTGGTTAAACCACTAGCTTTTTTTTTTTTCTTCTTACCAAAAATAATAATTTAAGAAATCATCTCGTCAGTGTAGTTTTTATACTTGCTGTCTGGTCTGTCCCGGTTCCGCTCTGAATGGTTAGGGGTCGTTGTCAGTCAAATCAGTGGTTCCTTAATAGGCTAGTGCAGTTTCACCATCAGTCATTTCATCCTGTCCTGACAGATCTCGTTGGCTGAAGCAGCGCTAGAATGCTCTCATTCGTTTAAATGACTGTCAATCATCAGACCGACTGCACTTTCATTTGCCAGCTATAGTCTGTCATTCAAAGCGCCTACTTTGAAATTAGTGAGTTAAGGTGTAGGTAAGTGTTTGCTATTATGGGGCAGCAGTGTGGAGTAGTGGTCAGGGCTCTGGACTCTTGACCGGAGGGTCGTGGGTTCAATCCCCAGTGGGGGACACTGCTGCTGTACCCTTAAGCAAGGTACTTTACCTAGATTGCTCCAGCAAAAAACCCAACTGTATAAATGGGTAATTGTATGTAAAAAATAATGTCATTGTATGTAAAAATAATGTGATATCTTGTAACAATTGTAAGTCGCCCTGGATAAGGGCGTCTGCTAAGAAATAAATAATAATAATAATAGGTATATACGGTGACAGTTACTAGTTTGATTTGAAAATGGGGTGCAAGAGGAAAACACTTAATGAGTATTGTGCACAGTACCCTGATTGACGGCAGAAGTCTCTGCGGCAGGACGAAGCGGGCCAGTCTGCCTTGCCTCCAGTGAGTCCAGCTGTGCTTAAGGAGAGGGGCCGAGCTCAGAATAAGTTCAAGTTAGTTCTGTTCAACTCAGTTCTGTCTAATCGTCGAATTGGCAAAAAACAATGATCGAATAGTAGCAAGCCTAGTTATGTGCTAATTTTGAAAATGAAGCCTTTTATGTTTATTTTTTCATTTCAATATGGTGTTTCTGCTATGCAAATGTAAGATATGATGTTCATGAATACATCTTGACTTGTATCTGAAAGTTTGTCTTTCATTTTGATATTGAAGCTGTTTAAAATGTACCTGTCAAAATGACTACTGCCGGCTGTTCTAGTGTTAAAAGGAATTCTGATAAACTGCATTTTATTTTATTTAAAAAAAATGTACATTTCACTGCATGCCAAGGAATACAAAAATTTAAAAAATCCTGGATGTGATAGTGACTGGGTGCATTTTATCCAGGTTGCAAAAATCAAGTCATCAACCCCAACCTCTGCTGCCCCCTGTAGTCAGATCAATGCCACTGCAACTGCATATCAGAATATTACAACACAGGGGTAGGTACACTTTTCACAATGGACAGAATCGAGTGAAGTCTTGCTTCATGTGCAGGCAGATACAATAACTAAAGATGTTGCAATACAAGAAACCCTGTGGAAGGAAACCTTGGCTGTTGCAGTCCAGGACTCCAGGTCCTTGTATTACATTATTAAGGAAATGTTTAACTAAAACTGGTTTGGAATAGGCTTTCTAGGACCAAAGTTGCCTTTCCCTAGGATAGAGAGTGGTTAAAAGTCCTGCATTACCCACTAATGGTTTCTCATCAGGGTGCCTGAAGCAGCTCTCCATCCTGAAGGTGGATCAGAACCGACTGACCCACCTGACAGACTCGATAGGGGAGTGTGAGAACCTGACTGAACTCATTTTGACTGAGAACCTCCTCACGGTAGGAACACCACTTTTCCTTGTGAAGTATAAATCAGCATTATTAGCTGGCAGTTGAATCTGGAATCTAGCTTTTAAAGAACAAATTCTTAATACAACTTAATACAAATAAAACTACATAGCCAAAACACTGCGGCACCCCCCAGTAAAACTAGAACAAAAAATCTTCCAGTAGCATGTGTAGAGCAGCTGTCTGCACTAAAAACTACTAGTTTGAAATGGGGTTGATGCCAAATCTCATGACTAGCAGTGCACAGTGCATTAGCTGTCTAAATGTAATATGAAGGTGAGCTGGGTTCGTATAAATTAAGAAATGCATAGTTTCCTTTTAGTTCTTAAGAGCGAGCCTTTGTGTGTTTTACTGAGTTGAGGAGGTCATGCCTAGCTTCAAATTCGATTCAGTTTAGTTTTTTTTGTTTTGTTTTTGCTGTCCCCTTAGCTTTTTGTGACATTTCTAATCATTATGAGTGGATATTATTGCAATTTCAAGTGTTATGTTTAATCTGTATTTTGATATACTCTGAGAATGTGCTTAGAGTTCAGGAGCAGCTATTGAGTTGTAAAAGCTAGATTACTTTTTTTGTTTTTTATTGATTTACATTATTTAGGGATATGCAAATATTTCAATACAACACCGTAGGTAAACTTCTGCATCCTGGTGCTGTAATTGTTGCAAGTCATGTGATATCTGATTGGAGCTGGACCATTTTAAGGATAACTGGTTGGGAACTAGAAAGCAGCAGCAACTGCATCTAGTCTTAAATACCTGCTTATTTATTATTATTATTATTATTATTATTATTATTATTATTATTATTATTATTATTATTATTTATTTATTAGCAGACGCCCTTATACAAATACATTCAAGTGTTACAATATAAGTCATACAATAAGAACAAGAAATACAATAATTCTCAAGTGTGACAAACCACAATTCAATAATACAGCAGATGTATTTAATAAAGTATAAAATACAAGCAAAGCACCAAAAGGTATTCAACAAAAGTAAAATGGGGGTAGTGATTTTGCTGATGGTGTGAATAAAAGAGATAATAAAATGGATTTAAGACCTTGGTTAGCAGCATTGTTAAAATAAATTAATATAAGCCAGTCTAGAGCATGAAAACAGAAGTCGTCAATGTAATAAGTGGTCAAAGCTTTCTTTTAAAACTGGAATGTGTGGGGGGGTGGTGTAGGACAAAGAGCTGGCTGCATGGTAGTTTAAACTTGGATAAAGATGGCTTTAGCATTGTCATCGAATCACCAGTGCCCACAGTGCATGATAGCGCAATGTGGGCATACTTGGCAGCAGGAAGGTTAATTGCAGTGGAAACCAAACCCTGGGTGTTCAAGGACACAGCTGCCACCAGCAAGAATAGAAACCAGTACTGTATAATTGTAAAAATAAGCGCATGAGCTTTGACTTAGGTATGCGTTTTTTTAAAGCAGTAGTGAGTATTTGCTAGCTGCCTGGAAAGTAGGTACCAAAATGGTCATTCGGTAGTGGTTTATTCAACCTAATAATTATATATAAAAAAATAAACACTAAAGAACTGTTCTAGTTTACTTTAAGAACACAAGTTTACCAAGAGGGGAAAAAACGTACTGTTATTTTTAAACTAAATTTTAAAAAATTTAAACTCCAGAAAGTAAAGCTACCTAGTAAATATTACACATTTTTAAAAGAAGCAACATCATACAATGACAATCTTTGAGTTAACCTCGCCCAACAGAAAGGAAATGTACTCCAGTACAGCTGTGGTTTTATTTGAAAGGAGATTCAACATTGTTGATTCGATTGCAAAGTACTACAAAAAAAAACAAAAAAAAAAACGTTGTCCACCATTACAGGAATTTTCTTGCGAACCGTTGATCTAGATGATGCTGTGAGACTTTCAAGTTTTTTCTTTGGTAGTAAGCACTGTGGATTCTGTGATTTGAAATCGGGTTACTGGAATCTAAAGTACAGGAACAGTAAGTGTTAATTGACTTAGGTGCTATTATTATTATTATTATTATTATTATTATTATTACTACTACTACACACAGACCGTCTCACAAGTTACCCCCTCCCCTACTCCGGATTTCTTGTTTGCTGAAATAGGTGGATACATCACAAATCTGTTTTTTTTTTGAAAAATTTTTTTTAACCCCTCTCTGCCTGTCCCTGGCAGATTTTGCCACGGTCTGTAGGGAAGCTGAAGAAGCTGACGAACCTGAATGTGGACCGGAACCGGCTGACCTCCCTGCCTCTGGAGCTGGGTGGCTGCTCCAGTTTGAATGTGCTCTCCCTGCGAGACAACAGCGTCGCCAAGCTGCCAGCCGAGCTGGCAAATGCCACCGAGCTACACGTGCTGGATGTGGCCGGGAACAGGTAACCAATCCTTTACCGATGCCTGTCTATTTCATTGCATGACTTTGGTCCAACCGGTTCCTGGATTGTATAATGTGCCTTGGTTTTTGGTGGTTTGCCTGATGGATTAATTTAAATCTGCATGAAAACAATGGAGACACATATTTTTTCACCTATGTTTTTTACTAAACTTTTGAAAAAATCTTTGACTCCAAAAAGCACCTTTTTTCATAATATGAAGATTTGTTATTAACAGTTTAAACCAAAGAGTTCTCTTGGTTCTTTTTTGATTCACAATAATTAAGGACCAGGTTTGAACAAAGTCTTGTAATAGAATAGAATAGACGACGGGAAGCATGACGCATCAGTACAGTGTTGAAAAAGTTTAGTTTACCAGAGTCTCTAGCGGTTTATGCCTAACTGTCATCTGAATGCTCTCTGTTTCTCAATCTCTTTTTTGACAAATAAGTTATGAGTCGACCTTGTACCCCAAACGAAGGCTGTTGGGGAGTTCAGTAGAGCTTGGCAGTGTCTGATGAAGTGAAGAAGAATGCAATTTATTTGGCATCTCTCCCTTTCCCTTTCCTTTTCTTCTCTCTCCCCAGGCTTCTGAACCTGCCCTTTGCCCTGACCAACCTCAACCTGAAGGCCATGTGGCTGGCAGAAAACCAGTCCCAGCCCATGCTCAAGTTCCAGACAGAAGACGACGAGAATACTGGGGAGAAGGTGCTGACCTGCTACCTCCTGCCACAGCAGCCCTCACCCAGCCTTGGTGAGTACAGCCAGAAAGCACACTGAAATCTGCTGAGGGTGACTGTTTTGTTGTCTTTCCTCGGTTTGGTATTTATGTTCAAGTTTTGTAAATTTTTATATGACTTTAAAGTGGCATCATTTGATTTGAGTTTACTTAACTTATGCTTTCTTTGTATTCAATCACTTGAAAGCTTTCTCCTTGCAAGAATTCCTCCAAGGTGTGAGCTCCCACTATAGAAAGTATACTGTAGAAAGTGTGACTGGAAGCGTTGAGGAGGGCTACATAGGTTTAATACGCATTTTATAGCAAATGTGCTGCAGAAGGTATACCTTTTTTTAAAGTGGTTTGCATAGTGGGATCAGTGCTGAATGATTTATGTGTGTGATGCTTTTCAAACATTTCATCAATGATCAGGAATTAATTGTGGAGTTTTAAGTGCAGCTTAGAAAACGGCACAAGTCAAAAATGTAAATGTACAGTAATCCGTCGCATATCCTACTGCGGTGGGACCAAAGTAAGATACAGGGTATTAATGCTTGTGACCGAGTAGCCGTGTGGGTGCGCGCATTCGCTGCTGAGTGACAGGCAGGAGATCGAGATACGCACCGCAGGCGAACAGGATTTATTTACATATCAACACACTGAACCGCTCACGTGACATTACCAGCAATGGCAGCACACGGAGTACATACACCACAGTGTACAAAAACTTTGGTAGGATCTACAATATATTAATTGATCTTCTTTGTTCAATAATAAACTGACGTTGCTGAAGAGGTTGGTTATTGTGGATAAACGGTTAGGGCGGATATGCGACGGATTACTGTATTCTCTTTACATTTGTTTTATTTATAGCTTTATTTACAGTTCAGTTTTGTGTAAAATGCACCTACGGTTTAGTTCACAAACTTAATTGTAACCATGGTGTATTATGGGTGACCTAGCTTACCAAGTGTTTTGGTAATGCATGAATGTGGTGCAGTACAACGTGCAAAGGCCCCAGCTCAGTCCACTCACTTTCAGCAAATCTATTTTCCTCAAATTGGAAGAAAATGGAGGCCCTCTCACTGGGAATGCGGGGCAATAACTGGATACTGTGCACTCAAAATAAAGTCTGGTAATGCTTCTTGTTCACAGCGTGTTGGTTGTGTCTTTCAGAGAACCTCCTGCAGAACAGTGTTGATGACAGCTGGACAGACACCAACCTGAATCGTGTCAGTGTGATCCAGTTTCAGGAGGAGGCCAAGACTGAGGAGGAGGACGAAGAGGCTGCGGCCGAGAGAAGGGTGAGGCTCGCTGGGCCCTGATGGCCAGGAGAGGAGCTTTATTCTCAGAACACAAGCTGTCCTCTCCTGGTATCTCACACACACACACACACACACACACACACACACACTTGTGGCCAAATAGTTCTCCCTCAGAGCTTGACTTTCACTTCTCACTTAAAAAATGACATTTTACAGCACAGCACAACCAAAATGGCGTAACAGTTCCCAAGTTTTTATTGTATTAATGATGTGATAAACCCTCCTATATTTATCTCCAAACTGGGGTGGGAATTTACAGCATGATTTGCTCCAGCCCAGTTATACGTTTCTTGTTCACGCAGAAAGAAAAAAAAAATAAACTTAAATAAAATCCCAGCAATACACCATGTTTTGCCACCCAAGAAATGTAAATTTGTTTACTAGATTGCTGAACTGATATGTATACAGTGCTGTTGATAATGCAGCACATGGACTGCTGAAGTGTGTAGCTTGGCAGTGAGTTTTGTCTTTGTTTACCAGGGGCTGCAGCGGCGAGCGACTCCCCATCCCAGCGAGCTGAAAGTAATGAAGAAGGTGATCGAAGACCGCAGGAACGAGGCCTACACTGCCAAGCCAGACGGGGGACTCGAGTCTCCAGACAATGAGGTAACGCTGCAGCCATTGCTCCCTCCACACAACACAGTGCTGTGCAGCCTGTAACAGGATGCCTATGCTGTGATTGTGCCTTTTTTACACATTTTGAAAAGTGCTATTCCTTTTTTCTTTTATATATATAAATGAAAGCCTTGCTGTTTGCGTCTCCTTCAGCTAGTTGAGAGGGACTTTAAATAATTTGCATTCAAGCTTATGCAATACGATCAGAAGAATTCCAAGGACAGAAGAATCAAAAGTATGGTGATTTGTGTTTAAAGAGAAATTAGCAAAGAAAGCATTTAGGGCTGCTCTGTCATGCTGTAACTCGAAGAGACTGTAGGTATAGTTTTGTTGGTGGGCCCCAGAGCAGGGTGTAATGAAGTGTTGGGGTCTTGTGTGTTTATGTGCAGGAGAAGAGGCTGAGTGCACTGTCCAATCATAGCCATGACTCCCAGGCCTCTAACAGCACAGCGTCGGCTGGGTCTGAGAGCTGTGAGTCTGCAGAACACGAGAGGCAATCCAACATCATTGGCATGACAACAGAAGTGGAGGAGCGAGTGGATGAGGAGGAGGGGCTTGATGATGAGATGGAGGTGGAGTACATTGAGGTGAGCATGCTAATTAAGCAAATTATCTGTTCAATTAACCCTTTGTGGTCCATTTATTCAGCGCGTCTCAGGCGCGTCGGGTCCAATTTTATTTTCAGACGCGCAGTTTATTTTAGACATGCTGTTTTAAAAGTGTTTTTTTTCACAGTAAAACAGGTTTAAAAGGCCCTGCATATCAACAGGACAGTCAGTACTGCATCTCCAGCCCCGCCCCACCCCTTGTTCACTGTATTTTTCAGATACCTCTTCATAGTCGTGCATACCGATTTAAATCATCTCCTGATCACTCATTTTATCACCAAACTCCTCAATAATCCGATCCAAGTCATTTTATTTTATTACCATAACATCTCAAAATGCTCTGCAAATGTCTGTGATATTCTTTGATCGCTGGATGCAGAAGTAGCTATCTTGTTTGTTTTATGTCCGTGTTATCTCTGTGGTGTCGAGGCTATGTGTGTTGCTAATTTCTTCTCTCGGCTCCTATCTCACTCGGCCATTGAATGGTTTTCTCTGCTTTTTCCGGAGAAAAAACGACTAGAGACCTGTGTTTATTACATCTTTTTTTGATGTCGGACATGAAAATTGTAATGTCGGACCTGGTACGACATAGGATCGCAAAGGGTTAATGGTGTAGTTAAATAATTGAGAGCTAATTTGGAATGAAAACCAGCAGACACAGGCGGTCCCCAGGACCGAGTTTGAGAACACCTGATCCAACACATGGTCAGTACAAAAGAATTGCTGTGCCATGTGTAATGACATTTAAAAAAGAATAATTCTCAATTGTGTGTGTGTTTGCAGCCGACCGTGCACTTTGCTGAGGAGCCCATTATCCGCGGGGGAGAGGAGGATGGGTATGATGAGGATGAGGAGGATGAGGATGGGGAGGAGGAGCGGCCGGCCCTCCCCATGGAAAAGCAGCGGCTCATCCGCAAGGATACACCGCACTACAAGAAACACTTCAAGATCACCAAGCTGCCCAAGCCCGAGACTGTGGCGGCGCTGCTGCAAGGGCTGAGCGTGGAAGGGGTGGACCAGCATGAGTTCAGGGCTCCACAGCACCGTGCCCAGGAGGAGGGGCCGGAGGGGGAGCAAGAGGAGGAGGAGGGGGGGTTGGAAGTGGAGGGCAGAATGGGTGACAAGACCAACGCAGTACTGCAGCCGTTCAAGGTAGGGGCCCGGCATTGCACAGGGCAGGGCCAGCTTCTTCCCTCTGTTCAGTTAGAGAAATGTGTGTGTGTGTGTGTGTGTGTGTGTGTGTGTGTGTGTGTGTGTGTGCTGCTTCTTAACTGAAGTAACTTTTCCTTGCATGCACTGAATATGTACACTTCAGTCTACCTTTTATAAAAACACCATCCTTTTTAGATGTCACATGCAATTGAGATGCTGTTTAATAAGAAACAGCAGTCCCATTTCCTTGCCAAAAAATGTAACTCCCCAGCATTGGTACTGTGATTGTATGGAAATAAGCTGTGATAAGGGCTTAACATGTAGATACCTTCACTTACCTATTTGCTGTTAACTAGTGGAAAACACTGAGCACAAACACTGGTGAAATTGTAGTGCAAGAAGGGAGAGTTTCTTTGGTATGAAACGCAAACATCCTGACTGACAGATGTGTAACGGCAAAATTCAAATGATCTTTTCTGTATGGAACTGTGAAGAAACTCTTCAAAACAATAATTTTAAAGAAGGTAGTTTCCTGACAGCTTTGTACACTCGCAGAATATTTGCCTTTGCACTTCCTTCAATAGTCCTGTCCTTTTTTTTTAGTTGTATGTGTTTTGTCTTTAAACTGCTCCTGAAGTTTACTTTCTATGGTTGTGATATGTTTGTCTCTAGCAAGGTGTCCTTGGACTTGATACTAGACTGGTTGTTACGGATTTAATACCCACGGCAACTTACACATACACACAAGCTCTGTGTGGTACCTTTTTAAATACCCACGGCAACTTACACATACAGACAAACTCTCTGTGTGGTACCTTTTTAAAGATCTGTGTTAGGGAGCTGTTCTCCACTCACACACTGACTGCTAATTTTTTTTTGTATGAGTCCCTTTCGCCACAGCTAAGCTGAGGAGATTTACTGTTACCCAGGGGTCGAAATAACAAGAAGTAATGTTTGTTGGATTATTAGATCAGTGCCTCAAACCACAAAACTAATGGCAGATAAGTGAAAGCTAAAAGCATAATGAGTCCATTGAAGTAAACACAGAACACACATTTAATTTTGGTTCAGTAATAAACAGAAAAGCATTTTGCTGGCTCCTGTGTGTGTTGGAAATCAATTAGTGCATTAATCTGCCTGCCTTGCAACATTGGATAAGTGGTAGCAACTCTCAATGGGACTTTACTGGCATTAGCATTAGCTTTGTCCAATTTATCAACAAACACACAGTTCACAGTGGAGGAGAAAAAGCTTCTAGTAAGTCCCAATGTTGCAGATGCTGTTGGCTTTCTGAAGTCCATGTGTGTTGGATCATATGAAGCACATTGGTTAACAAATCATCTCTGCCTTCTCAACCTGCACATCCTCTACATTTAGACCCGTCACTCCTCCTGCTAACAGCTATTAACATATTCAGAGAACCTCACATAGATCAAACACACAAATCAGAAACCAAAAGCAACAGGCAGACCCTTCGCGTTCCTTGGCAGGCCATGCTGGCTGGCTACTCAAGCCCCAGGAAGTCTGATATGAGGGTGACAGGATCGCGCAGGGCCGCTCAGCAGCAGTAGTGGTGTTCAGGGTTCTGTCCCGCCAGACCTACGCTTCTGCTGAGGGGTTCTCCTCCTCATGCTGTTGCTGCTGCCATCGCTGCCCATGGCCTGACTCTGCTTCCAGTGTGCCAGCTCACTGCTCTGATTTCTCTAGGGAGTGGTTCTTGATTTAAGCAGGGCATTTACTACAACGCGTATATACGTGTGAAGTCACAGTTCTAGGTAAATAAGTAAACACGTTCTTGCTAAAATCCCCAAAACATCCATGACTTTGAATTCCAAATCTGCCAATGAGCTTTTCAAGCAGGCCTTAACATTTAAGATGTGGAACAGAGGCAAAAAAGATAATGGTTTTCAGTGATAGCTCCACCCCTGCTAAAATGACATGATTTTATAGGAAGAATGAGACATTGAACCCAGCTCAATGTGGGTTCTGTGTGCTTTGATGTACAGTGTATATAAAGTTGAATACACAGTCAGAGGAGCCAGCCTCCCAACATTCCAGTTGTTCTGAACCCTGGACAAAGGCACTCTGGAGGCAGACTGGCTTCCCCTTTTCAGTTCAGTTCCTGGCCTTTATGCACCTGCAATATTTGTTGGGTTGGTTCAAGTTGTTGACCTGCATTTATACTCTGCATTTTATTCTGTTTTTTTTTTTTTTCATTTTAGTTTTTGTTGAGTTTTTCCCTTTCGTTCCCTTCTATGTGCAGCTGTTTGAAAATCATTTTTTGCTCTTCTGCTAAATCTTTACTTTTTTTATTTTTTATTTAATAAAGTCCTTTAATTTTTTTTAACTAAAGGATTCTGAATATGGTGCAGTCAGTTATGCCCTGGGCTCTGAAACTTCCCCTGTACTGTCAAATTGGTTTTATAAAAATGTTTCTTTCTTTTAACGATGCTTTTGTACAATCAGGGCTTAGTTTCTGGTTCAGCCAAATGCCAGTAAACTAAAGAAATGCTTAGTGTCTAGAAGTTTCTGCAACTTCTCTAAATGTTATGAGTGTTTAAGTCTGGGAATCAAACTTGTAGGTTAACGTCTCCTTCAGTATAACAAGCTTTCTTTGTGGTTTGACCAGTTTAAATTGGCTGCCATTTTTGGGGGAACGCCATTAGCAGTTTTGAGTCTGTTGTGACGTTCTTAGTTTTTACCTCCAGTCCAAGTGAGGTACAAGTCTTTTCACAAAGAGCTGTTTAGCAGATCAGTGTAGCTGGAAGGCACCAATTCATATTCAGTGTTTGGTTGTTGATAACTATAAGTCCTGGTGTGTGTGTTTTTTTTAATTTTTTTTTATTTATTTTTTAATTTAAATTGAAAGAAACAGACAGGGATTCATGTGCACACTTTGTTGTGACCAGATGTTTTGGGGCTCAGGGCAGCTGCAACTCACCTGTGATGGGAGTGAGTGTGTGGTGGAAAGGTGTGTGAATCCTGTGAGTGTGTAGTGGGTATAAAAACCTGGCAAGGGTTGAAATTCAGCTGCTATATAGTTGGGCTATAAAATTATTCCCCAATTGATTCTTTGGCTCCCCCTCTGCCTTTTAAAAGGTACGTGTTCTATGTAATGGGATTCTTCATAGTGCCAAATCTGATGTAAGGCTCACAGTTTCCTCAATGCTATTTTGCTTGCCCGTGCATTCTCATTATTAGAATGGGAAACACATAGTCCAGTTTCTGTACAATGATGCAATGAGGGAGCACAGCCCCTGCTGGAGAATCCATCTCAATAGGATTGCACTTATTGAGGTGTTCTTATATGTGTGGCACATGCTGCCTCCCTGCTATCTGGAAATAAACTAACCTTTTTAAAATGCTAGTTAGTTTAAAATTTTCAAATTGATTTAAACTTTAAACACTGCCAAGTGAATCCTTGAATCCAGAACTGGCTGTATGTGTTCTCCTTCCAAGTTATTCTACCTCTGCCCTGCCAACAAAAGGGGGAACGTTGGGTTCTGTCTCTGTGTTTGGGTGTGTGTGGTTGGTTGGTTGGTTGGTTAGATGGTTGGCTGGTTTGTTTGGTGTTTTTGGCTCGACTAATCCGCATGCTTCTCGCTGGTTCCTGTCCTAACAGGGGGTGTCGTTTGATCAAGTCAATAATCTGCTGATTGAGCCTGCTCGAATTGAGGAGGAAGAGGTCTGTACCCTACTCTCTTTCTGTTCACTCTTGCAAAATCCACCATTAACTCAAGCCAATCGCCAGGGATGCCTTGAAACAAACTGAACGAGGGTCAGGGCAGTGCAGCCTGTCTTTGAAGGACGCTACTTATTGAGTGCCCATTAGCAGACATGTGTAATATATATATATATATATATATATATTACACACACATACTCAAATCAAATTTATCACCTCATGAAGGAAATAACAAGGCTATAAATTGATTTTTTTTGGGGGGGGGGGCGGGGGGGGTTTAAAAGCGCAGAATACTCCTGTTATTGCCCAGTCTTGCAGTGGCTCCTTTATCGACAGAATTCACTGCACTGTTGCTCGTAATTTCTCTAGGTTTCTTTTTTTGTTCTGTTTTTCCCCCTTTTTTCACAGTTTTAGCATGCAGCTCTGTTGGGTTGCTAAATATCTGGGTCTCGGACGAAGCTAAACTGCTAGTTGTTGATAGGGTGAAATTTGAGAGGTTTTTATCTATCAAAAAATGATGTTGGTGTTGATTTACACTTGAACAGAAATAACTACGTATGATTGGAGGGGGAAAAAAGGGATTGCTTTGGGTCTGCTACAGTGAAGGCTGATGGTGGTTAATGATCATTGAAACTGTGTGGAAGAAAATTGCATTGCTTTGGATCAACAATACATTTAGTATCTAAATTAGAACAAATAAACCTGGCTGAGTCAGGGTTGCAATGCTGGGATAATATTAATTTGTTTTGCTACTTTTGTAGTAAAATAAAAGGATAAAAAAAAGTTTGAAAGTTTAAATGAATGACGGGAATTCTATGAAAGTAACAGGAACATTTCTTCTCTAATAACTGAAATTCTAACATCTTTAAGTCTTTATTTAATTTATATATTTGTTTTACTTCAAAAGTGATGTGGGTAATAGTTTACACGCCTAGGGAACATTTATGTGGGTTGACTGTGCAAAGACATTTAGCTGAGCATGTGTAACAGTCACGTCCTCCTACAATTGGAATTGAGCCCAGGTAGCTGACAGTGCTGTGAGAACGCAGCTTGTGTTTTGTCTTGATTGGGAACTAGCATACAGGGTAGAGTATCTTCCACGGAGTCTGCACCAGTTGCAGAAGTTTGCCGTGTTCATTTTTGCTGCAATGGAAATCAAATAAATACTGTACAAATGTAATGCTTTCTAAATAAGTGATATAAACAATCCTGTTTTAAATAAAATATACAATGAGTGTTTATTTAATTTCATGATATAAAAAAACATCATAATTGGAACAATAAAAACTAGGAGCAGGGGAAACACGTTGGTCAGTTAACACCTAGGAAAAAAGTGTGTCACATTTTTACAAGTATCGTGAGTGGCTTCTTCATTTGTCAAGGCTATTGGGTATCAATATGAGGTTAAATAGAG
Organism: Acipenser ruthenus; assembly: GCF_902713425.1. NCBI lineage: Eukaryota > Metazoa > Chordata > Actinopteri > Acipenseriformes > Acipenseridae > Acipenser > Acipenser ruthenus. The sequence continues at coordinate 70,887,213 of NC_081191.1, read as the reverse complement.
GATATCTGGCACTCTGTTATTATTGCATATCTCTACCTGTTCAATTAAATTTGCCAAGTATGTTTTTATGTACAACTTTTAGAATCTGAGGGTATAGGTCTCTCTGTCTGTCACACGTACTGTATTTTGTATACATATGTATAGAGAAGCGCTTATTGAACTGTGAAGACAATTAGTTTGGACATTCTTAATCAAATTGTGAGAATCTGGTAGTCAATGGAGTCTGTTAGTCAGTCTGTATGCCAAACATACATTTCTACATGTATGTACAGTGGATGTAGGTCATGGTAGCTTTGTATTTACAGATGTGATGGGGGATGAAATGCTTATAAAGGAAATGTAAAAGGTCATAAGTCAATAGATTGACAATTGCTCTTCATTTGTGGGTCGGGCTCACTTGGCTCTGCACAGCAGCATTTTGTTTTCGTTTCACTGTGTGTCACCGCTTGAAATAGTTGAAGCCCACAGTGCTGGGATGTGGTCAGCCCCTAAAGCTTGTTGCAGGTAAGAATGAACAAGGGAGCAGCTCTGCAGCTATATTTTAAGAGACTGCAACTCACTTTCTGCTTTTAGACTACAGGAAGTACTACAAAATGCAGAACTGGTATGTTCAAATACAAATCCTGTTTCTTCAGTCATTTTGATCTTTGTCATTTTAAAATGGGTTATTTTCCAAAAAGCATTCAAAATATACAGTAGTGATTCAATAAATTCATTTTTTTTAATATACAAGTAATCCACAATATCAGAATAATTTTGTATATTCATTCAAGCCGCTTTACATATTCCTTGCTTCCCTGGTCTGCAATTTGAATCACGAGAGAACCTAATCGAAAGAATTTAATAGACCCCTTGCATCAGAAATCTAAAATCCAGTTTTGTACCCATACAGTGTACCAACTTTCCCCTGCGGCTATTCCTCTTTAAATCTGTAGCATTTAAATACAAAAGCACATTAGTTTAACTTCCGTTAAATCACTCTGCAGTTGTAAGACAGCATTGACTGAAACATACCTAAATAAAATCACATGGCAACCACTGGACCAAATTATTTTTATTTATTTATGGTAGTTAGAAGGCTGTGTCCATTGAAGTGCTGTAGAGGAATGTAGGGCGATGCAATTATGTAGAGCTGACAGTGTGTATAAGTCTACACTACAGGTTAACCGCAGGTTCCAGTGAACTGCTTACCGCTGCCCTGCAGACTCAACAGAGGAGTTCAATCTGACACCTCTGCTGCATGTTTGGGAAATAATGAAAGGTAATACATTGTGTGTAGGGTGTCTCTTATTGTTAGACGAGATGTCCACGAGGAGTTTGTGCGAGAGGACCGCGAAGCAAACGATTTCTACTTTTATAGACAGATTAATATTTTTTATGTAGGTATGTTGTATTTAAAAAGACATTTGAATTTTCATCCGCGTTACTACACACCATTTTCTCCCTCCTCCGTGATTTTGACAAATATATCCTGACTGCTCCGTAATGTTTGCTACAAATTTCTGTTACAAAATCCCAGCCTTATTTATCAGCATTCATTGCTTTTGTTTTTCTAAAGAAAATGTTCTAGTATGATCCAGTGCAATCCAATAGCATTCCTACACTTAGCATTTAGCTAACCTCGCATTCACACCAGTCATTAAGCATGGCTTGCTAATATTGACCCTATATTGACAAATCCGGAGAATATTATACGGATAAGTTGTTAATCTGCTGGCACAATACAAATAAGGGTTTTAAACAAACAAAACAAAAATACTGTATTCTCTATTAAAACTGCATCCGAGAGATACACATACACCTAATAGCATGTCTTGTATGGCTATTAATATAATAAACATGAAACGGGTGGCATCAGGAAAAATGTGTCCCCTCACAGATATGTATTGTATGTATTGTTCCATATCAGATTTGGGGTCAATTAGAATTACAATTACACTAAAGTAACAAACAACTGCATAAATGAACCTGCTTACTCAATTTATTCTAAATAACCAGTAATCACAGGTACAAATACAGAAACATACTAAATAACATTTTATTTTCAAACAAATGGGGTCACCAAAAGTGGTTAAAAATACGAGTGATTGAATGACAAAGGCATAATTTAACTTTAATTGATCAGTTATACTTACAATTACGCAGGTGTGCCAAGGTTCAACTACAATTAGTTACATTGTAATCGCAGCTAATTACGAATAGCATAATTACAATTGTGATTGACCCCTGGTCTGGTTTATATTACTGTTTTTTATTTATTTTAACCCATCACTGTTTCTGCCAGAAGTTTAAACATATGTAATTCTGCTTCCAGCTGACGCTAACGATACTCCGTCAGACTGGGGGTTTAGGGATCAGTATTGCTGGGGGAAAAGGCTCCACACCCTACAAGGGAGACGATGAGGTTTGTGGACATCTATATGTACTCTCTGTTGACCCCCTCCCCAGCCCCTTTGCAACTGGCAGTAGGTACATGGAGAATCTCCCTACAAAATCACAGTTGCAGGGGCAGCAATTCCAGCTGCACACTTCTCACTTCAGAAATTCCTTATTTAGGAGTCATTTCAGACTATGCCCCTGTAGTTGAAAAGGGATATTAGTAAGTCTGGGAAATGCTCAAAGGAGAAGCAGCAATAAAGTATTACGCAAAAAACACACAATAGGATTTTAAACAAGTAAGAAAGTAAATATTAGGGACATGTTGATGGTATAAAGTATCCCTTTAAGTACTGCAACCCAGTTTGCAGTGTCCCCAACTTTGTGTGGCCGAATTTTTATTTATTTATTTTCTCCAGGGTATCTTCATCTCCAGAGTATCCGAGGAAGGTCCGGCTGCACTTTCAGGAGTAAAAGTGGGGGATAAATTATTAGAGGTAACTCTACACAGCTCTCTCTCTTTTTCAGTGGTTCTGAATATAGTGTGTCTCCATTTCTCTTTTTTTGTGTTCTTTTTAACTCCATTGCAGACTGGTTTTAGTAAGCACAAACTTTTCATTGAAGTTAGTCTGATCTTGTTGGTCATAAATTGGATTTTGGTCACAATTGGGAATGGGGTCGTGTTGAGAATAAGGGTTTACAACTGTGGTGTGTCTGAAACAATGAGATAAGAGACATGGGGGAAAAACATGTGCTTTACCAGAGTACCTCAAGTAAATATATCATCCTTAACTTCAACACTTAAAAACAACCGTTCCATGTTGCTGTGTGTTGTAGGTGTTTGGTGGTTGATGCTGATCTCTTGATTGCTTGCTCGCGCTCTCTCTCGCAGGTGAATGGCGTGGACCTGCAGGGTGCGGAGCACCACATGGCAGTGGAGGCTCTGCGCAGCTCTGGCACGTCGGTGTCCATGTCAGTGCTGCGGGAGCGCATGGTGGAGCCGGAGAACGCCATCACCACCACGCCACTGCGGCCCGAGGATGACTACTTCCCCCGTGAGCGCCGCAGCGGTCTCCCCTTCCCCAGTGACGAGGAGCCTGAGCGCGGGCTGCAGGAGCGCCTCTCCACCTGCCTCCTCCGCAATGACAAGGGGTTGGGCTTCAGCATCGCAGGGGGCAAGGGCTCCACGCCATACCGCACTGGAGACACAGTGAGGACACACGCACCCACAACACACTCCCCGCCTGCTTAGGCATTGAAATAGGCCCTGTTTGATTTGCAAAACAAACCAATCAAAAAACGTTAACTGCACTAGGCCGCATGAATAGTTGCATTTAATATGTGTAGCAGCAATTTTTATTTATTTAAACGTTCCTAACATGCAGTTTCATAAGTGCTTAGGGCCTTTTAGGACTAGTTTTCAGACTCTCAATCTGTGGTTAGAAAAATCCATTTGCAGCAGTAGTTTGACACACAGAACAGGCTATGTCCAAATAGTCGCCAACTCATTTTACAGCCCAGGGTTTGGCATGTTGCTGTAGTGACAAGGTTAAGTATAGAAACGTCTGATACCTGATAGTGTCCCTGGCCACCAACCGGTGGAGTGATGGAAGGGTATTTTTGGGAACAGCAGCCTGTTTACAGACCACATGTTTACTCAACAACCATTCCAGCAGCATTGCTTTGAATAGACAGTGTTGAGACAGCATTGCATTTCTGTAGGTAAGTACTTGCACTGCTGCAAAGGAACAAATAATTAAAAACCCCTTAATAGATTAATAATAAATAACTGAAACTTAATCATTTACAGTAAAATTGGACTTAACCAAAGAGTCTAAAACGTTGTGACCTGCTTTTTCAAGGTGTCTTTGTGTTGCACTTTGTATTTCAGGTTATTTCTGGGGTTTAATGGCTAGTTGGAGTAGGTCACTGTTTAGTTCAGGTGAACTGTAAAGAAAAGTTTTTATTATTTACTAGCGTGTACATACATATTTGTTTGTAGTTAATTCCTGATTTATTGTTGAAATAC